>NW_021319178.1:16416852-16481150 GCF_001605985.2 Dendrobium catenatum
ATACCGTATAAGTGATGAGCCTTTTCAATAGGCTCTCCGGCATGATTATGGTTACACAAATTTTACTTAACCAACACATTGCAACAGATTACAATCCTCTATATTAAATGTGTGTAGAGATTTATGAGTGTCGTTGTAGGACCCTAAGGCGTGCAACTGTGGACCCAACCGCGACACTAGCGCAGTCACACGGCACTCATTGGCAATGCTACTTCAATCATGTTGCTCATAAATAGCAGAGACCAGCCTCACAATCCCAGTTTTGAGTCGCTTCCTCTCATAAGATTACACCTTTGGAAGTTTTCCTCGAAGAAGTGCCCTTCACATAAAAGCCCTCAGTAAAACTGACACTCTAGAGAGCATGTGTCTGGACAGCGGGATTGTCGTTCGACATTTGGACCGAGCAATATCTGAGTCGCTATGATCTAGGTTAGAGTTTTGGCTCAGTTCAATGTAGAGTATTTCTCAAGTAATCCCAGACCTGCCATAAGGTTTTACTCGTGAGGAGATAAACCACCCAACAAGGGAATGTAATCGTGACGTCCACTACAGGAGTTAGGTGATAATTCCCGCATCTATCGGGTAAATCAAGACCCTTATGATTGAAAATGTTTTTATGTCTAGATAGCGAGTGAATGCAGCGACCTGCTTGGAGCATCAGTCAAGGTTGTGTTGGACAAAGCCATCGTGCAATTTTTTTGTGACTAATACTCATGCATTCTGTAAGTGTAGAGTAACACACAGGCTGTTATTGCAGGGAAGGAGGATCGAACAACGTTCTAATTGCGTGTGATAAGTCCAATTAACCGAATCTAATTGATGTTGCTGGCTGTGTCTTGCTAAAACTTGTTATTGGATCGCCCGATTCATGTATAGTAGGCACCAGTAGCTTTGTTCATGGCTGTATAGGAAGAAGGACCCTCTTTAAGGAAATGACCCAAGAAGACTATGTTTTAGATGGTGGTCCCCAACTCCAAGTTTCCGCAAACCAGAAACCATAACCTTTGTGATGCCGTGTATGCCGGAATAGGAAAGCAAGTCCACTCCACCGGTGGGTATCAGAACCCCGGGAATGTTTAGTTAAGGACTATTAGCCAGACCATCTAGACACTTTTATTTAGGCGGGATATCGTTCGTGCTTTCACGGCTCTCTATGGATCTGTGTTGATAGGTTTGGTAGTCCAGTGAGCATGCTAGCTTGTGTTATGGAGATATTCTGATGTGTTTTGCTGATAATTGGTGTGGAGGATAGTACCGAGTAGGCGTAGTCGTCGATCGGGCACTTTACTACTCCCTCATGGCGTTACTGAGGAACGAACGATTCTGGCGTCTACACATAAAAAACTCGACGCTGTTAATTTAGATATGGAGTTCCATTAAGAGCAATCCTTTTTCTCTTTGTAATCCAGAAAAAGCAGTAAAAAGAGCCTTAGGATTGTGATAAGAAATAGGTGAGCCATCATAGTAGGATTCGTATGTCTGCGAATGCGTGTGTGAGAGAACTTTGATAAGAAATTTTAGTGAGTGAATATAATAATTTGAGATTGAGTGTGAATATAGATGAATTATAGTCTCGATATGGAGGATCTGATCTCCGATGAAGTCCTATAGATGAACTTGAGCGTAGTGCATCCGTCTTCTCATCTGTATATATGATTAGCCAAGGTAGAGTATTTATCTGAAGTGCAGGAACTCCGGAAGCTGGAGATGGTGTTTGTGGAATAAGACATATCCCAAGAGATTTAGCACTTCAAAACTACTGCACTGGTGCTTGGCTTTTGTGTAGCTGAACATGACGCTGGAAAGAAAGTAAATCTTCTGACCTTGAGTGGACATGCAAACTAAGCTATATTCCATCAAGTGACCACCAGTGCTTCTGAGATTGAAACCTGTTCTATATAGCAATATTCCTTCTTCTTCTCTAAATTATATGCTTTTGAGTGGTCTGAACGTATAGGTTAACACAGCGTGTAGTTATGTGTTCGTATCTGGAGAAGAATTAGTTGTTGTTGCATTGAATGTGCAAGATAGACATGGATTAAATCTCAGTGATTATTAAGAATACACCCATTATTGTAATATGATTTCTCTTATATAGTGCGGGGATAATAGACACTCTTAATTTGGACCATTTCTCTGAAGCGCTATACATGGTCGACATCATGATAGATTGTTATTAAGTTTTCAGTCTATCTTCTTGATATAGTTATTGGAGCTAGTACGTTTCTACGCTAACTTGGCGGAGAAGTAGAATACTTGTACATTGTGGCTGAAAATGGCTAATCTATAGTATAGGAACAAGTGCGCGAGTTTCTTAGTATGATATTATGTGTAGAGTTTGGATCTCGGAGTGTGGAGGAGTTCTGATATATTCAGAATAGTGTTGATAGGTTTGTTTTAATACAGAGACGAACTTATATGCGTGAATAGAATGTTAAGTATACGTGGGTGGCGGACCTCCCGCATCGTGGTTTCGTGTGGTTATTCATTGTGTCTCGTGTGTATAGGATCAACTCAGAATCGAGATTGACAGCCCATGTGAGAACGAAAACATCTGTATTACAAGATGATTAGAGGAGTGTTGGACAGAGTGATATATCTGAGGTGGGTGTAACCCGTGGATAAAGTCGGTGCGACGATGCCTGGTATAGACTCATGAAGGGCCTAGCAATCGGACGGTTTAATCCAGATGATATTGGATGAATAGGCACGAGAAAGTTCTCTACCAGCCACAGGTGCTTTAGACTGCTATGTACATAATTTCTGGACTTGGCTTTCTCTTAGTGATTTTTGGTGTATATAGAAGAACACTTCACACACTTTCATATGATGTAAGATATTACTCTCAAATGTCATCCGCCCTCAAATCTGGAATTGATAATATTTATGTAGAACCCTTGTATCTAAAGATGTGTGAAGTCTATATGAGGCATTCTAAGTGAGTGCAACCATGAGTATATATATTTAAGTTTAGAAGTTAAAGGTGATATAGTATATAAACCTATCCTATCATGTCAACGTATAATTTTTATACCTCATCATGTAATGAATTCGTATTATGCACCTATGCGAGTTCATGGACAACATTAGCCTGTAAAACATATGAATCTTTATGGAGCTGTATATGATAGTTAGCAATTGTCCGAAGCGGTGAAATGTGGAGTAATAGTGACTGTTTTATAGTAAACATTCTGTGCGCTTAATGTTTGTGGAGAGTTCTGTGTGTAAGACTAAGTGGCGATTTAGAATAGATAAGTGTGTGGATGTTGTGGTGTTGATAAACGACATGTTGAAAAATTATTCATATAGATTTTTAATTATGAAGAAACCCTCATATTGTAAAAGTGGAGGATCGCCTTTTGAGTGTCGCATTAAAACTTAGAGTTTGAGTGCAATCGATTGTTTTTTTTGTAACTCCATTAGTGAGAAAGATATGGAGTAAGGCATGCTATAGTTATGTTTTTTATCTAACCAACTTGGACCATCGCATTGAGTGATTGACAGATTGATGTGAGTGTTAATAATAAAATATGTCCTTACAAAATAAGTAATAATAGCATATTTATGGTGATGAGTCACATCTCATAGAATATTAGCCATTATTGCCTGCCTCGTATCTAAAGGTGTGATTCACGCGCTCTTTAATGCATAATGTTAAATATGATAAATCTGATGTTGTGTATGTGGCGTTTTGTTAAAAGTTCGGGTGTAGTGATAAAATATTAATTTTTAAGATTGTGAAGTTAATTGGAGTGTTAGCAACTAGTAGCTACACAATTTTTATTATTTTGTAAGATTATTTTCTCTATCTCAATCCAATATCTCATATTAATAACGTACTCTGTGTAATTTAATATATATTTAAAAAGGAATGAGATGTCACTAATGTCCTTTAAATAGGTGTCTTCCTAAAAACAATGTGAAATCTCTATTAGTAATGTCTTTGGGTATGAAAGGTTTTTGAGCAGACATTTTTTACTCAGAAATATTGTTGTTAAGATTTTCCGTATTAAAGCGAGAAGGTGTAGAACAATCCCACCCATTTTCTTTATTTGAAGGAAATTGTAGCGATGATTCTTAACTCTCAAATAAATGTCTTGTCTATCGTAATTTATGTCGGATTATGACTTTGTAGTATCTATACTCTGTTTATAGGATCTATCTTAATATTATAAATGGAATCATATGTAGATGAGTCTCTATCATAATAATAATTGAGTATGCGAGGCTATTGAAGCTGAACGTCATTTGTGATGGCGAGATTTGTGACCTATCTTGGGTTTAGCAATTTTAACTCGATATTTGTCAAACTACAATCGGATCAGGGGATTATGTGGACACTTAAGTTATCCAGTAATCCCATTACTGTATTGAACTCATTAATATATATAGTTTTATCATAGATAAATCTATGCAGACTGTGCATACCATAAGATAGTAACAAGGAGAGATACCTCACTGAATGTAGATCAATCATCTCTCCTCATCATGAGACTTGAGATACTGAAGTGCTATCTGTGCTATGATGTGTAGTGTAATCGGATACCAATTGTTGGAGTGTGTGAGTCATTGAGTTATACAAAGAACTGCTATTATAGATAGAAGTTCAATTCATAGAATGTGATAACGAAAATCTCAATGTAACTCGTATATTTGACATATACTTGCACAATAGATGTTGAAACAGAAGTCCCCTAAGAACATAATTTGTATAGTGTTTTGCCTTTTGTTTGCCTATGGAATATGTCGACGCTGACTCTAGATAATGGGATATACCACCTCGTCATAATCTAGCGTATGGTGAATGATAGTTAAGGTTTGTCTCCTAAGAGTGGCTGAGGGTTTCCGAGATTAGAGGGGGAGCACCAAGGTCGTGTTAAGGGATTTGACTGGTAATGCATGTCGTGTGCACTCTAGACTTCTTTTGTAAATTGTAGTTCTAGTCTGACACAAGTATTCTTTGAAATGATTTGCTTCTAATTTTATGACCTTGTGTGTGGGAGAAGTAGGACATTGACTTTTTAATTGAGTAGTGACGTTATATAAGAAAGTCAAAGGAGTTATAGGTATAAATGCACTATATCTCTTAGAGTGAGAAGTGCTTTATTGCACTTCTCAATTTTAATGTGTGAATGCGAATGGTCTATTTGGAGCTCGAATTGTATTTTATTAGTTTCTAAATTAAAACTAGTGATAAGACAAACTAACTCCTAAGCTGGGCACTTATTTCCGCATACTGATCTGTGGAGACTGTGTGGAGGAAAGCTAGCAATTGACTTCGACGAGACATGTTGTTGATGCCCAAGTTCTTTGGCTTCACAAACCTACATATAGTTGAACCCAGGTGAGAATATATCAAATCTTCGGTGCAGTTGCTTAGTTGGTCAAAGCACTTCAGTTTTTCAATAGAAGTATCCCTTAATTATTAATGTTGACAACTCTCACTAGTTCCGATACTATCATATTCTTAAGTAGAATCAACTGTTGACTGCAAGTAATAATCAATCGTCAACAAGGCTAAGCACTGTGACATTAGTAATATACAATCACTAATTTTCTATCTAGAGATCATGTGACAACAGTGTGAAGACCAGTTAATAGATAACCACGTGTCAACTGCGAACAAATCAATACTAGTTCCGAATATCTCCTCTTTTACCATCAAACACCATTCATAGCCGCTTACACACAGGGATTTACTTAGTTCTTCCCTACTTTACGGGAGGAACCAGAATTGAACCCAAAGGTGTATATTGGAGGCGAATAATGCAAACTACTGAACCTGAATGTGTGGCTTCTTTAACCTTCTTTCCTTCTTTATATTTTTCTTATCTCCTATCCTCAATTAGGGGATATAATTGATATATGTTTCCTCACTAGAGTTATTATAGCTCATGATTATATTTTTGTCTGGATCTGCGTCTTTGTGTTACGCTATCTTATTGCCATGTTTTTGTATAATATGATTCAAACTGGATATTGATGTTTTAATCTCTTTTAGAATACAAAAATCTATACAGTAGTACAACTTTTTAATTTCCACATCGGTTCAGGTTGCTATTGGTGATTCGTTTATCGTATGCCTTGCGATCTTGCATCTTATGAATTTGTCTCGCTCCCAATGGTATTTGCATCTACTTAAATCCTTTAGATTGTTTTTTGAAATCAATATCCGAGCTTTGATTCGTGTTGTCGGTCTTTCTTTAGTATTCCTTTAGTACATTTTTTGATGACTGCTTGACACTCCCGCTCTTCTCTTCGATTCTCAAAAATAAAAAAAATCTATCTCAGGGAAATTAAATAATGTCAAATGTCTTTACTACAATACAATTTTTACCAGTAAAATAGTTTTGTAAATACTACATAAAAAACCTTCCATGGTAACTTTACTCTGGGTAAACTCTTTTAGCACTAACAATATTGCCTATATAAATCAATTTAATCTTAAAACATCAATAACAAGTCTATTTCAATACTATAGGTAGATCTTCTAAAGAAAAATGGGTCTTTTATATCAATGATTATAACAAACGATTAGTATAAATTAGTATACTCTTAACATTAGTCCGATAGTACTCCCAATCTGTTTATGGATTAGCTATTTTCTTGACTATAAGTTCTTTACGACGAAGGTCACCAACACAAGTATTCTCTCAATAATCCTTATGAAGAAATCATATAAGACTCAACAACTACTAGGTCCTTTATTAAAAGTTCATGGATTGACTAAAGAAAAATTCATATTATCTTCTGAAATTAACAATTGCTAAAGATTTGCTCAAGCATATAAACGCACAGCGCTAATGACCCCGCTACAAGTTAGACATTTTTATAAAAGTAGGAATATGGCAAAGTGCGCAGAACCTTCCAAAATTAGTGAACAATTTAGCAGTAAATTATGTTACATCAAAAGCAACGCCCTCTTCGGTCTCCATTTCAAATCTTTTATAACCTAAACTAGATAAACGCCTTAAACTTATAAATCAATAAAGCCATCGACTCTGAGTTTCGTGCTCTCTCAGCGGATTTATGGACTTTTGTATCTAACTTAGAATCTCTTGTGTGACTATTTCTGTTAAATTACAGAAATTGTAAATTTCATATTGATCCTCGACAGTGTTGTACAATGATGATATTCAGTGCTGTGCAATTACGGGTATACTAACCAATTAGGGGTCAAAATATAAATGATTGAACCGTACTTTGAAGTCAAGTACTTTCTAGAACCCGATCAAGTGATTTTCAAAAGACAACTCTCTAACCCTACAAAGATGCTTCAGCTTGGGTAAACATGATCGGAATACTTTTCTTGATTTTTGATTTCTTTATGTTGTTCAATTCTCATACATTACTTGGCTATACATGTCTATTTTAAAATCTCATACTCACAATAGAAATCAATCAGTGCGGTATTTCATATCTTACTCGAATGCTTAATGTGACACCATCAATTAAATATACACAAAAAAAATTCTAGGAGAGTTCTCATATTTTTCTTTGTTCCAATATATCTTTGACTACAATATTTTCTGTTCTTTTGATTTATGAGTACATCAATAACAGGAGTTCGAGGTATATCAGAAAAATCAAGTACATCGTATCCTAATTCATGATGTCTCTCTAATTGGCCCCATCGGATTCTAAAAAGTCAGGGACGATGAATTTGCTTTTTGTCAATTAACCTAAATTCAATATTCTGGGTGGCTTTATGTTGGTGATTTGAGCACAACTGAATCTATATACAAAATTGCATTAATATATAGGCACCTGCCTATTTTTTATATCTAAACATTTTCAGAGCTAATCGAAGAAAGTTTGAGTAACAGAACAAATGAAGGAAGTGCAAATGCAGAAGTGGGTAGCGCAATTATTTCAATGAACGGTTGATGTACTCAAGTCATGTAATCTATTTTTCTCTTCTTGAGTTCAGTATTGTAATATTCAAAAGAACTGGTGTACCTAAAAAAAGTAAATCTACTTACCACACACACTCGTGTGACGAGAATCCTTAGAAATTAATCTCTTATTTTTATTGCATACACATCTGGACTCAGGTTTCCGATCCCTTTGGCATCGATCTTGGAAGATCGTGAATGTCTCAAAACAGAGACTTGCTAAATCAGTGATCATTCATTTTTAAATATATAAGGCCGCCTGACAATTCAATATCAGGCCTTAGTTCACGATACGTGTATCAGCCAGGAACGATAAGCTCAAAACAGAGAATGTTGCCGCCATAGACAGTTATAGAGATATTACATTTGCTCATTTTATGTAACTCAATGGGTATACGTCGGTTCAGGCACCAGGGATACTTGACCAATCGGCTTTCTCTGGAACGATCATAGCTAGTTATACACAAATTATGCCTTATTCAATTGAATCAAAGGAAAATACCTTCAAGGGAGTAATTAAGCTGATTGCTTTGATTAACGAAATCACTATCGTCCATATGGCAAACGATTCCGGCTAAAGGAAGATACGGCAAACTACTTATAGAGCAATGAATCACGCAATTTCCAGATACGACAAAAAACATACTTAACAGCTTAACATACATTCATAATTCTCAATCTCTAATTTCACTTATTACCCTCCGTTTACTGGTGTGAGTTGTATAATTTAGCAGAGATACGTGTAACTCTCAAAGTGGTTTGCTTGGTATCTGGTTATCTTCTATGCCTGACAATCTCTTTTCTTTCGCTCCACGGTCACGATAATTCCTCTCCCGTTGGTATGTCTCTCAATGCATCTCTTGTAAGAATATAGCATACTCCTTGATTTCCTGATCTAATTCAAGCAATGGAACTACTTATATGAAGGTATCCAGGTGCCTAGGGATATATTACTTGTCCAGTATTATAGCTATTCTGAATTGGCATTGTTTACTGTTATGCTTTACTATACAAAGGTTTCGCATTTCTCTTACTGAAGCGAATATTATATCTTTTATCAGGTACGTTATTGACTCTCGGTTAAACTGTTCTATGGCGCAACTTTTCTTTTCTGTTTTGAGACTCTCTCGTCCTGGCTCTGAATACACGTTTCGTGTACCTAGATTCCTTAATATTGTTAATCGTCAGCTGCTCTCTCCTCTGAACTTAATTGAACTGGAATTATGGGTCCTGCTTTTGCTGAACTTCCGTGAATCCATATTTCCATGTTGGACGAGTCCACAAGTGATTTCATGGCGCTGACCCAGATGTGAGCTCGAGAAAATAATGAGGATTCTAAGTTATTGCCTATCTTAGTGGAGTGATGTGTATGTAGTGGAATTACCTCTAATTGATCTCAGTTATTTGAATATTACAAACTGACTCAGAAGATAAGAAGTAAAAAAATGATTACAGTAACTCTGGATTCAACCCTATACGGATACTATCCCTTTTCGTTCTGCCCTTATAGAATTTTTCATTGATGTGTGCATTCTTCTATTGTCTTACCTGCGCCTTCTCATGGATTATTGATATTTAGATTCACTGCCACATCTCTCGATTCCCCTCGAAATGTTAGACACCAAAATCGCTCCCAGATAATCAGTAGGGTTTATCGGCAATTCCGATCCAAAAACATTTTTTTATTTATAGAAGCCCTATAGAAATATAAAGTTTGATTGTTCAACATCTCCCCGTCTCTATATGATTGATGGCATTACATCACGATATAGCTAATTGACCTATTTATGCTCTGACACTATTTCTCTCTCTCATTTTCTGACGATATCTGAAAATGAACTTAATATTCGCAACGATACCGATAGTGAAAGATGTTGAATACTCTTTACGGACTGAAATTTGTTTTTTTATTCTTGTGATTCATATAGGTCGTACGATTTGAATTTACTGTATCGTATAAGCTAGATTTTCATGTTATACTCTATATATTATGAGAGCATGTATTTAGATTAATGTAGTTTTTAGTGAAGCACATATATATTAAATTACTTCACACGATGATCTAGCCAGCTTAGTAAGTGTGAACTTGTCCGGTTAATACATGTTTACCCCAAAGGCCTTGTAATAAGAGCTCATTTCTTTGGAGGTTTAGAACGTTGTCTTTTATTTTGGAAAATTCTAACTGAGCTTATACTCACTCCAAAAACTTGATTCACATTTCATTATGATTTTTTATGGTATCTTGAATATGAGATCTCAATAGTCATCACATATTATGTGACAAAAGAAAACACTCTTCGTCTGAGGTTAGACTTTGATATTTACGAGTTTCTAAAAGTAGAGTTACAATTCAGTATGAAATAGCAACATATAGCCGTTAACGTTCTCTTATAGGTCTTTGGTAAAATGTACAAAGTCTCTCTAGAGTTATGTATGAGTTGAATATTAATTTTGCAAGAGGATGAAGAGGGCAGCATATAGCTTTTATGGGGGAAGCCAGGTTTAATCGCAATTATTTATGCTCTCGATCCTTCAGGTCAATTACTTTTCTGAAAGTTTGCGTGCTTGTCGTCTACTTCTTCTTCATTGATTCTGTTTGAATATCTAACTTAATTTAAGCGGCTATTATCAGCGTTTTCACTATATTGTCTTTTCGGTGATTTAGCCATGATTTAGTTTGGTTTATACTCTACGCTATAAAAGTTTCTTTTGAAGCTCACTCTATAACAATGGACTTATTATTGTGAAAGGCATAATACTCTATCTAGGAATAATTACGGCCAGTAATAGGAGGAGTGCTCTCTCTTTATTCATAAGAGAGATGATTATTCTTCAAATTGATATACCAGTTAGTGCATCGGTGTTGGCATTATAAATGTTATAGATTGTAAATGAACTATTGTGATAATACGGTGTAATATTGATCTATAAGATAAGACATATTGAATCCGGCGAGTCAATGATAAGTATACATGATAGATTCTGTTTAGATGCAAGATTTTAGGAATAAAGACCTTAATTTCATATATAATCATTAATTTGAGATAGATTTTTTATTAGAGAAGAAAACTGTGCCACTAAAATATACTAAAGAAAGAGACACAATCAACGGAATATTTCAATCATCTAATGGATTTAAGAGATACAAACCATTGACTATAAATTTTCAAAAGCAAATGCAAGGAATACGATATCATATTAGCGATGAAAAAAAAATTTTTGATAGATTTTTTTTTTTTTTAAAAAGAATAAATCAAACAAACAAAATAACACAAAAAAGGAACAAACAACCAAAACAACAAAAAAAAAACATATAAACTAGAAGAAAAAGAAAGAAAGAAAAAAAAGGAAGGAAAGCAAGTAAAGAAATCAAGTTCATACATTTATGTCAATCACACCCAATCTGATCCTTAATGAGCTGAAAGTATCGAAGGCTAGTGGTTTAGTAAAGATATCGGCTAGTTGATTTTCAGTTGCCATTAATTTCATGAGAAGGTGGAGAATAACCTTCTTTGATAAGCATCCACATGCGATAATCAGTAGATTGTAAAAAAGTAGACATGCGGGTTTTCCAGAAATCAAAAGGTAAGTTGTCAAACAGTGGAGGTCGTGTAATCGAATAACCTTCAGTAGTGTTTCTATTTCCAAAGTTAGCCATGGATCAAATTCAAAAAGTTGTCAAACTTAAATTTTTGAATCCCGCTCTGATACCACTTGAAAGTTCGTTAAGGATGTTAAGCCCTTATGAACTTAGTCCCAAGCTAACCAATAGGGGGGTGAATTGGTATTTTAAAATTTTTTTTCACAAAGAATAAAGATTACATAAGCCAAAATCACACCACAAAAATAAATGCGGAATTAAAAGTGCGGAAGCAAAAATAAGAACATAGAAATTTATAGTGGTTCGGTCAACTCGACCTACGTCCACTCCTTGGAGGCACCCTCCAAGTATTGCACTACAAAAAGTGACTCTCCTTTAGCCCCCACGGCTAGGCGGAGAAGCCCTCACAAGAACCTCCTTTTTGCCACCCCGACAAGGCAGAGAACCTACCTCCTTTTGCTTTCTCTTGAAGCTGGCAGAGAACCACAACCAGAAGCTAACTCCTTACCTCTACCGACCCTTCCACGGACGAGAAACTCTAGATGAAGTAGAAGCAGAGCGATCCTTGAAGCAACCCTTGTGAATCCCCTCACAAGCTCCCCCTCATAAGATCCTCTCTCTCTCTCCCTCTCTCTCTCCCTCTCTCTCTTTCTCTCCTCAAGGTATTCTTAGGTCAAGGCAGCAGCCAAAAGTTCTAAAAAACGTAGAACAAGAGCTCTTAAATAGAAGAGCTTCAAAGGAGCTCATTAATTTCAAGTTGCCGACTTTATCGTCCAGGCCGATAAGGACATCAACCTGGACGATCAGTACAAAACTCAGAAGATCGGCCAGAGCATCGCCCTGGATGTAAAGCTGGACGATTTGAAAATTGGCTTGATCGTCTAGGCCGATCTCACGATCGTCCTGACCAATCAGTTCAAATCATGGGAAAATCGTCTTGACAATAGCCCTGGATACGAGCTGGCCGATATTTATCGTCCTAAAGTAACTTAAGGTTTTTGACTGCATCGTCTTGGCCGATCCTGCG
Organism: Dendrobium catenatum; assembly: GCF_001605985.2. Classification (NCBI taxonomy): domain Eukaryota; kingdom Viridiplantae; phylum Streptophyta; class Magnoliopsida; order Asparagales; family Orchidaceae; genus Dendrobium; species Dendrobium catenatum. The sequence continues at coordinate 16,429,376 of NW_021319178.1, forward strand.
ATTGTCCAGGACGATATGATCGTATCAATCATCCTTAATTACTCACTTGATTTCCTGATCAATTAAGGCATAATTTATGAATATCGTCCAGGCCGATCAATGATCGTTCTAGCCGATAATTTAAAAATACAGTATACCTTAATTATCTATGGCGGCAACTTCTTTTTTTTTAAGCTTATCGTCCTGGCCGATAAACGTATCGTCCAGGCCGATATGTTAATGCCGACTGCCTTAATTAATAATCCTGATTAGAGTCTCTGTTTTGAACTTGATCGTCCAGGACGATCTAAGGGATCGGCCTGGCCGATGTGAGCAAAAATAGAGATTCTAAATCTCTCAAGTGTGTGTGTGTAGGGTTACTTAGTATCAGTCTTTTGAACATTACAAACTGACTCAAGAAGAGAAAAAATAGATTACAGACTGACTCAACCCTATCCTACCCACTTCTGCATTTGCATCGTTTGTTCGTCCAATCTTCGATTCCTGAAATGTTAGAAAAAATAGGCAGTCCAAGATAATCAGTAGGGTTTGCCAATCATCAAAACATAAGCCATGAAATAAGATTTGCAACATCTGGTGTCAGATAGAATCTCAGTTTTTGTACATAAAGATTAGGAGTAAAGAATAAAATGATTACGTTGAAGCTTTCTCTTAGTTATTATTTTAAATAAAAAACTAAACTCATTGCAGTAACTTATAATCAATGTTTATAGGATTTTGCTTACATCCTATAGATTTCTTAGAGATCTAACCAGATTTCCCTCTTTACTTCAAGATATCTACTGTGGGCTCCGAAAATTCGGCACCGGCCTCCGCCCGCAGCTTTTTGCTTTTATCTTCGACGAGGTGAGTTTTAACGAAATAATTTCTGTGGTAAATTTTGGAAGGCATATGGTTTTGTAGATAAGATACTACCCAGAGATTTCACCCTCATTTTACGAGGACTTTATAATATGAGTTCTGGTTTCCTATAGGTGCAAGCCCCTATAGTTAATTACCCCTCTTGTTTGCGAGAGAGAACTTTCGATTAAGGCTAGTCGTCAATCAAATACGTATAGAGTACGTGTTATTTGGCATATAGTAGCAGTAATGGGCATTCAAAATTTGGAAAGTTGAAGATTTTGAAAAGTTTGGGAATTTGAAGTTTTGTATTTATAATAAAAATTTTCACTATCTTGCACTTGAGGATGATGGTTGGGAATGGATGATGGGCCCGATCAAGATCCCATGGTTCCGTCGTCCCGGACCATCGTGGTCCCTGGTCTACTTAGTTAGAGGAGGTGGTCGATCCAACCTGACAGAAGGATCCTTCTTGGCAGCCATGGGTTACTTCGTATAGAAGGATCGGGTTCAAACCCTGTCGACTCCTATTGATCCGTATAGAAGGATCGGGTTCGAACTTGAACTCACTTATCGACCTGCGCAGCATCCCTAGACATCACATGTATACTCATAACACGCTCGTCGGGGCCCATACGGATGTTTGGGGGCATTTTATAATTATATACTCTCTACTCCTTTTTACCTGCCTAGGAGGATCAGGTTTAAATTTAATAACCCGTGCAGCATCCCTAGACGTCATGTGTGTACCAATAACACGCTCGTCGGGGCCCTTGCAGGTATTTGCGGCATTTTATAATTATATATTGTCTACTCCTTTTTATCTGCTTAGGAGGATCGGGTTCAAATTTAATAACCCACGCGGCATCCCTAGACTTCACGTGTGTATCAATAACAAGATCGCCGGGGCCCATGCGGGTTTTATGATTACACTTACCCCTTGTGTACCTATGTGTAAATAATATACGGTGCAAGTGCAGGGGTATTTTGGACATTTGGTGGATCTTTTATAATAGATCATAGAAATTCATCTTGTCGTAGTCTTTTCAGTACTTGCTTATGGATAGTACATTAGATGTATAATGTGTCTTCTACTGCAACGTGTATACTTGTTTATGGCTCTAACACTTGCAAAGGAGTTGGTGTACCCATATGTATACTGATGTTGACTTCCGGATGAACTGCATTCATTATATGTTCTCTTTGTGCACTTTGATTGATAAATAGTTATAAGCTTAGATCTCCGAGATTTGTATTGATCTTTAACAGCACATTTGTCAAACATTGCTTATTAACTCTGGCGGGCATAACATGTGGTGTGTTGATATTCACTTGAAGGCATCTGGATGTATCATATCTTCATTTTCATTGCATGCCTAATTCTTCTGGTTAGATCCTTGATTATCCTTTTGATAAGGAGCCTTAATTTGCTATCATCATGATTCTTTAGCCTAGCAAATAGATGGTTGTTGAAGAACTGCAAAAAAGTCATCATCTTCTAAGTCTTCTACGTCAAAATTTTCTTCTCATAGGACATATATACTTGCCACAGTGATATTGCCAATGATGGGGACAATTATCGTTAGCTTTCATGTTCATCATACTTCATAGGGGTGAGTGTATCATTGCCCCACTCATAAATGAATAGTTGCATGCACTCGAAATAATCATTTGTAAGATCCTCGCGGTCGTCATTCTCCAGTTCTTGCAAAGATTTGCTTGATACACAACACACTAATTTAATACATTCACTTAGCATGTAATGTATTCACATAGCGTGCATGGCACACTTTACTATAATGCACTTGTTTGCAGTTATGTGACGTAGTTGCCATCATCTTTATGCTTTCTTTATAACTATCATTCATTGTTCACTATCATCTGCAAATAAATTGTGTCTTATTGGAGATATACACCTATACATTGTGTTATCATTAGTCATGAGTAAATGATACAATGCAAATCCATCAATTCATAAATTTTATACATGTCCAATATTCTATTGGAAGGATTGCACTATCATTCAAATGATGCTCTAAAGTCATCATATGATGACCTTATAATCACCATACCTCCAAAATATTGTGTTCCTTATAAACAAGTTACATTCATCATTTCCTTGTTCTAAAAAGTTCATTGTAATTTATATGATGAATGTAGTAGCTTATTCATTAATATCTTCATTTTGATTGCAATAATCCTTGCAACTTAATTGTTATTTTCATATCAAAGTTTGCAAATTATTTATGTATAGCTATTTGCTTGTAGGAAAGTTATACTCATTGCCTCCACATATTGTTTGTAACATACATGATGATTTGTAGATAGTTTGTCACATATTTTGCAATTTCATTAACTTTGCTCAATGGTGAATCAAATCCCATGTTATGAGTCAATTAGCTTGACCCAAAAGCTCACACCATGGCTTTATAATAAATCATCAACTTTTGCAATATCATTTCCCTTTGCTTGTTAAGATTTGCTTTGTCAATCATGAACATTTAATTGTATTCTCCATTTTCTTCATATTAATAATTGCTTGCAAGTTCTTTTTTGTTATCATTTGCTTCAAGTCCAAATTCTCTTTTTTTGTTTAAATTATTTTGAATTAAATTCAATATTAATCATTCATATTGTATGTCATTTTGTATTTTGTCTAAGTTCAAGTCTAAGTGCAAGTTCCAGTCTGAGTTCAAGTTCGGTTTGTCCAAATTCTGTCCAAGTCCTTGAATCTTCAGTCAAAATTCTGGCAGCCTCCCAGTGTCTCCCCCGTTTAGGGGAAAACTACGAGAAACTGGGCCTTTCCCACCATGCTAAGAAAAGCGTGTATGGTAGGTGTCCTCGAACAAGGACACCGGGGCCGGATTTTTTTGTCGTCCCCCACCACGCTAAGAAAGGCGTGTATGGGTCCTCGGTACCTGTTGCAAAATAAAAGCAGTTATTTCCCCGCAAGCGGGTACTTATGGGTATCCCTACTTCATTGTACGCGTTGCACCGGGTTCCCATCCCACCACGCTAAGAAAAGAGTGTATAGGCGGTTTTCCGGTGCGCCACGAACTAAAAATAAGGGATTTTGGGTGATTACTCGCTTCGTCGCAAGCGCCGCAACGCACTTCCTCCCACCACGCTAAGAAAAATGTGTATAGGTGGTCGTTTTGTCGCACTGCATGCGTCGAAACGAGTTTTCTAAAACTTGCAAAAAAATTTTTTTTCTTTCTTTTTTTTTGAAATAATCTCACACTTCTTTTTTTTGCATCTCGTTTCTTCTCTTTTTTTTAATAACCTCATAATTTTTTTTTAAAAGCTCTCTTTTTTCGTCTCTCTTTTCTCTTTGTAAGCATACATTTATATTTATATAAACATGAAATAAAAATGTGGGTACATATATCTGTATACTTCTAACAACAATACATAGAAACAATTTGGACACTAAAGATATCAACGTCGACAATACTAAATGAAAGTATTTAATTATGTTACTAGACGAACTAAACACTAATAACCAAAAATGAGAGCAAAATTAAATAAGAATTAAAAAGAAAATAGTTGAAAAGATTGCTATTTGGATGCAGGATTGTGATGGGCTCAAATGAGGTTTTATGTGGAGTAATACTTCTTGAATGAACTGATCTTGATTTGGAATGTTTGGTGGGCTCTTCCTTTTTTTTTTTAGGACTTGGAGAGATTATTTTGATGGAACTGTGGGGTGGTGAATTGGTCAGCTACAGATTTGTTAGCCTCTTTTTTTTGTAATGATAATAATAAAGTTATTATAATATCATTATAATCACAATGACTATAATAATAATAACAATGTAAGGCTAACACCACTAATATTGCAATTACTAATGATAGTAACTAAATTAAGTTAGTGATAAAATGATACTCATCATAACGATAACAGAAATGAGCTCTTGTTTAAACCTTTAAGACAGTCGTGATGTCTGAACTAAGATGAAATATCAATTGTGTTTGATGTTTGGGCATATGCAAGAAAGCTCAATTGTTTGGAATCCTAAAAAACAGGTTGTCTTGTAGTGGAATTTTTATTGCCTCAGGTAACCTGACGTAGATCTACGTTCGGCATACCCTAATCAAGCACCACATAGCAGCCTCATTTACGCAGACCCGACCCGACGAATGTTGGGTTTATGGCACGTGTGGATTTTGAATTTGACGGCCTGACCAGCAGACCCGAAAAATACCCGACGGACCCAAAAATTATGTATAATTTTCAAATAAAGATCACCATCTTTCACTTCAGCCATCATTTGCTTGCATATACGAAGCTTTCTTTATGGCAATACTTCATCTTCTTCCAAGTTCCAAGCTCCCCGTATTTGCATTTCAACATCTTTCGGAGATACAATGCCTCAGGTTAGTTTCTTTTTATATAAATAATGCCTCATCTTCTTCTTTTTTAATGTTTAGGGTTAGGGTATACGGATAAAGTCGTAAACCTTCTTAAAATTTAAACTTGGTGAAGAAACAATCTTAGAAACGAGGTCGGTATTACTCGATATAGATTAGTATTGCTCGGTACTGCTTGATACCGAGCATTACAGGCAGTTATAAACACTCGGTACTACTCAGTACTGGCGATTAATAGTTGGAATAAGCTTAGCGTAAAACATAAAAGATACTATTGATTTAGTACCGAGTTAAATACACTCGGTATTGCTCAGTGCCGAGTGATTTGGGCAGATTAATGATCGATATTGCTCAGTTAAGATTCGATATGTTGCTCGGTACTGCTCGGTACTGCTCGGTATGTTGCTTGGTACTGATCGGTATTATGAACAATAACTCGGTATAAGCTTGCTTTAGTAGTCCAAATAATGTTATATACTCGGTACTCATCGGTAATAACTCTATTATATTCGGTACTGATTGTCTTTTGTATATATAATTTAATACTCTGAATCGATTGTCTTTAATACTCGGTATCTGTTAAGCAGGGATATACTCAAAAGATCCATTTCAGATGTCGAACTTCGACTTTTAGAGAAGTTTGTAATCAACATGTTTGGAGATTTGGAGATCCATTTATTGAAAGACTGCGGCTGCTGTAAATTAGCCAATTCCTGAGAGTTCCCCTAATGCCTCAAAATATTTCACTTATGTATATGCTGATATCCAAGTGGGATTTGAAGACTGAAAGTTTTATTATTAAAGGATATAGGCTAGAGTTCACATCTAACGAGGTTTCCTTAATCATAGGCATGCCGAATAGAGGTATTATTTTGACGTTGGCAGTGCTAGATCCAATGGCAAAACATCAAATGACATTCTCCATGACATTGAGAGGATGGATAATTCAACTCCAATGAATGATCTAGTGAAAGGATTCGTCCTTTACCTACTATCCAACATTTTTTATCCAATGGCGAACTTCCGTATACCATCATCTATCCTGTAAGTTGTAAAAAATGTTGATAGTTTTAAAACGTACAACTGGCCAGAATCAATTAGGAGTTTCCTAGTTAATGAATTCAACATTGTTGCTACTAAACAAGCAAATGGATCCGCACTGGGTTATGTAAACGGTTTCGTCATATGTAATTGTGAGTATTATTATTTTGATCAAAAGTTTTTGTTAAATTTCCAATTTCTATAACAAATTTAAATTGTCTTCATTTTTATAGATTTGGTTTCTTGAACATACAACCATTCATGCTATAGAGGATGAACTATCCTGCCCATGTTTTACTCGGTGGGATGGTAGTTTTATCTACAGTGAGAAAGTCGTAAATAGTATATTTGCAGACCTTGAGGATCATGAGGTAGCATCATTACATCTTTTCATTTAAATGTCTGCTAAAATTATATGTTTAATTGTTTAAATTAAATGAAATATTAAATTTTATACAGATTCTCAGTAATTTTTGAGAATTAATAGAGGATGAGAAGGCTTTATTGCACACTCCTTCTTCACCGAGTCCAGCCAGTCCAATATGGGTGGCAAGCCCAATTAGGGTGGCTTGGCCACCTACACATGATTCATCTCCACCTAGTCCTGGTAGTCCAGTCAGGGAACCAAGTCCAATCTGGGTGGCAGGCCCATCTAAATATCATTCATCTCCACCTACTCCTAGTAGTCCAATTAGGGTACCAAGTCCAATAAGGGTGGCACGCCCACCTAAACATGACTCATCTTCACCTACTCCAGTTAGTCCAGTAAGGGTGGCAAGCCCAACAAATCCTGATTCATCTGCACATATTGAATCAAGTCTAAAAAAATGAAACAAACCTGAAGTTATTAAATCAAGCAATATACAAGCTATTTACCAAGAACAAATTTATGAAGAAGAAGGTAGCTTTGGTGGAAGCAACCAATACTATACTTGAACAGCGCATAGTGATCCTGGAACAATCTGTTTTTCATTTGAAGAGGAGATTTTTGATTTGAAAGAGAAGATAAAAAAGAAAGATGGCTTTATATTGCAGTTCTTACAAGATCAGTTTCCTTCTTATTTTAAAACTTACAAGAATGAAATGGCTGCTAATTCTTCTTCATCTGCTACTATATCTGAAAAAGATGCCAGCCTGAGTGAGGATGAGGTTGATCCATCCTTACTAACCAGCATTGCAAAAAGAGTGCAGTTGAGAAATGATAGAAAGAGAAAAGTTGTATCCACACCTTTTACAACGGGTGATAGAAAGAAAAAAATTAAACAAAATTTGTCATCCAAAGAGAAGTTCAGTGACTCAATTCCAAGTGATACTCCTGCACTAGCACTGAACTTGCTCCTGCTCCTACACCAGCTCCTGCAACTGAAACTGATCGTGCTCCTGCACCACCTACTGCATCTGAACCTACTCCAACTTCTCCAAGTGAACTTGCACCAGCTCCTGAAATAGCTCCTACACCTGCACCACCTCCTACAACTAATCCAGAGCCTGAACATGCTCCTGTAACTGGTCTTGAACCTGCTGCTGATAAAGCTTTTTTTTTATGAAGTTGATGACTCTAAAGAAATAGAATTGAGGCCTACACCTGAAATATTAGATTACCTAGGGGGATCATTAATAAGTGAAGATTAACGCATATTCATCGATAATGGCCTAAAACAATTCAAGGATAAGTGAGTATTGAACTTATACCGACAAAAATATATCTATACAGAGTAGTCATGAGGTTTACTGATCGGGACTACTTGGTATTATATTAAATAGACTCGGTACTACATCAATACCGAGTAGTACCGAGCTTTACTGATCGGTACTACTTATTATTATATGATACTATATCAATACCAAGTAGTATCGAGCTTTACTGATCGGTACCACTCAGTATTATATTAAATAGACTCAGTACTCTATCAATACCGAGTAATACCGAGATTTATGATTATGTATTTATTTTTTATTAATCTTTTGTAATTAATATTTTTTGAATTATCCAGGAATGATACTATTTTCGATTTTGGAAATATAACAATTTATAGAAGCCAATTGGACGAGTTATTAATGTCAGAGGAGCTTGATAATAATCACGTCGATGCATTTGCTTATTTATTAGGCCAGAAGAATGCCCATTGCCCCGGTCTTAATCAACCATTTCGTTTTGTTTCAAGTTTCCATTGTGTTAGTAAATCAATAGTAAATCCTTGCGTTGGCTAATTCTATTTATTAGTTTTAAATATGTTGGTATTAATCACCACTACTATTTTTTCTTATCCAGGGTTACTATATACAATCAAAAGAGACAAACACAACAAACTTCATATCTCATATAAACAAAACTGTTATTAGGAATGTAAATTTGAACTTTGTTTCTATAATAAACGGTAAACATTGGACGCTTATAGTATATAATTTGAGAACAAAACGGTGGGAATTTTATGATTCATTACCGAAAAAGACACACAAAGCCATACTCCCAGAAGTTGTAAGTAATACCAATATTTGTTTTTAATTTTTATTTTAACATTATTGCATGTTAATTTTATTTTAATTTTCCAAATTTCTCATTTCTATGAGGATACAAAGAACGCTTTTGACAATGATATAATGAAATGGCCAATCATATGATTTAAAAACGTGCCAACACAAGATAATAGTGTTGATTGCGGTATGTTTATTTGTAAATATATGGAAGTTGTAATGCAACATGAACCTGTTCAATGGTATCATTATAAAAACTGGCAATCTAGTATGCCACTATTCAGGGCTGAATTAACATATGCCCTGTTATGTACTAAAATTTAATAGATTATGAAATAAATAGTGATTTTTTTTTGTATATTTCTTGTGCATTTTTAATGTGTATATTTCATATGCCCTGTTATGTACCGAGCAGTACCAACTTCTATAATCTAGTACCGAGTATTAAAAAGGACTAATACAGAGCAATACCCACTAATCAAAGACTAATACCAAGTAATATAAAAACAGATCAGTATTGCTCGATATTAGTCAAAATTTGCTCGATACTGTATTAATGCAGCTCAGTACACTCTAAATACCGAGCAATACCGACTTCTGTAATTATGTTCCGAGTATTAAAAAGGACTAATACCGAGCAATACCCACTAATCAAAGCTAATACTGAGCAATATGAAAACAGATCGGTATTGTTCAGTATTAGTCGAAATTTGCTCAGTACTGTATTAATGCAGCTAAGTACACACTGAATACCGAGCAATACTGACTTATGTAATCAAGTACCAAGCAAAATAAACTAATTATAGAGTAATACCGAGCAATACAAAATTATAACAGTACTACAAAATTCTCAAAATAAAAATTCACATATAAAATCAGAAAGTCATATTCATATTAGAAATATCTCCAAATTCCCAGATTACATGAAAGACGATTGACTACCTGAATCTGGATTTATAAAGTGTATGCTTATTGGTGGATTCTTCTCCGTGGTTTTAACTTTTTTGGTCTTCCTTTTCTCCCAGTGATCCTTCAATCTTGCATTTGATATGCCCTTTGGCCAACACTTCTTAGGATCTTTAATAGTTTCATTACATGCTCCAAAAATTGGTTTGTTCTTTCTGCCAAGCTTGATGGAATGCACTTTTGCAGCCAAAGTACTCAAATATTCTATCACACACATTTCAGCCTCCTAATTACCTTATACTTATGTGCTAATTTTATATGCAAATTGACATATATAATTTCTGAACATCAAGTCGCTGGACCCTTTAATAGGTTGGCAAGCATTGATACAGAGATATGGGATCTTCCCTCCAGAATATAAATCATTTTGAGCTTTTGCTGACCATCTTGGGAGTAAATAATTAATGGGGATATTAACAATATCTACTATCTCATAACTGTCATGCAATGAGCACATAATATACCCATCATTTTAAATTTTGCACAGCTGCATTTAATGATACCTTCTAATGAATTAAAATTAAAAATCCAATTGTGTGAATCAGTGGAGTTGTCTATGTTCTTTACGGAAAACCTTGATAAATCCGATGAAGAATGTTCAATGCAGAGTCTACCAAGTCCATGTAAGAGCTTCTCTTCAAAAAATGAATACAACTTTCTTAAATAAAATTTTGCAGCTTGCTTCAATATTGAGCTACTTTTCATATAAGACTCTATATCTATTTGACTACATGAATTATTCATCTTATTCATTTCGACGCCAAGTCCTCATCAACTTTTCCAAACTGAGGAAATACTCAGTGATAGTACTTCTTGGCTTGGAATAACTATGGCATACAAGATTGGTGGACTCACTACATTGGGTTGATAAAATGCCAAGGTTAAAACAATCTTTGTTGAATGCAGTTGACCACTTCTCCCTGATTTTGTAGAGATCATTCAACCATTGATTGCTTTGTAGGTTTCCTTCTGAGATCATTTAAGTCCATTTTCTCTTAAATTCCTCCACAGAATCACATTGCTTGAAATAATAAAAAAATAAGAATTTAACTCTATTGTTGCTGTTCAAGTACCATACTTTTGAAGGAGCCTTTTTGTACAGTTGCCATTGGCACAATCGATGCCGTGTATTAGGCAATGCAATCTCTATTACCCTGGCCATAGCTTGGTCCTGATCAGTAAAAATAGGAATGAGATGTTTGTTATCCATAATTCTTAGAGATGCTCTAAAAAGCCAAGTAAAAGAATCAATAGTGTCATCAGATAAAAATGCAACTCCTAATAGAACATTTTGCCAGTGATTATTCACTCCGACAATTAGAGCACATGCTAAGTTATATTTATTTAAATGATAACTTATATAAAAAATAATCACGTCCCTAAAACAGTCATAATCAATTCTACCAAGTGCATCAACCCAGAAGAAATTCAACAAACAACCATCTTCATCAGTTTGGACATCTCAGGCAAACATGTTGTCATCAATTGGCCGTTCTTTAAACAACTTGATCAGTGAATTAGTGTCTCTAGTCTCAATCTTGGCTCTTCTTTCTTTTTGGATGTAGTTGTGTGCATCCCGCTTGGTGAAACCCAGATTACCAACACCTCCAACTTCATCAGATAGCTAGGTAAATGCATCAATAGTTCTTATCCCTGCTTATGACATAGATTTCAGAATAGCTGCATTCTCATCACTAATACTCCTAGACGACCTGAGCAAATGTTGATCATCCGACCTAGTCAGTTAGTGATTGTGACTCTCTATATCTTTATTCACTCCCTAAATCCCATCTTGACTCACCGAAAATCTAACCATGGCTGGACATCCTATTCTTGTACATGATTTTTGATATTTTACCTTTGTACCCATCTCAGTCTCCTTCTTGAAACCTTTTTTTAGAACACATAAAATCCTTTGATTTGATTTTCCTTGAATTTAGACATAAATGACGATGATCTTTCCAAACACTAAATCCAGTTGAATGAGCATAATGGCAATATTTTTTATATGCTTCCTTCTCAGAGTTATAAACACCCTGTGAAATATTCATACATCCAGTTTAGCTTTATATCTATATATCAATACCGACCTTATACTGAGCTTATACTGAGGTTGAATGATCGGTACTACGACGTACTAATATTTATTAGCTCAGTACAAATGTGCACCGAGTTTATACCGAGCTATAAAATTCAATATCGAGCTTATACCATGCTATAAAAATTAATACTGAGCTTATACCGAGTTAATTGAATGATCAGTTCCATGTAATGATCAGTACTATCTTATACCGAGCGAGACTTAACAACTGTAATGATCGGTACTACTTCAACCAATGTTTGATTTGCTCTAAACTTGTATGCAAATAGTTCATACCGAGTATCACTATCTAGTACCGATCAGTACCGAGGTATTTCAAACCCTGTACCGAGTAAATCTAATGGATTTGTATGATTTTACGTTGATACTCAATTCTATCCTTAATGAAACAGTAAAAAGAAAAAAAATCAAACATTATAGATAAGGAATTACTTGTATTAAATTAGAAAATGCTTGATCAAAGTTTAACATCGGAGTTTCCTCGAAATCTTTGAAGTCTTCCAAAGCAAAACCTACATTCATTCCTTCCAGCTCCTTAAACACTTCACGATTTCTTTACGTGCGGTATATAAGAATTATATGAACCATAAAGACTATATAACATCTTAGGTTTAATACCGAAAAGGTTATTATACCTGAGATAAAAGCCACGTACTTTTTTAGTTTTCCCACCCAATTCATATACAATGCGACAGGCTGACCCGAAATATTTTAAAAAATGTGCTAAAGCATATGGGCCGTCGTTGGGTCATTACGGGTAAATGAGCCTAATATGTGGCATTTTTTTAAGCAGTACCGAATGTAGAGATGCGTCAGGTTACCTGAGGTAATAAAAATTCCTTGTAGATTGGGTTTGCTTTAGTTTTTAAATTTTTGCCTAATTTAATGAACAACGAGATTTCTAATTATAATAGATTATCTAGTACAATGTGGTGCTTGTACTATATGATAAAATTATATTTTATTTTTTTTTAAGAAAAATTAAATATTTTAATTAGTTTTATAACACCAGATCATATAATATAATTCATATCATGCAGTGTAATATACATACAAATTAAAATATTTAAAGACATTTTTGCTCCCCTTGTGTGTGTGTGCAAAGTCACCAAACTAACATATACCCTTACAGGACTTGACTCAAGAAAATAAAAATAAATAAATAAAAATTATAGAATCTTTCAACAAAACATATTCTACCCCATCTTGAGCCTTGAATCTTCTAATAACAGTGCATGCTGTATCTGAAATATTAGTTGTTGCGGATCTATGGTTCATGATTTTGATGATAGCAAACATTTCCTTTTCTATATGATTGTCTTATGTACTAACATTTCAAGAGCACACAATCAAGACTGCAATTCAGAACCAGCTCAAGATTGGGTAAACTAGGTTTGTGTCAGTTTGTAATCTTTTCCTTTCTTGAGTCAATTGTATTGGGTGTGGGACCTGTTGTTATGTAACATAGAAGTTTTCATGTTGTTCCCTTTAGGATTTCTATTTTTGGTAACATCGGCCTGGACGTTCGTCCTATCGGCCTGGCCGATCGGTCTAAAAATAGAAACCCTAATTAGGGTATCCGCATTAAGGCAGTCGTCAACAGATCGGCCTGGACGATAATCTCAATTCAGAAAGAATCCACCGCCATAATCAGTTTAGGAAGTCTTTGTTTTAGGAAATCGGCTCGGACGATATTATTATCGTCCAGGACGATCTAACTCAATCATGCCTAAATTGATCTGGTATCTTTGGAAAGCATTAATGGTTGATTGATACGATCACATCGTCCGGGACGATCGCATGATCGGCCAGGACGATGGCCTGGACGATCTATATCGGCCAGCTCAAAAACAGGGCGATGATCAGGACGATTGAAATCGGTTTTAAACTAATCGTCCAGGACGATCGTAAGATTAGCCAGGACGATGTAACCAATTTTCTTCTGATCGTCCCATATCGTCCCGGGCTAATGAGCTTAATTTGTACTGATCGGCCAGGACGATATACCTATCATCCTGGACGATAATGTCGGCAACTTGCATTAATGAGCTCGTTTTGAGAGCCTCTATTTAAGCTTTGGCATGACACTTTGTAAGTGTCTTTGGCAGCCATTGTAGCTTCGTTCTTGTGAGGGAAACTAGAAGAGAGAGCTTGAAAGGGAGAGAGGAAAGGGTGGAGTTTGAGAGAGGGAGAAGATCCTGTGAGGGGGGACTCAAGGGAGTGTGGAGGGGGTTCCACACGGTTGCTCCGGCGAACTTGCACCTTAGTACCATCGGATTCAAGGCTGGTCTCGAGGCAAGTTCACCAAAGAAGAAGTCTCTTTGGTGTCAAAGGACCCGACGACTTCGCCGCACCGGGGAAGGTGGAAGTGATTTTGTAAGGGCTTCTCCGCCTAGCCGTGGGGGCTAAAGGAGAGACACTAGTTTAGTGCAATACTTGGGGGGTGCCTCCAAGGAGTGGACGTAGGTCAAGGTTTGACCGAACCACTATAAATCCGGTGTGTTCTTTTTTTTTACTATTTCCGCATTTTAATTTCCGCACTTTGATTGTGGTGATTTGGATTGTGTTTTGGTTTTAAAGTTTTCCAATTCACCTCTCTCTTTAATTAGCTTGGGATTAAGTTCAAGAGGGCCTAACATCCCTAACAAACTTTCATTAGTTAACACACAACAAATATGCACTACAAATATTAGGAGAAATAAAAAAGTAATCAATAACATTTAATATCATCAAAATCATAAACTCAAGAACTCAAGTTGCAATAATGTATCATCCTTATAGGTAATGGAATGAACCAAAATTATTAGTAGCAACAGTTGATAAATTCAAAAGGTCACAATATAATCATGTGGCATAATTCAAAAGACTATAGTCGAGTGACTAAAATCTAATGAATGTATTTATGAAACAATATTTGGAAGACCATAATTGGATGATGGTGATAAGATAATAATAACTTGACGATTGTTGTAGGAGGCTTATAGTGTAATAGCCTCAAAGTTTAATTTCAATGAAATTCTTATAAACTTGTAATTTTGATTGGGTCTATTGTGGCCCAATGCTTGCAAGATCAATGATATTTCCCTCTTTATTTAAGAGCTCTAAAATGAGTGGTGCAGCGGCACTATAATTGTAAAGTGCTATAGTGGAAAGTTGTCATGTTTAAAAGAATTTAAGTAGGTGTAATGGTGTTGAGGATTTGAGCGTCATGATGCTGGATAAAAAAAAATTATTTCAATTAAATATCAAAACCCATTAATACAAAATCTCACCTAAACCATTTTCCCGACATTCAATGTTATATGTCGAGTCTGAGGAGGAGGAGCGAGAGGAGAGAAAGAATGATGGAAGAGGGGAGAAGAGAGAGAAATGAGGTGTTAGCCAATATTTTCTATCACTCTAGGTATAAAAAGTTCTCTATAAAAATTCTAGGAGGTTGTGAGACCTCAAAAAAGAAATTCGAGGCTAACCAGCAGGGGGGTGGGGTGGGTGGGTGAATTAGTTATTTTAAAAAATTTTATAAAAAATAAAATCTTTTTGTAACCTTTTTTAGTCTAAAACGAAACACCATAATCCCTTGATATGTAAGTAGATTAATTTTACAATAATAAAAAATCAAAGTTTGTCAACCACACAATAAATCATAGAAAAATAAAAGTGCAGAATAATAAGAATAAAACACGCAAAATTTTATAGTGTTTTGGTCCAACTTGACCTACATCCACTCTATAGAAACTTTCATTCCATGTATTGTACTAAAAGTAGTTTCTCTCCTTTTTCCCCATAGCAAGGTGGAGAAACCCATACAAAATCTCTTCCTCCAACCCGGTGCGGTAGTGGACCTTCCTCTTTTTTTCACCCTTGTAGTAAAGACAGAGAATCTGGAATCCTTTTTCTCCCTCTTATAGCTGGCAGAGAACCAATAATTATTTTTCTCTCTTTTGGAGAAGGCAAAGAACCTCAGACTAGTGCTGTGGAAAGTCTTCTCGGAGCCACCAAAGGAACAAGAAAAAAGCTTAAAGAAGGTAGGGAAGAACCTTGCTTAGAGTAACCTTGTGAATCCTTCACAACTATTTATCAGAAATAACTCTTGCTCCCATCTCTCTCAAATCACTCCTTAACTCCCTCTATATGCTCCATTTCAAGACACTTAGCAACAAAAGTCTTGAAATAAGACTACGTGAAAGCTTAAATAGAGAGCCTCTCAAAAAGCCCTAAACGCCAATCTATTAACTTTGATTGCCTATAAAATCCAAAATCCTCCTATATGATTAGTTCAAAGTACTTCTATTAGTAATGTACAAGTAGACAGATAATGTATGATTAGTTCAAAGAGATGAATTAATCGTCCAATACTATTGAGAACATTGTCAAATATAATTAGAATAAAATAACCTTTTTAGACAGTACAAAATGTTTTTCCCTGTAAGATCAGTTCAAGAGATGTACTTATAATCCAGTATGATTGGCGATGTTATAATTATCATCCCATGGAGAGCTCAGTCCATATAATACAAAATTGGGAGTTCGTCTTGTATGATTAGTTGAAAAATTATAACATTTCATCATGGATGATAAGTGACAATTTAATTATCTTCCAATGCTTCACTTAGGTCGTGCAGTATGATCGTCATCAATTATCCAGTGTTATTTGATTGAATAAGTTAACCATAATTGTTTCCCTGATTATAGGGTCAATTTATGCTTGATTGTCATATATCATATAGTTTGATGCATATCGTACGATATAATTAGACATATTATGAATATTAAATATTACATAAATTGTGATTGGTGGTTATTTTGCTATTTATAACTAAGATCATATAGAATGATGAATTTAATTAATCTTACTTAATATAGGTGCCCTAATTAGAGTTTTTGGTTAACTAATTATCTAGTACAATATAAATCATCCTGTATAATTAGTTAAAAAAACTTAACTTTTTCCTTACTCACTAACTCACCCCCTTGAGTGTTTGTGTGCAAGGTTACTTTGCTTTAGGATCCACCACAATACACATTTGAATCAAGAAAGATAAAAAATATAAAAAGCCAAAAAAATAAAGACTTTATTCCTAGTCTACCAAGTCTTGAGCCGATCGAGGTTACAAGTGAGCTATGATCCTAAAATATCAATAAGTAGGGCAAAATAGACATGCAATAGATTCAAATAGCATAGTAAACAATTAATAATATTTATTATCTTCAAAATCATAAGACTTAGATCCAAATTTTTAATAATCTCTCCCTTTTTGACGATTGCAAATAATATTAGTTTATGATTCAAGAGTGTTTTACTATTCCCTATGCTCCCTCTCACTAAGCAAAATTTTCAAAAATAGGAGAGGTGTCAAATTTTTATTTTAATTTAATTTAAAATAAAATACATAAGTGGAGAACACAAAAAATTAGAAGATAAACATAAAATTGAACATTTTAAAGAAAAATACAAGCTACCAACACATGCTACTCCCCCTTTTGATATCACAAAATGAGTAGAAAATATCATCAAACAAAAAGAAAAAAAATTAAAAATACACAGATCATAAAATAGAAAGGAAACTAAACCAAAGAGGAATACTGATTAGATAGAGGTGGAGGAGGTCGCGGCTGGAAGTACTGGAGGATTATGGAAAATAAGTTTCTAAGCCACGCCATATTTTGATTATGTTGATACTGTTATTGATACTGATCGAATTGAGCTAAGTCATTCTCATGTTGTTGCTACTGCTTAGATACATAGGCATCAAAATGGAGCTACCACTGATCAAACTACTGGACCCGCTGATCGAACTGAGATTACTGGTGGATAGGAGCATGTGCTAGAATTGGTCTTCCCTCTTATGCTACAGGCTCTTCATTCATATAGTGAACATTGTGATGATGAGCTCTGTGAAGGACATGGAAATAGCTATTTGTGTAGTAGACTGGGGGTTGATCAGGTGGTGTAGGATATTATAAGTTGTATTTGATTTTTAGGACAAAGGCAATGATATGTCATAAGGTTAAATTGGGCCTTCTCTTATAGTTGGGAACTCTAATGAAGGTTAGAAGTTCAAGATAGTGGATAATAAAGTTAGCTACATCAAAGTCAATTAAAGACATTACTAAATAAGTTTCAAGAGAAAGAACAAGAGTAATGTTAATTCGATCACTAGCTTTAGGAATGATAGAGTTTCTAAGTATGTGTTGGATGATGTAGACATCCTAAACTAGAGTGATGACTTGGGTGATGTTGTAGTTAACATTGGATTCCAAAAGCGTGGTGTTGGCAGGGGTTCAATCAAAATTAGGATTTGCAGCTAGAATATAAATTTTCTCACCAGTAGTGGAAAGATGTAGAAAGTCATGGAAGTCTTAGTAGGTAGTCTCTACTGGTCACCTATTAACATAAGATTGGAGGGCAGTACCCTCACTATAGATTCTTGAAAGTACGAATATGGTGTTAGGCCTAAAGTAATTGTCCTAAAGCTAACAAAGATGGGGGAGAATCAGTTATTTAAAAATTTCTTAGTTTTTTTTTAAATCATTTCTAAAAAATTAAATCTCTAATCCTTAAAATATGCAGTTGTTTGAATATGATTTTTACAAAAGATTTTTCAACCACAAAACATTAAAGTGCATAAAATAAAATGCAGAAAATAAAAGAGAATAGAAGAACACCAAATTTTATAGGGGTTCGGTCCAACCAGACCTACGTCCACTCTCTAAAGATTCCTTTAGATATTGCACTGAAAAATAGCGACTCTCTATTTGCTCCCACAATAAGGTGGAGAAGCCCTTACTAACTCTCTCCCACCAATCCGGTGCAGTAGAGAATAGTCAACCTTTTTACCCTCCCTAGTGAAGATAGAGAACCGTCATCCTTTTTTATCCTCTCGGTGAAGCCATAGAATAATAATCCTTTTTCATCTTCCAAGTGAGGGTAGAGAACCCATCATCCTTTTTCACGCTCTTGGTGAAGATAGAGAATTATCATCCTTTTTTACCCTCCCTGTGAAGGCAAAGAATCTGTAATCCTTTTTCACCCTACTGATGAAGGTAGAGAACCCCTGACCAATATTGAAGAGCTTCACTTAAGCGCCTCCAGAGGAGATGGGTAGAAAATTGAAGGAGATAAAGAGATCTTTGCTTTAGGCAACCTTGTTAATCCCTCACAACTCCCCTCATTTGATCTCTCAGACTTCACTCTCACAATCTCTCCCAAACACTCACACTCAATGACCACTCTCAACAGAAATTCACAACAAAGGTGTTTAGTGAAAGTTTTTAGGACTCTTATATAAAAAAGACAAGAAATACCATCAAAAAACTAAAAAAATATTAGAAAACTTTCTTACGATTGTACTATACGATCACATATTATTTCGTATGAATTGCTCGTATGAATTCATATTGTCTTGAATGTATTGTACATACGAACGCATAGTGTCCGTATGAATTGCCCATACAAATACATAGTGTCCTATATGAATCATCCATACGAACGCATAGTGTCCCATACGAACAGTTCAAATTTGCATGTAAGAATTGGTATGAATTAAATTTCATCATCCGCATGAACACATGGTGTCCTATACGAATAGCTCAAATTTGATTTTACAAACTCAATTTCAACATCTGTATGAAATGTATATCATCCCGAACGAACAGTTCAAATTCATTTGAACGAACTAACATCATTCTATATAAATAGTTCAAAAGTTAAACAAATTTGATGGGTACGATTGTGTACGAACCCATTTTATACTCTGGTCATCGTCTGTACGAACTAGTTAAATTAAATCATGCATCGTTTGATATGAATATGACGAGCCCATTTCATACTATGGACGGTTTTAGTATGAAAGTAATTTCATGCAATATAAACAATACAAAGAAAATTTCTAAGGCATGATTCGATTAATTGCTTTCTAGAGGGGCACACATATCAAATTGTCCCACACGATCCCAAAATTGTACAGTATGATTAGTTCAAAAAATATAAATTTTTATACTCCCCCAACATGTATATGCATTGTTACCTAATTACAATCATACTCTCTTAGACACAGGAAAATACAAAAATTAAAGATTTCATTACAAGAAACTTTAATCTAATATGTGTTGAAGTCTTAGGTAGTCTGGAGTACGATTTTCCTAAAATATTAGTATACACACAAAATAAATATAGAATGAAAATATTATGAAACATAAAGATGTGAGCCATAATATTTGTTATCATCAAAAATATAAACTCGTGAGCAATGAGTCACAATAATCTCCCCCTTTTTTTATTACGGCAAGCATAAATGGTTAAAATTTGCAAATTAAGTTTTATCTCTCTCATAATATCCCCATCATTAAGATAATTATTTAAAAATAGGGGAAACTAAAATAATTTTTTTCTTTTATTTTTTTAATAACATAAAGATAAAGAAAAAAATAGTACAAAATAAATACAATAATACATTCTCCCCCTTTGACATTATTAAAAAGAAGAGTAAAAAAAAATACAAATAAAAAAAAAAGACTGAAAATCAAACAGACCCTAATTGGGTGAAGGTGATGTTTTAAAAGAATCAGTTTGAAATTTTAGCAAATTTTCTTAGAATGATAAAGTAATCTTTTGAATTTATTTAAGAACTTAGTAAGACATAAATTATAACGTATAACCCATAAAGGTTAAAGATTCAGAATTTGTTAATCCTAGCTCAGGTTCCTTTAAAGGCTCAAAAACTTTTTAAGCCAACCTCAAAATCAAGGAAAAAAATAGAGAAAGAAACACTAATCTTTTTAAAACTCCTTTCATGAAACATATCTAAAAGAAGATTAATGCAGAAGTTGGTAAATCAAGAATAATGATTTTCAAACTCAAGTATAAAAAATATTAATAGATATAAATGTTTTCTTAAGATTTAAGAAATACAAGAAAGGTAAGCAAACTTATTGTGGGCTCATTTTGTGTCTCTTTATTAGTTTTTGATGCACTTTAAGTATATTTTGATTTTTGATACACTTTGTGTATCTTTCAAAACTTGGCGTCATTATGCATCTTTTCAGCTTTATGCTCATTTTGTGCCTCTTTTTGTTTTAACAAATATGCTTCCTTCTGGTAGTTTTAAAAACTAAAGCAAACCCAATCTCGTGACAAAAAAAAATTCCTGATTAAGAAAATAATATGGTGGATTCAACAACTTACAAAAGATCCCTATAAGATAGAAACAATATAGGGAGAAGAAAAAGTTCAACTTCAAAGTCCAATTTATAATCTGATGTAGATTTTGAATCAAAATTTAAATAGCCTCATTAAAGAAATTAGGTAGAGAGACAAAATCATGAATTTCCTCCCTTTGACTATTTTTAAAAAAGTCAACCACTACTTACATATAATTTCAAGTAAGGAGGAGGTAAATTTTTTATTTTTAGAATATAATGATCTTTCAAAAGTTATTTGATTCTCTAAAGTGAATACAAAATAAATGTGACATGTGGGTGTTGATCAAAATGACTTTACAAATGATAGAAAGATCATATAAAATAACAAATTTTAAACAAAAACTAAAAAATAAAAATAAAAACAACATAGAAAATTAAACATATTCACTAAAGAAAAAGAAAACACACACATATTAACAATACACAAGAAAAACTTTAAACGTCATCTCGCTCCTGGTCTGATAATTCAGAAGTTAGGTCCGCCCAAGATATTTTTGTTTTTTATCATTTGCCCTTATTACAATTTTCTTATTTTTACCTTTAACTATTGCATGATGAGTTTTTAAGTTTGGGCACTCATTTTTTATATATCTTGGTTTCCTACAACCAAAGCAAATTATTTTAGAGGAATTCTAAATATCTTTATTATTTTTACGTTTATTCCACTTTTGTTGATATTGATGCTTGTGCTTCAGAAACTTTTCAGATTTTCTTATTATTCATGCTATCTTATTACTTTTATCTTCTACAATGTTTCTTTTCTCTATGTCATCAGTTTTTAGCACTATCATTTCAACTGCATTCACAAGTTTTTGACTCATAGTTTGCTCGTGAGCAATAAGTGAATCAATCAAATTATTAAAAGTATAATCATTCAAATCTTTTGATTCAATTATATGAGTAACTTTAACATTAAATTTTTAAGGTAGACATCATAAAATTATATTATCTTTTCAAAGTTTGGAACTTCTCTGCCTATAACTTGCAATGATGTGACTATTTGTGAAAACCTAGTAAACATCTTTAAGATGGTCTCATAAGGTTTCATGTTAAAGAGTTCATAATCACGCATAAAAATATTCAACTTAGATTACTGGACTTTAGTAGTACCTTCGTATGTAGTGCATAAACTATCCCAAATTTTCTTGCCGGTAGTGCATGTAGAGATTATCATATAATCTTTAGAATTTAATGCACATAATAAATAATTTATATATTTAGCATTTAATTGAGCATAAATTTGTTCTACTCTACTCCATTCAAAAAATGGGATATCGGTTTTAATTTTGTCTATTATGCATGATGGTACAAAACAACCAGTTTGAATTATATACCACATTCGATAATCTATTTATTGCAAGAAAGTAAACATTCAAATTTTCTAAAAATTAAAAGAAATATTTTCAAATTAAGGTTTTTTAGTGATCGAATATCCTCCAGTAGTATTATGGTTTCCAAAATTAGCCATAATCATTTTTCAAAAAGTAATCTAAACCTTAATTTTTTAAATTAAGCTTTGATACCACTTGAAAGTCCAAATAGGATGTTAGTCTTAAAGAAATTGTCCCAAGGCTAACCAAGATGGGGGTGAGTCGATTATTTAAATTTTTTTTAGAATTTTTCAAAATCATTTCTAGAAATTTAAATCTTTAATTCTTAAAATATGCAGTTATTTGAATATGATTTTCACAAAATATTTTTCAACCACAAAACATTAAGTGCATAAAATAAAAATACAGAATATAAAAGAGAATAGAAGAACACCAAATTTTATAGTGGTTTGGTTCAACTAGACCTATGTCCACTCCCTAAAGACTCCTTCAGAAATTGAACTAAATAATAGTGACTCTCTTTTTGCTCCCACAGCAAGGCGGAGAAGCCCTTATAAACTCTCTCCCACCAACTTGGTGAGATAGAAAACTATCACCTTTTTCACCCTGCCTAGTGAAGGCAGAGAATCATTATCCTTTTTCACCCTCCCGATGATGGCAGGAACCATTAGCCTTTTTCACCCTTCCGATGAAGGCAGAGAACTGTCATCTTTTTTCACACTCTCGATGAAGGCAAAGAACCCATCATCCTTTTTCACCCTCTTGATAAAGGCAGAGAATCGTCGTCCTTTTTTACCATCATTGTGAATGTAGAGAACCTGTCATCCTTTTTCACCCTCATGGTGCAGGTAGAGAACCTGTGACCAATATTAAAGAACTTCACTTAAGAGCCTCCATAGGAGATGGATAAAAACTTGAAGGAGATAAAGATATCCTCGCTTTGGACAACCTTGTGAATCCCTTAAAACCTCTCTCACTTGATCTCTCACACTTTACTCTCACAATCTCTCCCAAACACTCACACTCAATGACCACTCTCAAGAGAAATTCACAATAAAAGTGTTTAATGACAGTTTTTAGGACTCCTTACATAAGCAATACATGAAAAACCATCTAACGACTAAACATTACAAGAAAATTGTCCTACAATTGTAATTTATGATCACATATCATCATGTACGAATGTATAATCTCCCATACAAATGCATAGTGTCCCGTACAAATTGCATGTATGAATGCATAGTGTTCCGTATGAATCATCTGTATGAATGCATAGTATCCCATATGAGAAGTTCAAATTTGTCTGTACAAACTTATACGAATTCAATTTCATCATCCGTATGAATGCATAGTGTCCCGTATGAATAGTTCAAATTTGTGTGTACGAACTTAATAAAATTGTCCGTATGAAATGTATATCATCCCATATAAACAGTTCAAATTCATCTATACAACTAACATCGTACTATATGAATAGTTCAAAAACTAAACAAGTTAGATCAGTACGATTATGTATGTACCCATTTCATACTTTGGTCATCATATGTATGAACTAGTTAAATCAAATCATTCTTTGTATGGTAATAACATGGAAGAGCCCATTTCGTACTCTAAACGTCATCTATATAAAAGCAATGTCATACAATATGAACAGTACAGAGAAAATTTCTAAGGCATGATTTGATTAACTACTTTCTGGAGGAACACTCAGATCAAATCATCTAGTATGATATCAAAATTATATAGTATGACTAATTTAAAAAAATATAAGTTTTTATACTCCCCCAGTGTATGTATGCACGGTTACCCAATTTAATTCACTCTCTTTTAGACTCAAGAAAAATGGAAAAATTGTAGACTTCATTACAAGATACCATAATCTAATCTGTCATAAAGTCTTCAACAATCTGGAGTATGATTTCCATGAAATATTAGTATATACACAAAATAAATATATAATGAAAAATACTATGAAATATATAGATGTGAGCCATAATGTTAGTTATCTTCAAAAATTTAAACTCGTGTGCAATGATTTGTAATAATATCCACCTTTTTGATGATGAACATTACTAGTTGAATTTGCTAATTAAGTTTTATCTCTCTCCTATTCTCCCACTTATTAAGATAATTATTTAAAAATAGGGGAACTAAAATAAATTTCTTCTTTTACTTTTTTTAATGACATAAAGATAAATAAAACAAAAAATAGTAAAAATAAATACAATAGTACATTCTCCCCATTTGATATTATCAAAAAGAAGAAGAGCCCAAAAAACACAAAATAAGAAAATACTAAAAATCAAACTAACCATAATCATGTGAAGGAAATGTTTTAGAAGAATCAGTTTAAAATTTCAGCAAATTTTATTAGAATGAGAAAGTTACCTCTTGAATTTATTCAAAAACTTACTAAGGCATGAATTAACAATGCATAACCCAGAAAGATTAGAGATTCAGAATTTGTTAATCATAGCTCAGGTTCCTTTGAAGGCTAAAAAACTTTTTAAGAGAATAACTAAATTAAGGAACACATTAGAGAAATAAATACTAATCTTTTTAAAACTCCTTTCATGAAATATATTTAATAGAATATTAATGGAAAAATTGGTGAATCAAGAATCATGATTTTCAAACTCAAGTATCAAAAATATCAATAGATATAAGAGTTTTCTTAAGATTTAAGAAATACAATAAAGGTAAGAAAACTTATTGTGGGCTCATTTGTATATCTTTGTTAGTTTATGGCGCACTTTACACGTCTTTTGATTTTTGATACACTTTGTTTATCTTTTAAAAATTTGGCGTCATTGCGCTTCTTTTCAGCTTTGTGCTCATTTATGCCTCTTTTCTTTTTAACAAATTTGCTTCCTTTTTGTAATTTTAAAAACTAAAGTAAACCCATTTTAGTGACAAAAATGAACTACTTTATTAACAAAAATAATGAGGTGGATTCAACAACATACAAAAGAACATTATGAGAAAAAAAATATAGGGAGAAAAAAAGTTCAATTTCAAAGTCCAATTTATAATTTATGTATATTTCGAATCAAAAGTAAAATAACCTCATTAAAAAAATTAGATAGAGAGACAAAATCATGAGTTTTCTTCCTTTGACTATTTTTAAAGAAGTCAATCACTACCTACATATAATTTCAAGTAAAGAGGAGATCAATTTCAAGGATCAGCCTTAAGACCATATCTTTTTGCTTTAGTCATGGATGTTCTCACTAGACATTTGCAAGAGGATGTACCTTGGTGCATGCTTTTTGCTGATGATATTCTTCTTGTGGATAAGACTAGAGAGGGAGTTGAAGGTAAACTTGAATTATGGAGGTCAACTTTAGAGTCTAAAGGTTTTTGCTTGAGTATATCTAAAACTGAATATATGGAGTGTAATTTTAGTGGAAATAAACCTAGTGAGGGGATTGTGACTTTGGGCGATCAAGTCATTAATAAGAGTACACATTTTAGATATCTTAGATCTATTGTTTAGAGTGATGGTGAAATTGATGGGGATATTATCAGTAGAATTCAAGTTGGATGGTTGAAGTGGAGGAATGCATCGGGCTTATTGTGCGATAGAAAAGTCCCCGTCAAACTTAAGGGAAAATTCTATAAGATGGTGGTGAGACCTGTAATGCTTTATGTGTTGCGGATCTATTTTTATGGTTTATGATTTTGATGATAGCAAACACTCTTATTTCTCTACGATTGCCTTACTACTAATATTTTAGGTTCACAAGATCAAGACTGTAATTTGGAATCAACTTAAGATTGGGTTGACTAGGTCTGAGTCAGTTTGTATAGTTTTTCCTTTCTTTTGTCTTTTGTAATTGCTGTGGCTCCTGATGCTAAGTAACTTTGTACACATACACCTTGGAAGAATGTATGACTGTTCCTTAGAGTTTACTATTCTTGGTAACATCATCCGGGACGATATTTATATTGGCCTAGATAATCGATTCAAAAATAGAAACCCTGATTAGGGCATCATCCTCATTAAGTAGACGTCATTAATTAAATCAGCCTGGATAATACTTGTATCGGCAAGGATGATAGGCTCAATTAAGAAAAAATCAGCTGCCATGATCAGTTTAGGTATTTTTTGTTTTAGGAAATCGGCCAGGACGATATCCACATCATCCAGGATGATTTACTCAATTATGCCTAAATTAATTTGGTATCTATGGAAAGCAATGAAGGCTGATTGATTTGATCACATTGACTGGGCCAATCACAGGATCAGTCGGGATGATGGCCTGGATGATTAACATCGGCCAACATCTATTAAGGGCGATGTTTAGGAGGATTGTGCTTGGTTTTAAACTTATCGGCCAGGACGATATCATATCGGCCTGGGCGATGTAACCAATTTTCTTCTGATCGTCCCAAATCATCCCGGGCTAATTGAGCTTAATTTTTACTGATTGGACAGGACGATAAAGTTGGTAAGTTACATTAATGAGCTTATTTTGAGATCTTCTATTTAAGCTTTTGACTAGGCACTTTTGTAAGTGTCTTTGGCAGCCATTGTAGCTTCATTTTTTTGGGGGAACTTGAAGAGAGAGCTTGAAAGGGAGTGTGGAACGAGTGAAGTCTGAAAGAGGGAGAAGATCCTGTAAGAGGGGACTCAAGGGAGTATGGAGGGGGATTCCACAAGGTTGCTCCGGCAGGCTTGCACCTTAATACCGTTGAATTCAAGACTTGTCTTGAGGGAAGTTCATCAAAGAAGACGATCTCATTGGTGTCAATGGACCCGGCGACTCCCCCGCACCGGGGAAGGTGGAAGTGATTTTGTAAGGACTTCTCTGCCTAGCTGTGGGGGCTAAAGGAGAGACACTTAGTTTAGTGCAATACTTGGAGGGTGCCTCCAAGGAGTGGACGTAGGTTAAGGTTTGACCAAACCACTATAAATATGGTGTGTTCTTTCCTTTATTATTTTCGCATTTATTTTTTTGGCATTGTGTTTTCTCTGTGGTGAATCTTGGTTTCTATTTTTTTTTTATCGAATGTTTTATTTTAAAATATCAATTCACCTCTCTCTTAATTAGCCTTGGGCCAGTTCATAAGGGCCTAACATCCCTAATGAACTTTTTAGTGCCATCAGAGCACTTTCAAGTGGTATTAGAGTGGGATTCATAAAAATAAGTTTTTGAAAACTTTTGAATTTTGATTCATGGCTAATTTTTGTAATCGTAATTTTGCAGAAATTTATTCAATCACCAGACCACCTTTATATGAAAATATTACTTTTGATTTTTGGAAAATTTGTATGTCTACACTTTTGCAATCAATTAATTTTTGTATGTGGCATATGATTTTAACTAGTTATTCTTTACCATCATGTGTTATAGATGGAATTAAAGTTGATATTCCTTTTAATCAATGGAATAGGAAAGAACAAATCAATGCTCAATTTAATACAAAATCTTTAAACTATTTTTTCTGTGCTTAAATTCTGAAGACTTTATGTTAGTTTTCACGTGCACTACTGGTAAGAAAATTTAGGATAAATTACACATCATATACGAAGGCACTAGTGAAATTAAGCAATCTAAGTTAAATATGATAATGCATGATTATGAAATGTTTTCCATGAAATCTTATGAAATAATCTTAGACATGTATACTAGGTTTATTCAAATTGTGTCATCATTGCATGCTTTAGGTAAAGAATTTTCAAATTTTGAAAAAGTTAATAAAATTATTCGTTGTCTACTGAATAAGTTTGATGCTAAAGTTGTTGCCATTTGTGAATAAAAAAATTTGAATGAATATTCTATTGATAAGTTGATTGACTCACTCTTTGCCTACGAGCAAAGTTTGGGTCAAAGACTTTTGGATGCAGGTGAAACGATTGTGCTAAAAGTTAAAAATACTTAAAAAGGTAGCTTAGTTGGTGACAAAAAAATGACTTGAAAAGCAAATCAAAAAGCTCATCAAAGTATAAGCATCAATAAAAGTGGAAAAAAGATAAAAATGGTAAGAATGTTAATATTTCTTCTAACGTTATTTGCTTTGGATGTAGGAAGCTTGGACATATGAAAAATCAGTGCCCTAATTTGAGAATTCTTCCTACAAAAGAAAAGGGTAAATCAAAGCAAATTACAAAATGGGGAAACAATGAAAAGCAAAAAATTTCTTGGGCAGATATTGCTTCTCAATCATCTGATCAGGTGCAAGATGACGCTTAAATTATTTTATGTGTACTTTTTATGTTTACATATTTTATTTGTTTTTTTTGTTTTTTTGTGATTTTTTATTTATTTATTATTGTTTTCTTTTTTCATTTAATTTTTTATGTATTTTCTCTGATCAACACACACGTTCACCTTTCGAAAAATGAAAAATCTTTCTCATGTTTTTTTTT
Source organism: Dendrobium catenatum (assembly GCF_001605985.2). Lineage (NCBI taxonomy): Eukaryota > Viridiplantae > Streptophyta > Magnoliopsida > Asparagales > Orchidaceae > Dendrobium > Dendrobium catenatum. The sequence goes on from NW_021319178.1 coordinate 16,458,075, forward strand.
AAATTCTTATAAAAATTGTGTTTGACTTCTCTAAAATAGTCAAAGGAAGGAAACTCATTATTTTGACTCTCAATCTCTATTTTTAAAAAAGGTTATTCTACTTTTGATATAAAATCTTTTTTATATCTTAAATTATTTTTTTGAAACTAATTTTTTTTATCTCCCTACATTTTATATATCGCATAGGGATCTTTTGCAAGTTGTTGAATCTAACTCATAATTTTCTTAATCAAGAAATTCTCTTTGTCAATAGAATGGGTTTACTTTTATTTTTATGATTTCAGAAAGTTAGCATATTTAAAAAAAAAATATTGGCCAATGATGCCAAAAATAAAAAATGCGTCATGACGCCAAATTGAGAAAGATACACAAAGTGTATCAAAAGAAAAAAATGCACAGTGCGCCAACCAATTGTCAAGAGGCATAAAATGAGGCCACAAAATTTAATTCTTATCATTCTTGTACTTCTTAAAGCTTAAGAAAACCCTTAATACTTTTGATACTTGAGTTTGAAAATCTTGATTCAACAATTCGTGCATTAATCTTCTATTATATATATTTTTTGAAAGGAGTTTTGAAAAATGACTATTTCTTTCTCTAATTTATTTCTTGATTTATACATTGAATTAAAAAGTTTTTTAGCCTTTTAAAGAACTTGAGTTTGGATTTTCAAATTCTGAATTTCTAATCTTTTCTGGGCTATGCATTGTCAATACAATTCTACTAAGTTTTTGATTAAAACTAAGAGGTAACATTTTCATTTTAAGAATATTTGTTTTGTTTAATAGATCAGGGATCATTTTTTTCTTTTAATCGTTTTGTTCTAATTATTTGTGCCCCTTCTCTTTTTGATAATGTCAAAGGGTCATGTACTGTTGAATTTGTATCTTTTTTTATATTTTTTCTTTCAAAAAATTGAAAACAGCAAAATTTTTTTATCTCCCCTATTTTTAAAAGTTCTATTTTAGTGGGGGGGGGGGTTTTTTTTTTGGGGGGGGGGGGGGGGGGGAGATTAGGAGAAAATGTTTTTTGCAAATTCAAATAGTAATGTTTGCCATCATTAAAAAGGGGGAGATTATTGCGGATATATTTTAATGGTTTATGATTTTGATGATAGCAAACACTCTTATTTCTCTACGATTGACTTATCTACTGACATTTCAGGTTCACAAGATAAAGACGGTAGTTTGGAATCAGCTCAAGATTGGGTAGACTAGGTCTGAGTCACTTTGTATCATTTTTCCTTTCATGAGTCTTTTGTAATTGCTGTGGCTCCTAATGCTAAGTAACTTTGCACACATACATCTTGGAAGAATTTCTAACTATTCCCTAGAGTTTTTTGTTTTTTGTAACATCGTCCGGGATGATATTTATATCGACATGGATGATCGATTCAAAAATAGAAACCCTGATTAGGGCATCATCCTCATTAAGGAAGACATCATTAAGCAAATCACCCTAGATGATACTTGTATCGGCCAGGATAATAGGCTCAATTAAGAAAGAATTAGCCGCCATGATCAGTTTAGGTATTTTTTATTTTAGGAAATCGGTCAGGATGATATTCACATTGTCCGGGATGATCTAACTCAATTATGCTTAAATTAATCTGGCATCTTTAGAAAGAATTAATGGCTGATTGATTTGATCACATCGGCTGGCCCAATCATAGGATCGGCCGGGACGATGACCTGGACGATTAACATCGGCCAGCTTCTATTCAGGGCGATGTTCAGGATGATTATGCTTGGTTTTAAACTTATTGGCCATGATGATATCGTATCGGCTTGGACGATATAACCAATTTTCTTCTGATCATCCCAAATCGTCCCGGGCTGATTGAGCTTAATATGTACTGTTCAGCCAGGACGATATTCCTATCGGCCTGGACGATAAAGACGACAAGTTGCATTAATGAGCTCATTTTGAGTTCTTTTATTTAAGCTTTTGACTAGGCACTTTTGTAAGTGTCTTTGACAGCCATTGTAGCTTTATTCTTTTGGGGGGAACCTGAAGAGAGAGCTTGAAAGGGAGTTAGGAATGGGTGAAGTCTGAGAGAGGGAGAAAATCTTGTGAGGGGGGACTCAAGGGAGTGTGGAGGGGGATTCCACACGGTTGCTCCGGTAGGCTAGCACCTTAATACCTTTGGATTCAAGGTTTATCTTGAGGGGAGTTCACCAAAGAAGAAGATCTCATTGGTGTCAAAGGACCTGGCGACTCCGGCGCACCGGGGAAGGTGGAAGTGATTTTGTAAGGGCTTCTTCGCCTAGCAGTGGGGGATAAAGGAGAGACACTTAGTTTAGTGCAATACTTGGAGGGTGCCTCCAAGGAGTGGACGTAGGTCAATGTTTGACCGAACCACTATAAATTTGGTGTGCTCTTTCCTTTATTATTTACGTATTTATTTTTTTCACATTGTGTTTTCTCTATGGTGAATCTTGGTTTGTGTTTTTGTTATCGAATGATTTATTTTTAAATATCTATTCACCTCTCTCTTAATTAGCCTTGGGCCAGTTCATAAGGGCCTAACATCCCTAATGAACTTTCTAGTGCCATCAGAGAACTTTCATTATGGTGATGAATGTTGGCTATTAAAAGAGAAGCATAATACTAAGTTAAGTGTTGCAGAGATAAGGATGCTTAGGTGGCTGAGTGGCTTGACCCTTAGAGATAGGATACGAAATGAGCATATACGTGAAAAGGTTTGAGTAGCTCTAGTGGAAGATAAGATTAGAGAGAGTCTCCTTAGATGGTTTGGTCACATTAAATGGAGGCCTTTCGATGACCCGGTTAGGAAAGTTAAGGTATTAGATTTGGCTTATGTTAAGAATGGTAGAGGTAGACCTAAAAAGACTTGATTAGAAAGTATTAGAAATGATCTTTCTTTATTAGATTTAGATGAGAATTTGACTTTTAACCGGATGCAATGGCAAAAAAGGATTCATGTAGCCGACCCAACGTAGTGGGACAAAGGCTTGATGTTGTTGTTATTGTTGTAGAAAAAAATAACATTTAAAAAGTGATTTGATCCTCTAAGGTGTATACAAAATAAAATGTGACATGTGTATATTAATTAGAATGACTTTACAAATGATAGAAAGATCATAAAAAATAACAAATCTTAAACAAAAACTAAAAAAAAAAAACCAACACATAAAATTAAACACATTCACAAAAGAAAAAAAAACATGCACATATTAACAACACACAAATGAAACTTTAAACATCTTCTTTTTCCTAGCCTGATAATTCATATGCTAGGTCTGCCCAAGAGATTTTTTGCTTTTTATCTTTTGCCCTTAATTTAATTTGCTTATTTTAACCTTTTACCATTACATGAAGAGTTTTTATGTTCGTGCCCTAATTTTTCATATATCCGAGTTTTCTACACCCAAAATAAATTACTTTGGAGGAATTCTTAATGTCCTTACCATTTTTACCTTTGTTCCTCTATTTTAATGTTGATGCTTGCACTTTAGTAGCTTTTTAAATTTTCTCGTAATCGATGTTATCTCCTTACATTTTTCATATACTGAGTTGTTTTTCTTCGTGTCGTCAGTTTTTAGCACTACCATTCCACCTGCATCCAAAAGTCTTTGACTTACAGTTTTCTCATGAGCAATGAGTGAACCAATCAGATTATCAATATTATAATCATCCAAATCTTTTTATTCATCTATAGTAGTGACTTTAGCATTAAAATTTTCAAGTAGACATCATAAAATTGAATTTACTTTTTCAAAGTTTGAAACTTTTCTACCTACTGCTTATAATGATGTTACTATCTGTGAAAACATAGTAAACATGTTTAAGATGGTCTCATAAGATTTCATGCTAAAGAGTTCATAGTCATGCATAAAAATATTCAACTTAGATTGCTTGACTTAACTAGTATCTTCGTATGTAGTGTAAAAACTATCACAAATTTCCTTGCCGGTAGTGCATGTAGAGATTCTTATATAATCTTCAAAATTTAAAGCAGAAAACAAATAATTTATACATTTTGCATGTATCTAAGCATAAATTTGTTCTACTCTACTCCATTCAGAAAAGGGGATATCAATTTTGATTCCATCTATTATACATGACATTACATAATAACCAATTTGAATTATATGTTACATTCGATGATCTATTTATTACAACAAAGTAGACATTTGAATTTTCCAAAAATAAAAAAATTCAAATAAAGATGGTCTAGTGATCGAATACCCTTCAGTAGTATTACTGTTTCCAAAATTAGCCATAATCATTTTTCAAAAAGTAATCTAAACCTTTATTTTTGAAAGTAGGCTCTGATACTAATTCAAAGTTTGAATAGGATGTTAGACCTAAGAAATTTTCCCAAGGCTAACCATGAGGGAGGTGAATTGATTATTTAAAAGTTTCTTGGACCTTTTAAAAACCATTTCTTGAAAATTAAATCTTTGATCCTTAAAATTTCTAGTTGTTTGAATAAGAATTTCACAAAAAGATTTTTTAGCCATAAAATATTAAAGTGTGTAAAATAAAATTGTAGAAAATAAAAGAGAATAGAATAACACCAAATTTTATAGTGATTTGGTCCAACTAGACCTACGTTCACTCCCTAAAGACTTCTTTAGGTATTGCACTAAAGAATAGTGACTCTTCTTTTGATCCCATAGCAAGACGAAGAAGCCCTTACAAACTCTCTCCCATAAACCTGATGCGGCAAAGAACAATCATCCTTTTTCACCCTCCTTGGTGAAGGAAGAGAACCGTCATCCTTTTTTACCCTCCCGATAAAGGAAGCGAAGGGTCATCCTTTTTCACCCTCCCGATGAAGGCAGAGAACCCATTGTCCTTTTTTGCTCTCCTAGTGAAGGCAGGAACCAACGTCCTTTTTCACCCTCCTTATGAAGGCATAGAACCTGTCATCCTTTTTTACCTTCATGGTGAAGGTAGAGAGCTAGTGACCAAATTTAAAGAACTTCACTTAAGAGCCTCTATAGAAGATGGGTAGAAACTTGAAGGAGATAAAGAGATCCTCGATTTGGGAAACCATGTGAATCTCTCACAACCCCCCTAACTTGATCTCTCACACTTCACTCTCACAATCTCTCCCAAACACTCACACTCAATGACCACTCTTAAGAAAAATTCACAGCAAAGGTGTTTAGTGATAGTTTTTAGGACTCGTAATATAGAAAAGACATGAAAAATCATCCAAAAATTGAAAATTACAAGAAAACTATCCTATGATCATACTTTACGATCGCATATCATCCCATATAAATGCATAGTGTCCTGTACGAATTGCTCATATGAATGCATAGTATCCCATATGTATCATCTGTATGAATGCATAAGAACACATAGTGTGTCGTACGAATCACCCATATGAATACAAAGTGTCCTATATGAATCGTCTTTACAAATATATAGTGTCCCATATGAACAATTCAAATTTATCTATATGAACTGGTATGAATTCAATTTCATCATATGTATGAATGCATATTTCCCATATAAATAGTTCAAAATTATTTGTAGGAACTCAATTTCATCATCCATATGAAATGTATATCGTCCCATACGAATAGTTCAAATTAGTCTATATGAACTAACATCATACAATACAAACAATTCAAAAATTGAACAAGTCTGGTCGGTACGATTATGTACAAACCCATTTTGTTGGTCATCATTTGTACGAACTAGTTAAATCAAATCATGCTTCATATGGTACAAACATGGATGGGCCCATTTCATACTCTAGATATTTTCTGTACAAAAATAATTTTGTACAGTAGGAATAGTACAAAGAAACTTTTAATGGCATGATTTTATTAACTGCTTTCTAGAGGAACATTTAGATCAAATCATCCTGTAAGTTTCAAAAAACATACAGTATAATTAGTTTAAAAAATACAAGCTTTTACACTTCCCTAGTGTGTGTGTGCATGATTACCTAATTACAATCACACACTCTCAAACTCAAGAAAAATAATAAATTATAGACTTCATTATAAGAAACCCTAATCTAATCTATCTTGAAGTCTTCGGCAGTCTGGAGTATGATTTTCCTAAATTATTAGTATACACAAAAAATAAATATAGAATGAAAAATACTATAAAACATAAAGATGTGATCCATAACATTTGTTATCATAAAAAATATAAGCTTGTGAGCAATGAGTTGCAAGAATTCTAAGGATTGCAAAAAATACAAAAAGAAATTCAGAATTAAAAGGGTAATCAAGAGAGAATAAAAGTGAAAGTGGTATGGGAGAATAGTGGTAGTACTTAGAAGTTTAGATCCTCCAATTTGATAATTTGGGAGGGAGTAATTCCAGCATTCTTATATCTGTTATAGGCCTCTTCATTAGAGGCCTGAAGGAATTACTTGACATCAGGAGGAACTCTCGATGAGGGCTCGAGACCACTCGCCTCCAGCCGTTCCAAAGATTTAGAGCTCAAGTGAGAGGGAAGGAGAGTTGGAAGGATTTGAATGAAGAATAAAGCATGAGTTTAGTCTATTTATATAAAATCTACCATATCATATAGTATGATAGTAGATGATTGAGTACAAGGAAATCATGCAGTCTGATTCAGTCAAAAAGTTGGTCTCATTATATAATACGATTAGAATCATACTATATGATAAGAGAGAAAGGTTTCTTCCTGAGGAGTTATTGATTTCGTATCGGTTGCTAAACCTAAGCTATTGTCCCAAGGCTAAACAGGAGAGGGGTGAATTGGTAATTTAAAAATTATATTGGATTTTTTAAATAGAAAACTAATTTAAATATTAAAATAATTTGATTTTGATTTTAAAATTAAATTAACTTATCAACCACAGTAAAATAAATTGTAGTAAATAAATGCAGAAAATTAAAATATACAAAGATTTATAGTGGTTCAGTCAAACACGACCTACATCCACTTTTTGAAGACTCCCTCTTCAGGTATTACACTATTACCAAAGTGACTTTCTTTTTTCCCCCACAGCAAGGCAGAGAAGCGTTTATAATTCCTCTCTTTCAAAATTCTCTGGTGTGGCACAGAACTATCATCCTTTCACACTCTCCAAGTGTTGGCAGAGAATCATCATCCTTTCACACCCTCCAAGTGTTGATAGAGAACCGTCATCTATTCATACTCTCCAAGTGTCGACAGAGAACCATCATCCTTTCAAACCCTCCAAGTGTCGGCAGAGTACCATCATATGTTCATACCCTCTAAGTGTCAAAAGAGTACTGTCATCTTACTTCAAAGATCTTCCCTCGAGCAACTTAAAAGAACAAAAGAAGAGTTGCAACCAAAAAAATATAAATAAATCCTTACCTTTGAGTAACCTTATGAACTCTTCACACTTCTCTTGCAAGAAATCTCTCTCCAACACTCACCCAAATGCACTCTTTCACTTGATCTTGAAAAATTATGAAGAACTCTTTTCACGATAGTTTTAAAAGACCTTTTATATGTAAGACATGAAAAACTGTTTAGGAAATTGAAATTTTCCATTTTGAGCGTAGAAAATCATATAGTATGATCGTAAGTTCGTATGCACGAATAGTTCAAAAACTGTTATGTACAAACCTTTTATGAATATGTACAAAAAGATTTCATACACGATGATCATCCAGTATGAATCAAGTTTATACTGTACGAATAGATAGAAAATTTTTCATCTTCGTAGGGATGAAAAGGGACCCCACATTTTCGTACTCTGAATGACGTCTGTGGGAATGGGATATTGTATAGTATGATTATTTAAAATTTTAAAGTTCATTGTGATGAAAAAGGATCTATTCAACTCATACACTGGATGGCGTATGTAAGATGATGACATCGTATGGTATGATTAGTTTTGAAAATTTTCATGTTCGTCGGGACAAAAAGGGAGAAATTTAATTCATACACTGAATGGCATACGTCGATGATGTCATTGTATGGTACGATCAGTTGAAAAAATTTTCAAGTTCATCGAGACAAAAAGGGACTCATCCAATTCGTACTTTGGATGGCGTACGTACAATGATGATGTCATATGGTATAATCCTTTCAGAAGATTTTCAAGTTCGTCGGGACGAAAAGGGACCCATCTAATTCATATTCTGGATGGCGTACGTAAAATGATGACATCATACAGTATGATTCATTCATAAAATTTTGAAGTTTGTCTGGATGAAAAAGGACCCTTCCAATTCATTCTATAGATGGCATACATGTGATGACAACATCGTACAGTATAATCTATACTTAGAAAACTTTTCTCCCATCTATTCGTTTGACTACTCATAGGGGAAAATAACCAATCAAATCATCCTGTATGAAATGACTTCGTATAGTACAATCAGTTTAAAAAATAAAAAAAATTTATGCACTCCATCGGTGTGTGTGTATAGTTACTCAATTACAATCACACTCTCTCAAACACAATAAAAATATAAAATACAGACTTCTTTTACAATAAACCATAATCTGATATGATTTGAAGTTTTTAATAATCTAGAGTATGATTTTCCTGAAATATTAATACACACAAACTGCATAATAATACATCAAAAATATGTTAGGAGAAATTATAATCAAAATAATAATATTTGAAATCATAAAAAACATATATGGTTCAAGAATATCAACAATTAAAAAACTAAGTTGTAACTATCTCAATAATCTCCCCCTTTTTGATGATGGCAAAATAATTATTATTTGAGTGAACTCGTATACCCTAAATTTCTGCTTATCTCCACCTAAAAGAATAAACATGTTAATATAGGGAAATTCCATGAAGAACACACAAAAATATATATTTTTTTATTTTTTAAAATATATATTAAAAATATATAAAACATAAACACATGAATACAAAACACACAAAACATAATACCAATACATGAATACAAACACACAAAACCAATACGAACATAAAATACAAAAAAAATATTACTCCCCCTTTTGACAATAACAAAAAGGGATGAAGAATGTTGAAATGAAAGATGTCATATGAGAAATCATAAAAATTGATCTTGAAAGAGATTGAAATAGAATTGCAATAAAAAATTTAATTACCATTAGATGAAAAAGGAAGATTCAAAAAATCTAAATTAAAGAATAACTTAGATAAGAAAAATTGATAAAGGTCATGAAGCATTCTAGACAATTGGATAAGGAGAATTATTGCAAAAGTGACAAAATAAAGATTGGTTAATTTCAATTTTGAAAATAAAATATATTTGAAAATTAAATTTATTTGAAAAAAGATTAAACGATAGAGGAAAGAACATATTTAATTGGCAACATTGCACATCTTTTCAAATATTTATGGCACACTTTGTGCATCTTTTTTTATTTGTGTTAATTTTTGGTCTCTTATCATTTTGCGAATCATTGTGCATTCTTTAAATTTTTGTCTATATTGTACATTTCTTTCTGATATATCCCTCTTTTTTATTTGGTCTTTCCAAAATCAATAATCTAAAAAAAAAATTATCTAATTACAAAAATAATTATATTGAAAAAACAAATAAAAATAATAATAAGACATCAAAATTTTAATAATAATATTCAAATTATATTTGCCTAAAAAGAACATGAGATTGATATCCTTAACTTTATCGAGTTATAAGTTAACTTAAATTTTTAAAAAATTAGATTTCATAATAAAATTAATTTTATAATGCAAGTTAATTTATAATACTTTTTTGATCAATTAAAATAGAATTTTTCATAAAGGCAAACTCACATTTCAAACAAGGAATAAAAACAAATAATCAAAACATAACATTTTTTGTTTATATCAAATAAAGATCGGATACAATAAAGCAACTGATATCAGTCATTATAACTCCTAAAACAACACAACATCAACACAATCCTAAGTAAAAACAAGTATAATAGAAAGAAATAAACACTAACATCATCACATTATGATCATATCAGGAAAGGACTAGCAAAAGGCAACTACAAAGAAGTACATATAAAACTCTAAAGGATCTTGGTCTGGAGGAGGAGGCTGGTTGATGATGTAGAAATAGCTATTCATTATAGCTACATTAGTGTTCATTGAGTCAAACCGACGTCGGATCCAACCCATATCTTATAGGTATTATGTTTCCTATTGGTTTAAGTGAGTCTGAGTTTGATCAAAATATTGATCAAATGACTCTCCAATCGATCAAATCATTGGACCATCTCCTGAAAGTCAGGTCCCTATGCAAGTGCAGGTGCTCCACCTTCTCCCTCTGTATCCTCACTTTAATTTTCATTCCTCTCAAAAAAAGATTGAAAAGAGGCATCGATGAAGAATGGTAATTCAATGGGAGTATCAGGATGAATAATATTGTACTTATTTTCCAAAATATAGGTCACTAAATGTCTTAGAGCAATATTTTTCTTCCACTTATGAGAAGGAAACCCAATCTTAGAAAGGTTACTAATATAATCCAAGATGAGTTGGGCCTCATCAATTGGTTGTCTAGTCATGTTCAAATAGTAATGGTGGATATAAGAGCAGTAATGTTTATGCGATCACCAGCCTTATGAATGATTAAAACTCTAAGGACATGCTGGATGATCCTTGCATTTTGATTCAAAGTGTATACTCTAGCCAAATGATAAACTTGAGTGACATCTCTAAGAGTCTTATTTATTTCAGACCAATCATAATCAAATTTAGAGGTTAAAGTGTGTGCTCTAGTCCCATGAGTCCTTAAATGGAGAAAGGTTCCTAGATCTTCTTTGGTTATTTCTACTTGTTAATTTTTGACAAATGATGTTGTCTTACTTTTATATTCGCTAAACCTTATATTCGCTAAAAAATATTGAAAGGTCTCCCTATGATAAGTATGGATCAAAATCAACATAAAGGAGAACCAGGTTGAAACAAATGGAGGCATAAGTTGAAAGTGGATATCATATTGAATCAGTAGTCTTTAGGGAGTGATTTTCATAGCTATGTACCTAGAAAAGGAATCATCATTGTCTCTACAGAAAGTTTTTGTGCCCACCCCTGGATGACGAACCCTTAGAAACTCTACCACGCTTGCTAGATCTTGCCATTCCTAAGTTGAGAGTATTCAAGGAGGATGTTGAAGTGAATGAAAATGAATTCTAAAGCCCTTATATTTAAAGACAAGTATGAAAATGGATTCATATGTACGATCTTGAGATTGTACGGGACGAAAAAATTTTTATATGGATGAACGATAAAATCCAAAATGAAATAACTTTTCATAAACACACAATTTATGATGCATCCTTGCATATAGACTTTTTAATAATATGATCATACAAATGAACACATATTCATCCGAGATGATTAGTTATTTAAGATTATTTTAATGACGGTTAGGTTCATCCCCTAGATAAAATGATACGTGGATCGTACAGAAAAAATTTTCATTTGTACGTACGATTAGTTATAATAATTGATTCTACTTAGATAACCATCTACATGCGTATAAACGAAAGTATACAAATCGTATGGGATGATGATAGTATCGTACAGTATGTGTTAAAAAATCAAAACTTTATGCATTCACTATAAAACAATGTTTGACATGCTACATAATTCATATAATATAAAAATAATTTTGTACAGTATGATTGAAACACTTAGAAAAATTATCATGAAAATTAGAAAATAACTTTTGATAAATGATACATTTCCAAAAACAAACAAAATACAAAAAAAAAAAAAAAATCAAACACACACACAAAAACATTTACAAACACAAAATTGAGAACAAACATAAGAAACATATCAAGTTTATAGAAGATTTTATCTATGTATTAAGATCAATCACACATAGACTTATTCTTAATGTGCTAAAAAAATTAAAGGCTAGTGGTATTGTAAAAAAAGTTTGCAAGTTAATTTTTCATTGAAACATGGTTTAATTCAATTTCTCCAATAGATACATGTTCCCTAATGAAATGATACCTTATGTATATATGTTCGGTTCTAGAATGTTGAGTAAACTTTTGTGAAATATAAATGGCACTAGTATTATTACAATAAATTGGAATTGTGCATATTATAAATCCTAAATTAATCAACTATTATTTCCATCAAAGAACTTGTGCCACACAACATCTTAAGATAATGTATTCAGCTTCAGTAGTAGATAGAGCTACGAAATTCTATTTTCTACTAGACCAAGAAACTAAAGAATTTCCTTTAAATTGATAAGTTCCAAATGTACTCTTTCGATCAACCCTACAACCTATAAAGTCTGAATTTGAATATTTAATAATTTCAAATAATGAGTTATACATAAGATACCAAATCCTTAAGTTCTGAGTTCCCAATAGATATTTCAAAATCCTTTTACTGCTGTCAAATGTGATTTTTTGGATCTGATTGAAATCTAGCACATAAATAAATACTAAACATAATATCTGGTCTTCTAGCTATCAAATAAAATAAAGATCCAATAATTCCTTTAATTTTTTTTATCAATAGATTTTTCCTTTGGGTCCATATCCAACTAAATTGAGAAACTCATAGGTGTACTTACTAGTTTAGCATTGTCCATTTTATACTTCTTAAGGATGTCCTTAACATACTTTAACTGACTAAGAAATGCTCCCTCCTTAATTTGCTTAATGCTAAAACCAAGAAAATAATTAAGATCTTCCATTAAGCTCATCTCAAATTCACTACTCATTATTTTGTAAAAATCATCACAAAGATTTTTTTTAGTATATCCAAAAATGATATCATTAGTATAAATCTGAATAATGAGTATATCGTCTCTCAATTTCTTTAAAAAGAGAATGGTTTCCACACTTCTTTTTTCAAAAGATCTCTCTAATAGGAAAGTGCTTAACCTCTCATACCAAGTCCTAGGCATCTATTTCAATCAGTGTAATACCTTTTTTAATTTAAAAATATGATTAGAAAATTTTGAATTTTTAAATTGGAGGTTATTCAACATAAATATCTTCTTGAATCATTCCATTCAAAAAGGCATTTTTAACATCCATTTGATATAATTTAAATCATCTAAAATAAGTAAATGCTAACAAAACCCTAATTACTTTAAGTCTCGCTACAGGGGCAAAAGTCTCCCCAAAATCAATCACTTCAATTTGATTTTACCCATTAGCCACCAATCTAGCATTTTTTATAACAACAACTCCTAAGTTATTTATTTTATTTTTAAATACCCACTTAGTTTCAACTACACTTAGATCCTTTGGCCTTGCAATCAATTCTCAAACATCATTCCTTACAAAATGATTTAATTCTTCTTGCATTATCAAAATCTAAAATTTATTTGAAAGTGCTTGATTTACATTTATGGGTTCTATAATTTAAATAAAGGTAGAATGATTGACTTCTTTGCTAAGTCCATGCCTAGTCTAAACACCCTTACTAGGTTCACCTAAAATCAATTCCTTAGGGTGGTTTTTAGAAAATTTCAAATCTCTAGGCAAAGGGTTTTTTTGTTCCAAATTTTCATCCAAATTAATTTTCTCAATCTTTTAGGAATTATTTTCTATATCATCCTCTTCCAAACTTAGCTCTTTCGAAGTACCATATTCATCAAATATTATATGTGTGGTCTCCTCAACTACTAAAGTTCTTTTGTTAAATACTCTATATGATTTTCCAATACTAGAGTATCCATGAAAAATTCCTTCATCTGATTTTGGATCAAATTTTCCTAAAGAAGATTTATTATTATTATTATTTATGAACAACTTACATATAAAAATATGCAAATGTAATAAGTTAGGTGTTCTTCCCTTAAGAAGCTCATAGGATATTTTATTTAATTTAGACCTTATGTTCACTCTATTCAAAACATAACATATAGTGCTAACCGCTTCAGCCTAAAAATATTTAGGAAGTGAATATTCTTCCAACATGGCTCTAATGGCTTCAATTAATATTTTGTTCTTTATTTTACTTCCCCATTCTGCTGAGGGGTTCTAGGTGTAGAAAAATTATGATTAATTCCTTATTCTTTATAAAACTCCTCAAATCTTTTATTTTCAAATACACCTTCGTGATCACTTTAAATTGTTAAAATTGGAGACCCTAATTTCCTTTAAATACTAGTAAAAAAGTCTCTAAATTCCTCAAATGATTTATTTTTATGAAATAAAAATTTAATCCATGTAAATCTTGAGAATTCATCAACTATCACAAATCTGTATACCTTCCCTCTTAGATTCGCAGTGCTAATTGATCCAAAAAGATCCATATGTATAATCTCCAATAATTTACTAGTTTTAAGATCCTTATTGAAATGAAATGAGGACTTCACCTATTTTCCTAGTTGACACGCATCAGAAAGGTGGTCCTTAGTAAAGTCTAGTTTTGGTATACCACTAACCAATTTCTTTTGGGTATTTTTTATAAGGTTTTTCATGCTAGCGTGATAAAGTCTCCTAAACCGTAATCATGATTCATCAAAAATCATTTTAAACAAAAACATTAGGAGTTTTAATATAATTCAAATCTAGTATATAAACATTATTTATCCTAATTCTATGCAATACATCATTTCCATTTAGGCTTAATATATAGCTAGTGGGAAAAAATTTAACACTATACCCTTTGTCACACAGTTGGCATATACTTAACAAATTATGCTTTAAGCCTTTAACAATTAATATATTCTCTATGAAAAAAATTTGCAAATTTATGATCATACATATACCAAACAGTTTCCTAGTGGTATTATCTCCCAGTGTAACCTTGCCTCCATTCTTGGCTTCCAGCGATATGAATTGTATAGTGTTTCCAGTCATATGCTTCGAGCAACTGCTGTCCATGTACAAAATGCTCTCATTAGGTCTTGTATAAAAGCATACCTACAACTAAGTTGGGTTCTCATTTTCAAAATAAAACTAGATGCATATATGATATGACTTGATTTATGCATCATAGGTCTCCACACTAAATGAGTTCTTCTATCTAAAGTACAAGTGTGTGAAACATGTCCAATCATCCCACAAGTAAAGCACCTAACTTCAAGAAATGGGTTTTTCAATCTTCGATAATAAATCTATCTTTTCCTACATTTTAAAATTTTTTACCTGAAAATAGGATTAGTAAAATCTTCAAGTGTAAGGAGTATCCTATTTTCCTTGAGAGCTTTCACCATCACTCTAAGAAATGAGTTTGCATCTTCTAACATAGTATTATCATATTTCAGATAGTGCTCTCTATTCAGAAATTTATCCCTAAAATCCTTAAATTCTTTTTTCAATTTAGTATAGGATGATTTTAGTAATTCATTTTGTTTATTCAAATAATCAAATTCATTAAGTAATCTCATGTGTCAATTAACATATGGAAACCACTCTCCAATTGCTTTTTCTGGACTGAGCGATTTTTAAATTCCATCATCCCGGGTTTTCTGGAAATCCGGCCATAGCGTCGGAGGTTCGTCGGCCACCTCTGGTCGGAGGCACTAACAACGTCAAACCTCCCATGTCTTCTTCCAGATTGAATTTGCGATTCGATCCTGACTCGTCACCACCTGCTTTCAGAGAGAAGCGAAGCGATAAGGATAAAAATTTTTGGTTCACCAAAGAATATCCATTGGTTATTAAAGAAGGAGGATCGATTGTAAATAAGATATCTGATTGTGTTGGTAAAGGTAAGAACATCTTGCTTGAGAATGATGTTAGTACAACACCGATAGGAACTGATGCTTTGAATAAGATTCCTCTAAAGGCCAATCTGGTTAATTCTTTAATGTGCAAACCACCTTCTTGTGGTATTGCGGTAGACAATGAGAACATCATTTCTAAGGAAGTTTTGTGTTCTAATGAGAAAATCCAGATTACTGAAGATCTGGTGTTAAAAGATAAAACTGATGCTGTTAACAATCAAAACAAGATAGATTCAAAGAAATCTACCGATGATCTTTTTACTGTCAGAGAATGCATTTTTGGAAATTTGGGAAACTGTAATATCATCAAGACTGCTGGAAGTTCTAACAGTGGAAATTCAAATACAGAGAACAATGCTTGGAAGAAGAAAACAAACATTAAAGTGTCAGATTGAAATTTTAGTTCAAATTTTGTTGAAGAAGATGATGTGGTAAAGCTGAACACTGATAGAGAGATTGATAACTCCAATAAGTTGAAGAAGGCTCTATTTATTAAAGTGTTCGATAATAATATCCCGTTTGATATCATCAGCCTAGAATTGAGAAGACAATGGGAAATTTTGTTAAATTTCATTTAACCCAATTGGGCTTAGGATGGGTTCTTTGTGCTTTTGAAAACCCGGAAGCCTTGGAGGAAATCATTTCAACTGAGCCTTGGTATGTTAATGGCAATATAGTGGGCATGGATAGGTGGTCAGCAGCTTTCTCCCCATCTTCATTTAAAGGACTTATTGCTCCTATATGGATTCGTATGCCCAATCTCCCTCTTCATTGTTAGGATGAGATGAATGTTTATATAATTGCTTCTATGGTGGGTACCCCTTACTTGATTGATGGAAACATGCTCCAATGGAGTAGGAGGGAATTTGCTAGAGTGTGTGTGAGAATCAATCTTGATGAAAAGCTACCCTTAGGGGTTTGGGTGGAAGGAAAATTGGGCAAGTTTTATCAATGCATAGAGTATGAGAGACTACCCATATTTTGTTTCAATTATGGAAAGCTTGGGCACTTAAATGAAGATTGATCATTGAAGAAGTCAGTTAACAAGCAAATCATATCAACAATGGAAGACAAAATCAGTAAGAGCAATTTGGAATAAGGTACTATGGTAGCTAAAGAATCTCAGCCAGTTGTAGAAGTTCAAACATCCAATGAAGATTCAGAAAAAGGGTATGGTACTTGGATTCATGTTGATTATAAGAAGAAAAAATTTTCCAAATCTATATCCAATATTGGATATAAAGAACCAGCGGATAAAGTAGATGACAGTGATATCCTGGACAAAATGTCTGATAAGGTGATGGATCTCAAGAACTCAGAAATAAACAAAAACAAGGGAGGCAAAACTATCCTGTTGAATGCTGATATAAACCTTGACTCCACAAATATTGAATCAAGTGATAAGTTGAAAACAAATTCCACAACTGAACACAGCAGCCTTACTAATTTGGACTCCTTCAACAAATTGGTGGAATTACTTCATAACAATCCTTCAGGTATTTTAACTGAAGATTGTAATAATAAATTTGACGTTCTGAATGGAATTATTGAAGATGGTGAAATCACAAATGAAATACAGTCCACTATTTTGGAATAAGTGATGAACTGTTCAGGCAACAATACAGCAGAACAGACGTTTTCGGAATTAGAAGCAACTTCGGTTAAGAAGAAAGGAAGGAAGCATTCAAAAGAACTGGGGCCTGTGAAGATACTGACTAGAAATAGAAGATCAGGAGAAGTAGATAAGGAGAAATGGGGACAATATCCCCACTGATCCAAAAATGAATTCTATCATTTTTTGGAATTGTAGAGGAGCTAGGAAGAAGAAAGCTTCTCTATACCTAAAGGAAGTGATTAAAGAACATCATGTCTGTTTTGTTGGACTGTTAGAGACTAAACTAGTCTCTATTGATAGCAAAGAAATTGAAACATTTATTGGTATTGGATGGGATTTCTGCTTTGTTCCTTCGGCTGGTCTTTTAGGAGGGATTCTAGTTTTATGGAAGACTAATTTTGCAACCTTTTTTATGATTGACTACTCTCCTGAATTCATAATAGGAGATTTGGATATTCCACTAATGCGTAAATGGAGATTAGCAACCATTTACGACAGCAAAGGTGTATACAAAAGAAGAGAACTTTGGGGTGGTCTTGAGAAGCACTTATCCATTGATTGGCCTATGGTAATTGGTGGTGATTTCAATTGTCTTCTCTCTAAAGAAGATAAGAAAGGAGGAAGGAGATTTATGTTTTCAAATGGGCCTAAAGATATGAGGTATTTTATGACCTCTAATAATGTTCATGAGCTGGGTTTTGTTGGACCTAAGTTCACATGGAGCAACAATAAAAAAGGAATGGATCGAATCATGGAAAGGCTTCAAAGAATGTTAGTTAACTCCAATGCTGTTAATATTAATCAAAATCTAGTTGTGAAACATCTTCCTCGTGTTGCATCGGACCATTGTCCAATTCTTCTTAACTTGTTTAAGTCCATTCCTAAAATTAAAAGTTTTATTAAATTTGAAGACATTTGGATGTCTTACCCGGCTTCGTTTGCTGTTGTTAAGAAAGCTTGGGAAAGGAATGCTAAAGGCTCTGCAGCTGATATTCTCAACCATAAATTACAGAGAACTCTTAAAGCTCTTTTCTATTGGAGCAAGGCAAAATTAAAGAACTTGAATCAATTGAAGGATTCTCTAAAATTGGAGATTTTACATCTCCAAACTAAAGAAGCAGAGGAAGGTTTGTTATCAGATGATGACATTTGCTTATTGAAACACAAAATTGAAGAATTAAATTCTACACTGGCTCGTTTAAATACCTGGTGGAGACAACGAGCAAAAATTAGATGGATTTTGGAAGGAGACCAGAATAGAATGTTCTTTCACTCTGCTGCCAGCTCTAGGAGGAACTCTAATCTGATTAAAAGTATTAAAGATGATAATGGTACTGAAGTAGAGGAGCATAAACAGATTGAAGAAGTGTTCATTCAATTTTTTAATAAAAAATGGAGTGATAAGAACTGCTTGCTGGATGGATGGCCATTGAATCAAAAGATGCTGGGTTCTGAAGACAAAAATCTGCTGTGTAAAGATTTCATGATTGAGGAAGTGGAATTGGCAATTAAAGAGTTCTCAGGGTTCTCTGCTCCTGGTGAGGATGGTATAACTTACTCCTTTCTTAAGCATTACTGGTCTATCATCAAAATTGAAGTATGGAATGCTTTTCAGATGTTTTTCAATACTACAATGATGAATGAGTGGAAAAAAACACAGATTGTGTTAATTCCGAAAATTAACAATCCCATATCCCCTAATAACTATAGACCTATTAGTCTATGTAATACTGTATATAAAGTAATTGCTAAAGTTCTTCTCAATAGGCTTAATGGAGTTATACCAAAGCTTATCTCTTTAGAACAAGCTGCTTTTATCAAGGGGAGGTAAATTGATGATCACATTCTTATTGCCCAGGAACTTTTTCACAAATTCAAACATGCTAAAGCTGCTAAAGGACTTGTCTCTATCAAGCTTGATATGGAACAAGCTTATGATTCAATGGGATGGCCTTCTTTAAACAAAGTATTGGATTACTTTGGATTTCCTAGTTCTTTCTCTAAACTCATTATGGAATGTGTTATTAATCCAACATTTTCAATTTTGATAAACGGGAAGCCTTCTAATTGGAGTAATGCTAAATGTGGATTTAGACAAGGTTTCCCCTTGTCTCCTTATCTTTTCATTCTTTGTTCTCAGCTCCTCTCTAATGCCATTGTTGGCAATGAAGCTTTTGGTGTTCGGATAAGCAAAAACAGTCCTAGGATTACACATTTGCTTTATGCAGATGATGTAGTCTTATTTGCAGAAGCTAAAATCAATAATGTGAAGAGTATTAAATCCATTATCAAGAAATATGGCAGCTGGATAGGGCAAACCATCAATACTAGCAAGTCAAATATTCTCTTTGGGAAAAATACTAGTAGAAGGAAGAAAAGGAAGATTAAAAGAATTTTGGGGTATAAAGAAATCAAGGAATTCAATTATCTTGGTGCTAAAATGGAGTTAAGGAAACTATCTAAATTGGATTTTCAATTCATTTTAGACAAAATCCTTTTGAAGTTGAACAGCTGGGGAACGAAGTTCCTTTCTTTGCCAGGTAAAATTACCTTAGTCAAATCGGTAATCCTCTCTCTTTCTACTTTTCATTCTACTGTATCTCTTATTCCTAAAGCTATTCTTGAAGAAATTGAAAAATTATGCCGGTTGTTTATTTGGAATAAGATGAATAATTCTCATGGGCTGCACTATGTTGCTTGGGATAAACTTTGTAAACCAATTATAATGGGAGGCAGGGGACTTCATTCTTGTTCCAAAAAAGTTGGTCCACTAAGAGCCAAATTAGCTTGGAGATACTTGAAGGAAGAGGGATCTCTATTACACAAAATCATTTACCCAAAATATGGTTCCTTTTGGAGGTCTGGAAACAGAAACAATGCTGGTTCTATAACTTGGAAAATAATCAAAAATGGTGGTCATTATCTCAAACCAATTGTGAGATGGGAATTAGCAAATGGGAAATCGGTGAAGGTTCTTAAAGACATATGGATTCTAGATAAAAGTCTTATCAAATGGCCTACTTTTGTAAAATCCCAAAAAGAGATGATTGAATCTATGACGGTAGACAATTTTTTATCAGGGAATCAATGGGATGTTATAAAACTGCAGAAATATTTTGTTAATGATCTCATCAACATTATTTCCAGAATTCAAATTAATGCTAACCTTCAGGAAGATCAATTAGAGCTTATTCTTAAAGAATCTGGACACTATTTCGGCTTTGGCGGAAGGATATTATAATCAGAATTATGTTGAAAGTTCTAATTTGCGATGGCTGAAAAATTCTAATTTCAACGCACGTGTGGACAATTTCTGGTGGAGGGTAATGAGTAATTCTTTGCCAACAAATGCTTTCTTACTTTATAGAAGACTTCAAAGGTATGATCAATGTCCTAGAGGTTGTAATGTGGCTGAAGGTATTGAACATGTGATATGTAACTGTTATAAGATCAAAGAGGTTATTTATCTTCTTAATAAATGGGGTTTTGCAATTCCAGTACTAGAATCTAAAGAAGAGATTTTCAGATGGCTGGAATATCATAATGCTTTCCTTCAAAAATTGTTTTGCATTGCAATTTTCTTCATCTGGAAAGATAGAAATGAAATTGTTCATGGGAAAATTGGTAGGAGTCTTCTTGGCTACCGAGGCATTAAGCTACACTGGAACATCTTATATTCCTAATTTTAATTCGACGGACCGGTTGAGTACTAATCAGCTAATGATGTTGAATGATCGTTGGTACTCTCCTCCACCTTATTGGATAAAGGTTAATGTTGATGCAACCCTTCTATCAAATTATAAAGGAGGCATTGGAGGAGTTGTTAGAGACCACAAAGGTAGATTGATAGCAGCTTTTGGCAAACGGGTAATCCATTGGGATATCTCTTATCTTGAGTTTCTAGCTATAATTTCCATAAAATATGTCATCAGAGTTTGGAATCATGAGTTCAAAGGTATCATTATTGAAGGTGATAATGCAAATATCATCAACTTCATCATTAATACTATAAGGAAAGAAGGTAAAGGTAATGGGTATTATTCCTTTTATTGATGATTTAAATTGTTAATATTTAATTGCATTAAGAGAGACTGTAACAAGTTAGCGGACTTATGTGCTAACTTTGGGGCTTTTTTAGAGTTCTAGTGGGAAAGTCTCATTCTGATAAGATTCTTCTCCTTTGTAGATTTGTTGAAGAAGGAATCCTTTAGCTTGTTCTTTGTAGACTTTTGCTTTGGTTTTATAGTTTATAAAGCTTTTTGCTTCTCTCAAAAAAAAAAAAAAAAAGTAAGCTCATGTGAATGTTATCTATCTGTGCATGATCTTTCCTAAGGATTTCATGCTCTTTTTGTAATTCTTGCAATTCTAGGTTCAATCCAGCATGCATTTTCTTAAATTTTCTATATACAACATATATTCTTTTAGAAACTTCAAGAAATTCATCATAGGTTAAGTCATATACCTCTTCTTGATTGCATTGATCAAGATTATTTGCCATTAAACACAGGTTGGTGACTTCCTCTTCCTTCTTTGATTCTGATGAATCTGAAGCTGAGTCCACCTAGAAAGCTCTCTAAAATCTCTTCTTTCTCTTTCTCACATTTATTATCTCCTCTACCTTCTCCTTACTAGGAGTGGCTTTGAGATTGAGGTAATCTAATTTTACATGTCCAGGTTTCCTGTATTCGTAGCAAATAACATCATTAGAAATCTTAACATTTTTGTGGAACTTACCTTTGTTCCACTACTTGCATCTCCTATGCTTCCTTTTAAGAAAACTCATGAATTACCTTATGATCAAGGCAATGTCATTCTCATCATCTGGTAGTGACTGATCACTCTCTGAATCATCCACTTTCAGTGCTATGTTCTTCTTCTTTAGCTATTCTCCTTCATCAATCTTCCTTTGACTCACTCCTTATAAGCAAGTGGTGATACAAGAATATTATAAATAAAATAAACATTTAGATCCTTAAATTCTATAATCATAGTTATTTTAGAATAATAAGCAGTAAATAATTAATGAAGAATTTTATTAACTATTTCAGTATTCATTAGTTCCCTACCTAATACATACAAAGAAGTGACTATTTGAGTGAATCTTGTGTACATGTCAGATATGAATTAATTGGGTTTTATGAGAAATAATTCATAATTATGTAACAATATATTTAATCTAGATTGCTTTACGTCATTAATCCCTTCATATGTAATACAGAGTCTGTTCCAAATATCCTTTCCACTTTTACAAGTGAAAACCTGCATGTAATCTTTAGACTTAAGTGTATAAAAGAAACTATATAAACATTTTATATTTAGTTGTGCTAAGTCACATTCTTCTATAATTTAGTCAGCAAAAGGTGTTTCAACTCTAATACCATATACTAGTCTAGTTGGCCTAGTATACCCTTCCTGAACTAAAATTCAAATGCGATAATCAAGCAATTAAAGAAAAGTTGACATGCATGTTTTTCCAAAAATTGAATGCAATATTTTCAAAAAACAGAGGTCTGGTGATCAATAACCTTCAGGTGTGTTTCAGTTTCCAAATGTAGCCATTTTTGTTTTTCAAAAAGTAGTCTAAGCTTATAGTTTTAAAATAATGCTTTGATACCACTTATTGATTCCATATTGGTTGTTAAACCTAAGCTATTATCCCAAGGCTAACCAAGAGGGGGGTGAATTGATAATTTAAAAATTCTCTTAGATTTTTTAAATAGAAAACCATTTTAAATATTATAGCAATTTGATTTTAAAATAAAATTAACTTATCAACTACAGTAAACTAAATTGTAGTAAATAAATGTTGAAAATTAAAAGACAAAGATTTATCGTAGTTCGGTCAAACACGACCTACAT
>NW_021319178.1:16485599-16494676 GCF_001605985.2 Dendrobium catenatum
TGCTTCAATTTTTTTTATTATTTCATCTGATTTTCCTTACTTTTCTCTTTTGAATTTCTTACGTGCTTTGATCTTATTTTTCTCTTTGTATTTCATGAAGGGTGATGACGACTCCGTCGTCATTGATCCCTATTTCTTCCTCTAATTTTTAGAGGAAATCTCGATCTTTCAAAGAGGCTCTAGCGGGTTGTTCTTTGTCATTTACGAAACTCAAGTTCGTTCACTCCTTATTTAAAGGTTGTGAGGCCCTTCTTTTTAGGATTCTGTGGTTGATCAACTTGCTTCTCCTTATGCTCTAACTTTAGTTGGTAAATTTTTTTGAGAATGCCTAATCTTGATATCAATTGTAAGTTTTTTGTTAATATCAAGCTCTCTTGTTTGTTCCATGTGGGTTTAATCGATCAAAGGCATGTTGCCCTTCAACTGGCCAATGACCTTGACTATAGTCAAATTTTTGCTAGAATGTCTTATTATATCCAAGTATGTCAAATGCGCTTATTGAAATGGACTCCGGATTTTGGCATTAAGGAGGAATATCCCATAGCCCCGGTTTGGATATCATTTCCTAATTTGCATCTTCATTTTTTTAACCATCAAATTTTATTTAGCTTGGCTTCTATCTTTGGCCGCTCCTAACAAACTGATCAAGCAACTGCTTCGATTTTGAGGCCGTCAGTTGCTAGGGTGTTGGTAGAATTGGATGTTTCTAAAAAACATCCTAATGAAATCTGGATTGGGTCTGATGTTAAAGGCTATTTCCAAAAAATTGAGTTTGAGAATCTACCTATTTTTTGTTCTTTCTGTAAAATGCATGGTCATGCTATGAACAAATAGTTTTGGAAACACCCTCACTTGCGTACTGAAAAGAACTCTTTGAAACAATCAAAGGAAGATGTTCATGCTGAGTTGGATACTATGGAACCTAAGGAATCTAATTTCCCTCCTTTGGTGGATAGCCACTCCCCCCTGTGTAAAAATACCTTGGCGGCTGTTACCGAAAGGACTCTCTTCCTGTTGAATTAAATACATTTGTGCATCATGTTCAGGGAGTTGCTCTTTTAAATGTTCCTTCTACTTATTATGAAAAAATTATGGACAATGCTTTAAATAATGTTGATAAATCTCTTTCTAATATTATTAATCACAATATACATTATGTTAGTGATGTTATGATTACTAATCCTTTAATTATTCAGGAAGCCGTGAAGAATACTAATATGGTTGATCAATTTGTTGGTACTAAAGGTGAGAGAATTGATATGGCTTTAGAGGATGGAGAATTTGTCTCTTCAGACCACCACCTATTATCTTCTACATGTGTTAAAGAACCAGTTATGGTGGCTATTGATAATTGGGAGGATGATGGTAAGTTTATGGAGGATGATTTTCATGAGTTACAAAGGGGACAATCTAATGATGGTAACACTCCTTCAACTTATAATTACAATAGTGATGCTCTAACGGATACTGAGTAGATGCATATTGCTGCTAGATGCTTTACTAAGGATGATAATAATAGTAGCTTTATAAAATTTCATAGTAAACGAGGGTGAAAGCCCAAGCATATTTATTTGCAACCTCCTAGATCCACTACTAGAAATACTCACTCAAATACTTCTCATTAATCTTTCTTTATGTTTAGTACAATTATTTGGAATGTTAGGGGCATTGGTTGTCAATCTTCTAGGATTCATGTTAAAAATTTATGTCGTGTTCATAATATCTCTATTTTAGTATTACTTGAGCCTCTTATTCCTTCTACTCGGTTGCTAAATACTTCTTAATTTTTGGGGTTTAACCATGCCATTTCGAATGTATCTAACAGAATTTGGGTTTTTTGGAAAAAACCTGTTAAAATTGAGGTTATTGGAGATTTTATTCAAGTTATGCACTATAAAATTGAAGCCTTTAATTTTCAGTGTTTTGCCTCTTTTGTTTATGCTGCCTCTTCCCTTTATATTAGGAAAACTTTATGGGATCAGCTTATGAATTTTCATACTTTATGTCATTTGCCTTGGTTGGTTGGTGGTGACTTTAATGCTATCACTACACCCTCTGAAAGGATTGGTGGGTCTGCTCCTTTTCATTCTATGTCTGATTTTAATAATATTATTTTGACTTGTAGTTTTATTGATATTGGGTTTGTTGGCAATAACTTTACCTAGAATAGGGGTCTCTTATGGCAAAGGTTTGATCGTATGCTCCTTAATGATTCTTGGATTAATGTCACTAATGTTCATCATCTTCATAGAACTTTATCTGACCACTCTCATCTACTTATTAATATTAAGAATAAACATTCTAATGCTTCTTCTCACTTTAGATTCCAAAATATGTAGCTTCTTAATAATTCCTTTTTTTATGTTGTTAATGAGAATTGGCAAGTACCTTTACATCTTGATAACTCTATTTTCGGTATGAAAAGGCTTTGGTTGAAGCTTAAGAGGTTGAACCAAGTTCTTAACTAGTGGAATCAGAATTTGTTCAGAAATATATTTTCTAATATTTTACAAGCTGAACAATGTGTGACTTCTAATGAGATTTTATGTCAGCATAATCCTTCTGATGCTAATTTTTCCTTGCTTTAGCAGTTTAAACTTGATTTGTTTAACTTTCAAGCTCAGGAAGAGGTATTGTGGAAGCAAAAAACTACTGCTAATCATTTGGTTGAGGGACATAATAATACTAAGTACTTTCATGCTTTAACTACATCCAAAGGGAGGATGGCTCTTATTCTAATAATCATGTTGAGATTGCCAATTTATTTGTGCATCATTTTCAAAACCATTTTAATAAAGTTTTTAATCTTGTTCAGGGTATGGATCATTCTTTTATTCCCAACCTTTTATCCCTTGAGGTAATGCTTCTCTTTCTAGACCTCCTTCTTTGGAGGAGGTTAAAGATACCTTGTTGGGCATGAATGGTGATTCTGTGGAGGGTCCTGATGGTTTCATGACTCTTTTCTTTCAAAAATGTTGGTACATTATGCAAAATGACATTTTCTCTGCTATTTTGGATTTTTTGCTGGTAACCCTTTTGCTAAATTCTTTTCTTCTACCTCGCTTGTGTTTATTCCTAAAATTAATTCTGTTCAAACTTGGAATGATTTTTGTCCTATTAGTCTTTGTACTTTTTTCAATAAATTAGTTTCCAAAATTATTTCGAATCACCTTACTTTCATTTTACCTAAAATTATTTCCCCTAATCAAATGGGTTTTGTGAAAGGCAGGGCTATCATGGAGAATATTCTTTTGGCTCAAGAATTATGCCATGATTTGGATGTCCAGGTTAGAGGGGGAAATGTGATTTTGAAACTTGATATTTCTAAGGCTTATGACAATATTAATTGGAATTTCATTTACTTTATGCTTAATCTTTTTTGGATTTAACTCTGTATTTATTAATCTTATTCAGAATTGTATTGAGAATGTCTATTTTTACATCACTCTTAATGGCTCCAATCACAGTTTTTTCAAATCCTCTTATGGCTTAAGGAAGGGGGATCCTATTTCCCCTACTCTTTTTATTATTACGGCTAAATTTTTGCCTAGGGGTCTTTCGAATTTATTTGAGATTAATCCTGGTCTTTATTTTAGAACTTTGGGAGGCTTTCATATATCTCACTTATGCTTTGCGGATGACTTGATTATTTTTAAGAATGCTACTATTAATAGAATTCATAAACTCGTGGAGTTTTTCAATCTTTTGAAATGGTTAGTGGCTTTTCTTTTAGTAAACATAAGTGCTGCTTTATTGCTTCTAAAAGGATTTCTAATGACAGAATTTTAGCTATTAAAGATGCTACTGGTTTTACTCATTCTAATTTGCCTATTAAGTATCTTGGTGTCCCTTTGTTTAAAGGTAGAAGACATATTTTTTTGTTTGATGATCTTATTTATTCTATTAAAAATAAGCTTTTATCTTGGGACTCTAACTTTTTAAGTTTTGGTGGTAGAGTTGCTTTGATCAAAACTGTTCTCTGTGCTTTACCTGTTTATATGTTTCAAACTATTTTTCCTACTCATATTGTTTGCAACAGGATTCATAGGATTATTAACAAGTTCTTCTGGAAAGGTACTTCTTTCTCTTCTAAAATTACTTGGGCATCTTGGGAAAAATGTTGTGGTGTTTTATCTGAAGGTGGTCTTGGTTTAAATATTTACATGATCTTGCTAAGGCTTTTTCCTTTAAACTTTGGTATAATTTGCGCACTTAAGAGAATCTTTGGGCCAATTTTATAATTTTTAAATATTGTAGGGGTTCCCACCCTACCATTATCTCCCCTAGAATTGGGGATTCTAAAGTGTGGAAAAGGCTTTACAAAATTAAATGGGAGGTGGAACCCTTTATTTCTTGGGGTCTTGGTGTAGGTAATATTTTTTCCTGGCATGATAAATGGTTAGGTACATATTCTATTGATTCTATTCTGAACTCTACCTCTTATGCTTCTGTTAAAGTTAATTTTTTCTTCAATGAGAATTGTTGGGACTATTATAAACTCTCTAGTTTTATTCCTAAATGAATTATCCAGCGTATTTTAAAAGTGCCTATTAACACTAATGCCAAAGACATAATTTTATGTGACTTATCCAAAGATGGTGCTTCCCATATTAAAAATGCATGGCATTCCTTTAGGGATAAAGGTAATTTGAGTAATATTTCTATAAAATTTTGCATAAGAGTATCCCTTCTACGGTTTCTATCTTTATTTGGAGGATTCTTCATAAATTTATTCATACGGAAGACAATCTTATTAAAAAAGATTTCAGTTTAGCTTCTAAATGTCAATGTTGTTTTCATATGGTAAGTATGCATCATGTGTTTGTTTCTGGCTCTGTGGCTATTAGAATTTGGGTCTATTTTGATGATTTGCTTCACTTTAATTGTTTTAATGCTCACCTTTCTCTTTATTTGTTACTTAAGTCATGGTTTGTTGATGCTAAAGGTCACATTCGCAATGCTTTACCTTCTCTCATTCTTTGGTTTCTTTAGTTGGAGAGGAATAACTCCTTTTTCAATGGAGTGAGGATGAACCATCTCAATGTCATTCAAAGGGTGAAGGATAAAATTTTAGAGCTCTTGGCTATTAATTTTCTTACTGTTAAGAATTTTAAAAACTATTATGATGTTAGCACCACTTTAGGGATTAATTGGGAGGGTAACTCCTTCTATTGTTAATGTTATCTATTGGATAAAGCCTCCTCCTAATTTTTATAAACTGAATGTTGATGGTGTTCTTATTGAGTCTTTGATTGGTTGTGGTGGTCTCATTTGGTATAGCAGCGGTCATCTTACTGTTGCCTTTACGGGCCCAATTCATAATGGTAATGCTGATACTTCTCTTCTTATAGCTATTCTTTATGGTATTCAACTTTGCATTCCTCTTAACTTAACTAATTTGATTATTGAGGTGAATTTTGGTTCCAACATAATTCCTTTTTAGGATGGGGAGGATGTGTGTTGCAACCCAAATCTTTTCTATAATGTTAGGAAAATTAAAAGACTGTTGTTGTTTATAAATTTGTCTTTCTGCCATGTTAGTAAGGGTGGTAACTCTTGTGCCTCTTGGCTTGCTAACTGGGGTTTTAGGCTTGGCAGTTTTACTGATGTCATTCAATCTTCTATTCCTGGACCCCTTAATGTTTTGCTTTACATTGATGCTTTTAGGGTTCCTTATATTGTTCATTAATTGTTTTTGTTTGTATTTGATGATCTAGATGGTTGTTTATGATCTAGGGTGGTTCTTGGACTATGTTGAATTTCTGGCATTTTTGGTCGGTGTTGTGGTTGCTCTGGAATAATTTCTGTAGCCCGTATTCTTTCGAATTTTGTTTTTTTGTTGGCTGGATCTTTTTTGGGTATTTTTGTTATTGCTGAAATTTTTGCTTCTTTATATTTGCTGGTATGTATTGTTGTTCTTGGCAATTTGGTTTGCCTCCTTATTTCTGGATCTTCTTATGTTGTTGTTGCAATGGTTGGTTTTCTATTGTTGGGGTCTTTGGTGGCTGAAATTTCTATGGGGTTCATGGTTTTGCTTGTCTTTTTGGATTTAGACTGGAGCAGTGATTTTCCTATTTTTGTTGCTGAGGGTCTGCCCCTTTGTTGCTCTCCTACCTATTTGGGTGCTGAGGGTAATAGTGGGATTAACGGTGGTTTTTTATCTCCTTTTGATGGGGTTGGTCTATGTGGTTACGGGTTATGTTATGATGGTATCATGTGTTCTAGCAATGTGTTAAACCTTCTTTTTTTGACCGACTTCAATAAGGTGATATTTCACCATGTTCATAGAAATTGTAACAAGGTAGCGGATCTTTGTGCTACTTTGGCTATAGATGACGATTTTTGTTTTGAGGATTTTTCTTTTGAGAGCATTCCTTCTTCCTTATCTAGTTTAGTGAAGAAGGAATGTGAACCTTTCCACTAGTTTTTGTACCCTATTTCCGGTTGTTTTCCTTTGCTTTTATAATGCATTCTGCAATTATCAAAAAAAAAAAAAAAACAATGTGTTAAACCAGAGCTATTTCTTCCTTTTCTGTGCTATTATTGGGGGCAGTTGTGCTGGCCAGAACTATTCTGTTGTTAATTGTATTTGGTGGTTCTTCACTTATAGCTGGGTTTGTTGGCTAGCCTTGATTATCTATGTTTGGTGTCTGATTATCATCTGATATGTTGTTGGTATCATGAGAATTACCTGTTGGAATGTTTTTGTGATGTCTTTGGATATTTCCCCTGGTAGGATTGAACGGCATCTAGACTCTCTTAATGACGCTAGTACTAATGAGAGGATTCTGAGCTCTAATGGTCTAAATGATAAGACTGGCTTTACTTTGAACAATTTGGTTTCCTTCCTATTCATTTCTATTACCTACCCCAATTTTGGCAATTATCATACAAAAAGTTTATTTTGGTGTAGTTTTTTTTTTCCTTTGTAGCCTTTCTTTTTTGTAGGTGGAGCTGACTAGGCTTGGCTTAAAATTTTTTGACAGAAAGAGTG
This sequence comes from Dendrobium catenatum, assembly GCF_001605985.2. Lineage (NCBI taxonomy): Eukaryota > Viridiplantae > Streptophyta > Magnoliopsida > Asparagales > Orchidaceae > Dendrobium > Dendrobium catenatum. The sequence goes on from NW_021319178.1 coordinate 16,492,594, forward strand.
GGCTTTATTATTATTATATGATCTTTTTTTTTTATGCTTCTCTATAGCATCATTAGAATGTTACTAGGGTGCCTTGTATCTTTTTGTAGTGGAGACAATTGGCTTGTAGGTTTTCTTTATCTTTATTTTGTAGCTCTTTTGAGCTGAAGTTAGCCGAATGTCTCCTATAAGGACTCTCTAACCTATTTTTTATTTTAACGCGTAGGCCCCTCTATGGGTTTTAACTAAAAAAATGGATATGATTTATTGTTACTACTTACCATTATTGACTATAGATATTGATAATATTGTATAATTGATAGACTAACAAGAACGATTGAATTATATAACTACAAAAAATTGATTGTAAGATGAAGATAAAATGATGGATTGATATAGGTGATCAGTACATATAGCATATACTTATTTACATATTTCTTATATTATTTACAGTATATCATTTTTTTTTTATATTGAATTCAGTTGTAATATTTTAGTTACTTATTAGGCTATATGCTCTTTATGTGATTTTACATATTTTCAAGAAATGATAAGGATCCTATCATATGAGGTTGCGAACATCATGCATAATTTTTTTTTGTTCTTCATAACAAAATGGTAAGCTCTAGTTAATGGCTAAAATGAAAGGTAAATGAAATTCTTCTAATAAAGATCTCATGGCATGATAGCCATAAAGTTTGACATCGTAATGCTTTTAGAGGGAAATATCCATTTTTTTATTTCACTTTCCAACCCAATTATTTAATCAATATATATTCCATTTGATTCAAGATACCCACAACTACTAAATCAATAAAAATTAAAATTATTAGCATATAATTACCAACATTTTAAAGGATAGTCATTACATATATAACAATTATAATTGCCAGAAAATTTTAATCAATTTATATACTCAAAATTTTGTGTAGGAAAAACTAATCTATAATAACTTATATTCTTTCAGTCAAATAATTCAAAGTAAATGGTATAATAACATTTTAAAGTTACAATTTGAAAACATAATAAAATTATTAAAAAAGAAATATTTTTATTCATAACATGTTTATAAGAATACTAGAATTGAAATTAGAGATAGGAGTATAGAAGTCTACCTTGTGCTCTATAAAATCCATAATTGACCAGATGGATGAAACCCAATCTTTGACCCCTAAATCCCTCTCTTTCTTTCTCTCCTATTCTCCTCCTCTCTTCTCGTCCTTTCTTCTCCGATAATGGATGAGGGGTGAGGAATTAGAAATTGGTTTTAGATATTTTAATTATATAAAAACAACTAATCTAGCATAGCATCGCAGTGATGACCTCCTCAACGCTACAATAATGTACTGAATATTCTATATTCCTCAAGAATCTTTTTAAATAAATAACATAATGTGATTGTGGTGCCACAAAGCGCTAGAGTGCTCATTCAAACTCATTTTTCCATTAGAGAGCTTAACACCAAGTGCTCCTAGATAATATTTTATAAATTAAAATTTCATTTCCTCAACCTACATCATGACTTAAGAGTTTAGTAGACACTCTGTGTGATGCCCCAAGATCTAACTTGGAAAGAATGTCAATCAATTTCTCAAACAATTTACCAGAGTTATCTAAAACCTTCAATTAAACAGTCTATCAAACATCTATAAAATTTAAAACATCAATATACAAGTCGATTCATATCTCAAAAAAGTCATGTACAAAACTCAGGAACTACACTACAATCATCAGTTCGTAAATCTATCCTGAGTACAAAAGAATCATTATCAATCAAAAGACAAAAACCTGAAGATCTGGATCAATTCCTATCTTCTGCTCCCTTGCCCTGACCTGAAAATATCAACCACATATAATAAGCTTTACAAAGCCCAGCAGGTCACCTAATACCTATAACTGAAATCAAAGCACGGCGATGCTATCAATATGCATGTCAGTCAATCAAATCATATCAGTCAATGGTCAATGAATCTATGCAATACGGAAATCCAAAGTCAATAAAACCAGTCAATGCAGCGGTAGACGAATCGATAAATCAACTCAATAAATCAGTACGTGAAATCTCAAGAGAATCCGTCGATCAATCAAATCAATCGTATCGAAC
>NW_021319178.1:16494776-16537944 GCF_001605985.2 Dendrobium catenatum
TTCCGCATTTATTTTTCTCGTGGTGTGATTTTGATTTATGTATTTTTACTCTTTGTGAAAAGAAAATTTTTAAAATACCAATTCAACCCCCCCTCTTGGTTAGCTTGGGACTAAGTTCATAGGGCTTAACATCCCTAACGAACTTTCAACCCACAACAAGGCAGAGAAGCCTTTACAAACACACTTTTTACCACTACCTGGTGAGGTAGAAAACCGTCGTCCTTTTACACTTTCCCTAGTGTTGGCATAGAACCGTCATCCTTTCACACTCTTCTAGTGTGGGCAGAGAACCCTTCATCCTTTTACACTCTCCTAGTGTGGGCAGAGTACCCTTTGTTCTTTCACACTCTCCTAGTGTGGGCAAAGTACCCTTCGTCTGTTCACACTCTCAAAGTGTCGGCAGAGATCCGGATCTCCTTGATAGATCTCTTCACAAGAAATCTAGAAGGAAGAAAGAAAAAGAGTGAAGTAATCTCAAATCACAAGTAGGAAATCTTACCTTTGAACACCAAGCGATGCCTTCACGCTCCAGTGGTAGAAATTCTTCTTTGAATGCTCTCTCTCACTCTCTCCTTTACTCTTCTTCCAATAGGCACATAGATCAATGAGCAAAAAGATTGGGTGGCAGTCTAATTTGGACTATATATACAAAAGACAAGAAAAATTGCCCAAAAACTGCAAGTTTTCAATTCTGTACGCAGTGGATCATCCTGTGCACAGTGGATCATCCCAGACGATTTTACTTAAAGTGTCGGAAATGATCCTAATGTATATTGGTATGAACTATGTTCGTACACGCTCATCATCCCATACGAACTAGGTTCGTCTGGTACGAAATGGTTATTACATAGGTCGGTTCCCAAAATTCTACAGGACGTAACCAATTGAGGTAAGTCGGTTCAGTTCATCCTGGAATGAACAAGATTCATCCTGGGACAATTTTATACAGAGAGTTTCATCTAGGGACGAAGGTTCATTTCGTCCTGTATGATCTCAAACAGAGAGTTTTGTCACGGTACGAACCATGCTTTTCATCTGGATGAACAGTGCAAGTTGAGAATCCAGAGACATTCATCCCGGAACGAATATGAAATTCATCCTAGATGATTAGGACTTAGAAAAATTTTCTACCTGCCTGTTCGATCCATTGCTCTTCCTAGGGGTTAATTGACATGATCATCCCGTACGAACCAGATTCATCCCGTACGATCAGTTCACAAAAATTGTTTCCCCTAGAGTGTGTGTGTTGTAATTTTTCACTCAATTACAATCACTCCCTTTCATTTCAAAACTTATAATTTACAAATGTATAATTTGAAGTCTTCATCGCTTGGAGTTGATTTTCCTGAAATGTTAGTACACACTAGAGCAAAAAAAATCTTCCAAAAAGTGTTAGGAGATATATAAAACAATAATATTTGAAATCATCAAAATAATACAAGTTGCAAGAATGTAAAACATGCAAATAGCAACTCTCTCTACATCTTTAACTCCTCCACTTTCAGTGCAATATTCTTCTCTTTTTGTTGTTCACCTGCATCAATCTTTCTTTGACTCACTCCTTACTCATTGGCAATTAGTGAACCAAAAAGATTATCAATAGAGTTAATATTAAAATCTTTAGATTCTGTAAAAGTAGTTATTTTTGCATCTTAAGCAGTAGGCAAATAAAGAAGAATTTTATTAAATATTTTAGCATTTGTTAGATCCCTACCTAATACATACAAAGAAGTAACTATCTGATTGAATCTTTTGTACATGTCAGAAATAAAATCATTGGTTTTTATATGAAATAATTTATAGTCATGTAATAAGATATTTAATCTAGATTGTTCTACTTCATTAGTCCCTTCGTAAGTAATATAAAGTCTATCCATATATCCTTTCCACTTTTGCAAGTGGAAACTCATATGTAGTCTTCTAATATAAGTGCACAAAAGAAACTGTTTAAACATTTTGCATTATGTTGTGCTAAGTCACATTCTTCTATAGTCCAATTTACAAAAGGTGTTTCAACTCTAATACCATTAACTAATCTAGTTAGATTTGTATACCCTTCTTGTATTAAGATTCACATACGATAATTTAATTGTTGTAAAAATATAGAAATATGTGTTTTCCAAAATTGAAAGGGATGTTATCAAATAAAAGATGTATAGTGATCGAATACCCTTTATTGTGTTCCGAATTGCAAAAGTAGCCATGCTCATTTTTTAAAAAGTAGTCTAAATTTATGGTTTTGAAACAAAGCTCTGATACCACTTGATGAATCATGAATAGGTTGTTAAACTTAAGCTTAAGTCCCAATGCTAACCAAGAGGGGGGGGGGGGGAATTGGTAATTTTAAAAATTCTCTTGAATTTTAAAATTTAAAATTACTTAATGATTCCTCATAAGTTAATTAAAGTTATTTAAAAGCAAAATTTTTAGCCACAAAATTAAAATTATAGTAAGCAGTAGAAATTTAAATGACACAAAGATTTATAGTGGTTCGGTCAAACACAACCTACATCCACCCCCTAAAGACTCCCTCTTCAGGTATTGCACTATTACCAAAAGTGACTCTCCTTTTGCCCCCATAGCTAGGCGAAGAAGCCTTTACAAAAACTCTATTCTACCAATCCTTAGTGCGACAGAGAACCGTTGTCCTTTCACACCCTCTAAGTCTAGGAAAAGAACCTTCATCCTTTCATAACCTCCAAGTGTAGGCTGAGTACCTTCAGCTGTTCACACTCTACAAGTGTTGGCAGAATATTGTGGTCCTTTCACACCCTTTAAGTGTCGGCAGAAAACTATTTGCTATTCACACTCTCCAAGAATCGATAGAGAACCATCATCCTTTTACACCCTCCAAGTGTTAGCTGAGAACTGTTGGTTGTTCGTACTATCTAAGTACCGACAGAGAATTTGATCTTCTTTAAATATCTTCTCACGAGCAATTTAAAAAAAATAAGAGGAAGAGTGGAAAATATAAATCACATAGAGATCTTTACTTTTGAGTAACCTTGTGAACCCTTCACACTCCACTAGGAAGAAATCTCTCTCAAACACTCTCTCACACTCCCGCCTTCAATTTCCCTTGAAAAAAATATGAAACAAAGATTAAAAATAAGATATTAATGCCAGTATTTAATGGACCTTTTATCCAAAAGATATCAAAAATCATCCAGAAAACAAAATTTTTTAATTTTGAGCATACACGATCATACAGTATGATTGTATGTTCGTACATATGAATAGTTCAAATACTATTTTTTATGAACCTATTATGAAGTGGTACAAAATCATTTCATACCCAATCATCATCTAATACGAACTAAGTTTGTCTAGGACAAATAATTAAAAAATTTCAAAATTTGTCTATACGAAACATTGAGATGAAATGAGCGAGAATGGACCAGAGATTTTCGTCCTTATATGAAACTAGAATTATCCCATACTATCTATACTTAGAAAAAAAAATTTATGTGAGAATGAACTCGAGTTCTTCATCCTTGTACAAACCTGGGATCATCTCATATGATCTTTGTGCGAGAATATACCCAAGACATTCATCCTTGTATGAAGCTAGGATCATCCCATATGATTTTTGTGTGAGAATAGACCTGAGATGTTCGTCCTTGTATGAAGTTAGGTTCATCCCGTTTGATCCATACTTAGAAAAAATATTTTCATTTCTATTCATTTAACTGCTCATTGGGAAAAATAACTAACAAGATTGTCTCGAATGAAATGATATCGTATAGTATGATTAGCTTAAAAATATGAATTTTAAACTCTTCCTTGGTGTGTGTGTACTCAATTACTCAATTATAATCACGCTCTCTCAGACTCAATAAAATGGAAAATACATACTTCAATTACAATAAACTCTAAATTGATCTTGATTTGAAGTATTCAATAATCCAGAGTATAATATTTTTGAAATGTTAGTACATACAATAGCAAGATAATTCTTCCAAAATATATTAGAAGAAATAATAATCAAAGCAATAATATTTAGAATCACAAAAAATATATAAGTTACAAGAATATTAAACATTCAAAACTTAGTAGCAACTATCTCAATAGAGGTGATAGAGGCGAGTTCGAGAAAAAAATGAATGAAATGAGAAGGCTATCACCGTAGATTGGGAAATAGTGCCCTTTTCGGTTATTACATCTAGTGAATAATCTGCCGGTGTATTTTTCGTTAAAAAATTTACCGTATATGTTTTGTCAGGATGAATTTAATCGATGGAATATCAACAGGAATATACAATGCTAATCTTCAACATATTTTTTGCTGGTATTTCATGCAAGTTTCATATATTCTAGTGGTTAAATCGGTAGTTTTTCCATCGATAATTTTAAGTTAATTATTTTGCCAAACATTTCACCTCTTATTTTTGGAAAAATTTACATAGGCTTCAATGATGCTTGTACCTACAGATATATATCCACAAAAAATTTCATCGATAAATAGCCATTTTCTTGTTGTGTAGGTTGTTGATGTTTTTCTTTTAGCATTTGATAATCTTTACATTTAGATATAAGATGAGTTACCTCTATCTTCAATTCAGGCCACCAAATATTGATTATAGATCATGATACATTTTATTGCACCTAAGATAAATTCTATATCAAGAATAATAAGCTTCATGCAAAATTTTCTTCCTTAAGCCTACACCACTAAGAAACCATAATCAACCTTTACATGTTAATACAACATTATCATCCACCCAACACTTAAGTATCATTCTATACTAAATATGATCTATCAATCTCGGGTATTCCACATTAGTCTTTTGGGCTTCAAGAATTTGTTCTTGTTAATTAAAGTATACAGTCATACGAGAAAGCACATAAGACTCCATATTAGCTAATCTAATCAATGCAAGTTCTAATCTTTTCATATCACAAAACAGAGAAGTATCAAATGCAATCATATAAAAAACTACTTCTATAAATTTTCTTCTTAGAGCATATGCTATAATATTATCAAAACTTAGCTGATACTAAATAATGGGTCAAAGTATTTATAAATTTCTACCCATATCATTTGTCTTATATTTAACTCCTTATAAATCAAAATATATTTGAGAATCTAATAATCAATAAAAAATTGACATCTTACACCATAATGATAGTGTTTTCAAATATTTAATACAAAAGAAATATTTGCTTATTCCAAATCATAGTAGGATAACCTTTTCATATGGCATTAGTTGTCAAGAGGCATAAATAATTAGTTAACATGTTGCTTCAGTACATATCCTAAGACCTTCAATGATGCATACTAAACACCTAAAATCTTTTTATACATGATGAAATTGTTTGAATAGGTGTTAATAATATTTTTTTTGCATTTAGTTGTCCAATTAAAGTGCAATACTTTTTGTGTCAATTTAATTAATGAAATATCAATATGTGAAAAACCTTTTAATTTATTTTTTTAATACCATGTAATTCCCTTAATGCTTTGCATCTGAATTAGTTATGGGTCTTGGCCAATTGGTAATAGCTTGCACTTTATTCAGATTAAAAAATATTCCATTTTTACTCATAATATGTTCTAAGAATAAGATACTCCTTAACCAGAATTCATTTTTAAAAAGTTTGGCATGCAATTTATGTTGTCTCAATATTTTATGTATAATTCTTAAATGAGTTACATGATTCTTCTTAGTCATTGAATATACTATTATATTTTTGATAAAAACATTCACAAATTTGTTTAGATATACCTAAAATATTATAATCAGGGAATTGATAGACATAGTTGATGCCTTAATCACATAGAAAAGTGTGACAAAAAACTAATAGTACCCATATGAGATTCTAAATGCTATCTTGGTCTCATCCTCCTCCTTTACTTTTAACTAATGATACTTAAACCTTAAGTCTATCTTTTTGAGTACATATGCACCTTTTGACTACTCAAATAGATCAATAGTTCTAGGAAATATATATTTCTTCTTAATAGTCACCCTATTTAATTCTTATAACTCTTTAGGTACCATCCCATACAAAGTTTTAGAAATTAAGGTCGTATCAGGTAACACCTCAATATAGAATTCTATTTCTCTATCAGGTGGTAGATTAAACAAGTATTCAGGATAAATATTAGAGGATTCTTTACAATAAGAATATCCTCAATTACTTTAGAATTTTTTTTTATCCTGTACATATATTAAATGTACCACATTTTTCTTTTTCCATAATTTATTAATTTATAAAGTTGGTATCATAGAAGTTAACACTTCTTTAACTCCTTAAAAATAAAAACTTCCACAACCTAGAAATAAGGTCACCCACTTTTTTATACAAACAATCTAAGCACCATATTTACTTAACCAATTCATTCTCAAAATAATATTAAATTCAATTAAAGTCAATGCTATTAGTTTTTATTTTGATCACTTATAAAAATTTTTAATTCATGAACACATGTAGAAATTGAAACCATGTAGTTCCCAAATGGTAAAATAATAGACAAATCATATTGAATTATAACAGGAGATAAATTTTGTAATGTAAAAAATTTCTCTGATATGAATGAATGGTTAGATCAAGAATCTAATAAAATTCTATAAGACTAACCTGAAATAAAAGTCATATATGTTACCAACTTAAATACATCTTTGGCCTCATATTGAATCAGACTAAAAACTCTAGAATGTACCAAATGTTGAAATCTTGGAGCCAAAGCTTATGTTTTGATAATTACAAATATTATATGATGACTATTTTGTTTCGCATGCTCTTTATATTGCATATATTTTTTATGTGCAGTAACATGTCTAGTTAGCATCTACTGGGTATTATCAAAGAATCAGGCTCAAGTTTGGGTTGTATAGGTTTGAATTATTCAAAAGAGTATGCAATTCTAATTTTTTTAGTTAGGTTAGTGAATGTAAAAGGTATATGTAAGCTTAACAATCATGAACACACGTATGGACGACCCCACGTAGTGGGACTAAGGCTTGATGTTGTTGTTGTATACTAGATAATATGGATTAAACTATATGATCTATGTAATAAAAAATTAATTAAATGACATAAATTTGAAATTTAAAATGAACTAATAGGATTTTATGAATTAAATCATACAGGATGATCAATTTTAATTACTAGTCTTCGCTATCATTTAATATTAGGTAATATTTTAAAATTTTAATGTTAAACTAAACATAATGGATGATTTTAATCATATTATATTATATAATTAAATTAGTGTTTAATTTTATCCTTACAATTAAAAATTCAAAATCAAAATTAAATGTAATAAAGGATTGTACTTTATGAAATTATATAGAGGTTGAAAGGAATTTTGGTTCTTATCATCACCGAGGGTGGAAGTGATTATTTTAAGTGTTTCTCCTCCTTGCTATCAATGGCAAATAGAGAAACAGGAAAGAGTTTTACTGCAATACTTAGAGGAGAACTCCAGGGAGTTGATGTAGGTCAAGTTGACCAAACAACAATAAAAATCTAGTTTCCCTTTTTTGTTTTTCTTTTCACATTTACTTTTTATAGATTTATTCTTTTAATATTTATTTTTTGTGATTGGTTTATGGTCGATGATTATTGTGATACATAATTTGTGGTTGATTAAGTTTACAGCTTTGTTGAAAAAAATAACTGGAAAAAAAGAACAAAATACTTATTATTGAGTTTTTTCCTTAAAGTTAGAAACAAAAATAATTATCATTATTCTTTAGTTATTCACTTTTGCTTTAAAATAATCAGGTTTTATGTTTAAGTTATTAAATTGGCATAATTTCAAAAAGGATTTTGAAAGAAAATTTTTAAAACAATAATTCATCTCCCTCTTGGAGTGCCATTCAATAGTTCAAGTGGTTTCACAACCATCCTTTAAACCTTTTTTAATGTTAAACCAATTGGAGCACAAAACTATCTTTTATTCAATGGTCCTCCACCTCAATTAGAAGATCCTTCACTGAAAGCACTAGGTGGGCTATCCTCTATTTACCCATATGTATATTGGAACATCTCTCTAATTTTGCTTATGGGAAATCTACTAATTGATGCTAAGTGTGAACACATTACAATATTGCCCTGTAATCTTATTACATTGACCAAAGTGTTTTCATCCATAAGTTGGACATACATGTACTTAACTAATAGAACCAATTAAATTATCACCAATAGATATTGCCAAGCTCCTTATGGAATATCCCGGCCAGAATCAACTCTTCTTTCCATTAAACATACTTTTAGAAGCTTTTCCACTAAATCTATTTTCATTAGTAGCCTAATGTTACTAAGTTATTATGAGATCATTTATGCCCTCTGAACTAACTCAGTAAAATTAGAAATCTTAAATGGAACCATTACCTACTTATGACTATCGGTGAGTCCTCTTGGAAATGTGCAATACTTTCTTCAGAAGTACTAATAAACTATGCAACATATCAACATTAAATTCTACCTTTTACATCACTATTTTACTTTTTTACACTAGCCTCCAAAAGGACTCTTGTATTTATCATAAGAGGAGGCACAAACCACTCTTTGAATGTATTAATAAATTCCTCTTAATAAATTAGAGTATTCACTTTACCTTGAAATTTCTCTCTGTTGGCCTAACCACCAACTACTAGATTCCTCGTCTAATAAAATACTACTAAAGGCACGTTACAACTCTTTAGACATTGCATCACTTTACATTTTTTTTCAACCCCGTCAACTAGTCCTCTACAATACCTAAAATTAAGGAGGATTAAATATCAATAACATTTTTAAACTACAGGAAAATTACCTATTACCAGCAGATTTTTTGATGGCTTTCGGACGGAAAATTTTCCGGCGGGTTTTCAACAGATTACGACGAAATATTTCCAACAAATTTTAGGCAGATTTTTCAGTGGATTTCTGATGGATGTTTTTCCGATGAATTTTCTGGCAGGATATCTGGCGGATTTAAAATTTTCTGAACAAATCATATATTTGTAATTAATAATTTTATAGCTTATTATAAATTTAATAATTTGTTTTAATTTAATAAATAAATATTATTAATTATTAATATAATAATTTACTTAAATTATTAATTAAAATAATAAATTTTAATTAATGATTGAATTTAATATTTTATTTTAATGTATGTTTAAATAGTATAAAAAGTTATTATTCTTTTTTAAACTAATTATTAACATGATAAAACTTAATTTAACTAATTATTAATGTAATAATTTATTAATTCACATATTTTATTTAAATTTATTTTATAATTATAATTTTCATATTATGATATTTATATATAAAAAAGTAATCATTTTAGTAGTTTTTCCATCAACAGCAAAGTGGTGGAGTGCTTACAATGTCTCATCTTTGAATCTCATGGCCATCATGAGTCACGCACGCGGGCCATCAAGCGGGTTGTCGGGCAACGCAGCACGGATTTGAGGCTCAAGAGGGAGGGACGTGTATGTGGGCGAGCGACTGTGGGCGGGGTGTGGCCATACAGTCTATACAGTGCGCTGGCGAGTCTGCACAGTGCGCTGGCGAGCCAGCACCATGCGAGGGGCCTCAAGTATGGCCAAAATGGGGGCGGCCAATGGCGGGCGGGCCAACGGGCGGTTTTTTTAAATTCCTTTTTAGTTACTCTGGCAAAGCTTTCCGGCCTACTTCTTCCTGAAAATTTTTTTGAAGGAATTTTTTTTTGACGCTCGATTTCCTGTCAAAAAAGTTTTTACCAAAAATTCACTGGAAAGTTTAGAAATCCATTGGTAATAGGCTACTTTCCTGTAGTGATATAAGTTTATCCACATTTTTTTCCTAACAATAGTCATCATTCTCTGGGCTTCACTCATCAACAAAGCTACTAAACTAGCAAATATGACATAATTTCAGCTCATGACTCCCATTATACTCTATATTCGCAAAGTATGAATAGAATGATGCCCATTAGTCATTTTTTGGCCTTGTTAATTCGTCAGCCTCAATCATGGAAATCACACTTCTAAAAAACCACATGAACATAAAAAAAGAAAAAAAGAAATAAACAACTTAAACTACCCAATTTCTACCACCATTTTATTGATCGGTTATAAGGCTATGTTACATTCAATTTCTCAAAACTGTTACTCAAATACAAAAATTTGTTATCACAACACAATTTATAGATAACTCATATACTAAATGGATCATATCATGCTTGATCATGATATGATAGTTCCCAAGATCTATATGAAATGAATTTCTTTTTATGTCATTTATTATCAAAAACATAGAGCCACTAAACATATTATTTAAGCATAAAAAATAAACTCATAAACAATTTCTATTTATCTCCAAAAATAATTGTTGCGTCCTGGAATATTCACGGTGGTAGAGAAATATATAGTTTAATAACTTAGCGTTGTACGAAGATCTAGAACACAAACAGATAAAAAGAGAGTGTGTGTAACATTTATGAGACACCAAGATTTTTATGTGGAAACCCCTTAAAAGGGGAAAAAACCACGGTGCCTAGCCCAGTTTGAATGAATCCACTAGTGTAGATGTTGATTACAAATTAGGTCCTTCCTTGGGAGAAGGCCTTAGCTTGATGTACATTTTATAGAGTACATTACATGATATGAATATAAAGAGTCACTATTGACATGTTCGTTTGGTCAGGACGACCATAGTCTGGTGATAGAGGTCAGAAAGACTGTAGTCTACGGACGACGTAAGTTAGGAGGATCGTAGTCAGCTGGCGACGAAAGTCAGAAGGACTGTAGTCGGTGGGTGATGTAAGTCAGAAGGATTGTAGTTGGCGGGTGACGAAGGTTGAAAAGACTATACTCAGCGGGCGACGAAAGTTAGGAGGACCGTAGTCGACGGGTGACAGAGGTCGGAAAGACTGTAGTCGGCGGGCAACGTAAGTCAGGAGGATCATAGTCAGCTGGCGATGGAGGTCGAAAGGACTATAGTCGATGAAAGACATAAGTTAGAAGGATCGTAGTCTGCGGGCAATGGAGGTCAGAAGGACTGTTATTCTGTGATAGGGGTCGGAAGGACTGTGTATCATAAAAGTCCAGCAATATATATAAATCTAGCATCGGATAAATGTCGGGTGAAAATTTAGCGACAGACAAAAGTCCATCATCGGGTAGAAATCTGGCAACGAGCGGAGGTCCGGCATCGGGTAGAAGTCCAACGTCCGTCAGCGGCCAGGGAGAACTCTAGCGTTAGATGGTATTCAGGCAAAATTCCAGAGTCACTTGGAGATCGGGCAAAATTTATGCTTCAGTTAGAAGTCAGGAAAAATTTTGATGTCACTTGGAAGTTGGGCAGAATTTCGGCATAAATTGAAAGTCGGGTGGAATTCCGGCGTCCCATAGAAATCGGGCAGAATCCCAGTGGTGGTCGAGGAGGAGTCTCTTCCCTTCTATTCTTCTCTTCTCCTCTTCTTCTTCTTCTTCTTCCTTCTCTTTCTTCAGTTTTCTCCTCAAGAGAAATGGGGGGGGGTCTATTTATAGATTTTATGGAGTGACATGACCTGTAAATAGATGAGAGATCAGGGGAAAATATGGAGTGGTTTAGATTAACGATCGATATTGAATCCCTTGATCGTGCACAGTTTGTCAGACATTTGAAGGTCTTAATGATGTCAAAATTTGATGATCTTAGCCTCATTAGATTTTTCTCGTCAAGCCACTCAATTTTACTATAAGAATGTTATATTTGGAAACTACTTCGTAACCCAAATTGTAGTTTGAACCTTCCAATAGCACTTCGGATCCTTGATTCAGACCCATTTGGGCTCGAATTCAGTTGAATTTGGTGTCGTTGAGTTTGTATTTCTGAGATGCTACCAGAAGTTTGAAGTTTCCAAGTTGATTTTTTCCTCAAGATTCAAACCTGATAAAGATAATTTTTTGATAATATATCAGTTTTCCCACTATTTTCAGACGTCGAAGCTCCAGAAGTCAAAAAATACATGTGTCAACATTTTGCATTGGCCGAATTGCAAAAAATTACGTTCCAAAAAGTATAAACTTGCTCAAATTGAGTTCAGAATGTCAAAAAATGTGTCCGGGGACCATAAACAATATCAAATTTGGGCTGTCCGGGCCAAAAATTGGGCTCGAACACGAGAAGGCGGCCGAACCGGCCAGCTGCTGCCAGCCGCCGTCACCGGCGCCCATGCAACGTGCAAAAGGAGCACCCTTTGGGGCGCACAGTTCTGTGGCCAGCGATTATATTATTTATTTATTTATTTCAAATTTTGTGGGGCCCACGTGAATTTTTTTAAATTCAAAAAATTCTGGAAAATATCAAAAAATTCCAAAAAAAAAAAAATGGTAAAATTCTAGGAAGTTCTAGAATGTTCTTTTCTTCTCAGAAAAGGCTATAAATACATTTAGGGCTAGGGGGAACTTGTACCTTCTTTTTTCTCCTTCTAGCTTTCTGACAGTTGAGGCCTTTCGATATTTTTTAGTAGGTGACTTTCCCTACATAACTCAACGTCCCTCCTCTTATATAGAAGTTGGAGATTTCCCCTCTTTCTCTCCTTCTGTCTTTATTATAGTGGAGGCATTCCACTATTTTTCATAGGTGACTTTCCCTACATAAATTGGCGTGCCTCCTCTTGTATAGAAGTTAGAAATTTCTCTTATTTTTCCTGCTTTACCCCCATTTTTCTTCTTGCTCTAGAGGACTTCCGCTTTTTTTTTGTAGGAAACTTTCCCTTCTTAAATCAGTGCCCTCTTTCGTGAAGAAGGAAATTATTTCTCCTTCCATTGTCTTCTCCTCTAATTAACTTCTTATAGTTGAGGCATTCCATTTTTTTTAGGTGACTTTCCCTACTAAAATTGGCGCCAAGGATATTTGAATGCTTAATAGTTTTCAATGCTTGATGACAGTAGATTTTACAACATATGTCAATGTACTTTTAATTTCAGCTTCTTTCAAAAACAAATTTGATGTATAATTTTTGCTATGTAACTCCAATGATACTATATTTGAAGTTAAAACTTATCCCTTGGATGAAGTGGAATTTTTATTCCATCTTTGAGATACATTTCGATATATTGCCCCCCATATTTTTGGAGACACTGTCAGACTATCAAGGTATTTATATGAGTGATGATTTTATCAACCACTTGCTTTCATGAGATCTTCTTTAAACAGAATGTTCACTTAAAACATTTCTTGTTAATGCTAACCTCTGTAAAAGAGATTGCTAGAATCAACTAAGTATGTACATCAAAGCACTACTCAATGATGTTAACCTGTGTGGAAGAGGTCAAAAAAATCTAAGAAGGATATGAGACCTTTCTGAGGTTGTTATCAGAGCCCTGCTCAATGACGTTAACCTATATGAAAGAGGTCAAAAGAATCCACCAAGAATGTAAGACCTATTCGAGCTTGTATCTCAAAGCACTTTGCTCGATGATGTTAACCTTTATGAAAGTGGTCAAGAGAATCCGACAAGGATGTAAGACCTATTCGAGATTATATGTCAGAGCCATGCTTGATGATAACCTGTGTGGAAGAGGTCAAGAGAATTCACCAAGGATGTAAGTCCTATCCGAGATTTTATGTCAGAGCACTTTTCTCGATGACGTTAACTTGTGTGAAAGAGGTCAAAAGAATCCACCAAAGATGTAAGACATATCCGAAGTTGTATATAAGAGAACTTTGCTCGATGACGTTAACCATGGGGGAAGAAGTCGAAAGAATCCACCAAGGATGTAAGACCTATCCGAGGTTATATGTTAGAGCACTTTGCTTGATGATGTTAACTTGTATGGAAGAGGTCGAGAGAATCCACCAAGGATGTAAGACCTATCTGAGGTTATATGTCGGAGCCTTTACTTGACGACTTAACCTATATGAAAGAGGTTGACATAATCTATGAAGGATGTAAGACCTATCTGAGGTTATATATTTGAGCCTTTGCTCGATGACGTTAACTTGTGTGGAAGAGGTCGAAAGAATCCACCAAGGATGTAAGACCTATCTGAGGTTGTATGTCAAAGCCTTTGCTCAACAACGTTAATCTGTATTGAAGAGGTTGGGATAATCCACTTAGGATGTAAGACCAATCCGAGGTAGTATGTCGGGGCCTTTGCTCGATGAAATCAACATGTATGGAAGAGGTCGAGAGAATCCACCAAGGATGTAAGACCTATCTGAGTTTGTATGTCGGAGCCTTTGCTCGATGACTTTAACCTATGTGCAAGAGATTGAAAGAATCTATCAAGAACATAAGACCTATCTGAGGTTGTATGTCGGAGCCATTGCTCGATGATGTTAACCTGTATGAAAGAGGTCAAATCAGATCCCCTTGGGATCGATTTTGCCTTGATTGGGAGGGGGTGAACTCCACGTGTATCCCGAATCAAAGGTGATGAACGATCTATCTTTATACTGTTACTGCCTTTTTGAGGTCGATATTAAGACCTTTTCCAAGGAGTAGAAGTCCAGCAGGGGACTGTATGTGGCTTGAAATTTATCAGAAGCATCCTTGCATTTTTCGGGAGTTTCCTAATATACCGTCTTGGTTTTGAAAATCTTGGAGGGATCTTCTTGACTAAAATTATAGTCAAGATTGCCCCCCAGTCTGGATCTGATTTTTATGAAATTGATTCATCAATAGCAGTTGAATAATCTTTTCAGGTTAGAGCCAAAATTGCCCCCAGTTAGGAACCACGTTCCCAAAGACGGCGCCAAATTGTTGCATCTTGAAATATTCACGTCGGTAGAGAAATATATAGTTTAACATCTTAGCATTGTACGAAGATCCAGCACACACACAGATAAAAAGAGAGGGTTTGTAACATGTATGAGACACCAAGATTTTTATGTAAAAACCCTATAAAAAAGAGCAAAAACCACGGGGCCTAGCCTAGTTCGAATGAATCCACTAGTGTAGCTATTGATTACAAATTCGGCCCTTTCTTAGGAGAAGGCCTTAGTTTGATGTACATTTTATAGAGTACATTACATGATGTGAATATAAAGAGTCACTATTGACATGTTCGTTTGGTCGGGAGGACCATAGTCTAGTGATGGAGGTCAGAAAGACTGTAGTTTGCGGAAGATGTAAGTCAGGAGGACCGTAGTCAGCTGGCGATGTAGGTCAGAAGGACTGTAGTTGGTAGGAGATGTAAGTCAAAAGGAATATAATTGGCGGGCGACGGAGGTCAAAAAGACTGTAGTCGGCGGGCGACGTAAATCAGGAGGACAGTAGTCGGCTGGCAACGGAGGTCGGAAAGACTGTAGTCCGCGGGAGGCAAAAGTTAGGAGGATCGTAGATGGCTGGCGACGGAGGTTGGAAGAACTGTAGTCGGTGAACGACATAAGTTAGAAGGACCGTAGTCGGCGGGTGACGAAGGTCGGAAGGAATGTTGTCTGGCGATAGGTGTCGGAAAGACTGTGTATCATAAAAGTCTAGCAATGGATAGAAATCCAACATCGGATAAATATTCGGTGAAATCTAATGATGGACAGAAGTCTTCCGTAGGGTAGAAATCTGGAAATGAGTGGAGGTCCGGCGTCGGGTAGAAGTCCGACGTCAGTCAGGGTCCAGGGAGAACTCCGGTGTTAGATGGTATTCAGGCAAAATTCAAGAGTCACTTGGAGATTTGGCGGAATTTTGGTGTTAGTTGGAAGTCGGGCGGAATTCTGACGTCACTTTGAAGTTGGGCGAAATTCCGGCATCAATTAGAAGTCGGGCGGAATTCTGGCATCCAGTAGAATTCAAGCAGAATCCCGGAGGTGGTCGAGGAGGAGTCTCTTCCCTCCTATTCTTCTCTCCTCCTCCTCCTCCTCTTCTTTTTCCTCTTCTTGCTTGTGTTCCCCCCTCAAGAGAAATGAGGGGTATATTTATAGATTTTCTAAAGTGGCACGACCTGTAGATAGATGAGAGATCAGGGGCAAATATGGAGTGGTTCAGATGAATGGTCGATATTGAATTCCTTGATTGTACACCGTTCGTCAGACATTTGAAGGTCTTAATGATATCAGAATTTGACAATCTTGAGCTCGTTGGATTTGTCTCGTCGAGCCGCTCGATTTGACTATAAGAATGTCATATTTCAGAACCATTTGGTAACCCAAATTGTGATTCGAACCTTCCAACAGAACTTCGGGTCCTTGATTCAGACCCATTTGGGGTCGGATTCAGTTGAATTGGCTGTCATTAGGCTCGTATTTTTTAGATGCTCAGTTCTACTATAAGTTTGCTGAAATTGGAGTTCAGATGCTCCCGGATTTAATTTTTGAAGTTTCCAACTTGATTTTTTCCTCGAGATTCATGCCCGATCAAGATAATTTTATGATAATATATCAATAATTATACATTCAAAATATTTATATAGTAATTATGAAACAAACTCATGATATAATCAATGAAAATGCACTAAAATAATCTTTTCATATCATTTATCATTAGAAATATAGGCCCACTAAACATCATTTTTAAGCATAGAAAATAAACTCGTCAATATTTTATATTCAACTCTAAATAAACTATACAATAAAAATTATTTATACAATAATCAATATACATAATTATCATATAATCATTAGGAGTGTACTATTATTGCTAAAATAATCTGTTATAATCAAGACATACCTAATTTCTAAAATTTGTAACCTCTACCAACTCAACCTACCCCTTTTCATTTTTGTGGCATAAAATAAACATATACATAATGTTCAAATATAAGTAAACCACAACTCAGTAGGCTACACAAAACATACAAATACTTAAATATATGTAAAAAAGTAATTAAATAGATTATTCTATCATCTTAGAAATAGTAAAATATATTATTAGTACAAAATTTTCAACAGTCGATTCAAAGCAGTGTTACATGTTATAGTATCTCGCACATCAGATATTTTGCTATTTTTTGTTCTGTGTCATTATAAGAATTCAATAAGATAGTAGGAACTACACACATTCATAGATAGCATAAATATGTACATTACATCAGTCTCTAGTAACACATCACATTAGTTTACCCTCAAACCCTTATAAGCACAAAATTTTCATAAAATATAGTTCAGTTGTATTAGGCCTTTTTTTTTTAAATTTTCTTAGGCCCTTATGAATCTCAGTGCTTAGCACAATAGTATCAGGCTCCTATTACTCACAGCGTATAGAATAATAATATCAAGTACTTATGACTCCCAATGCATAGCTACATTCATTCATTCAATATCGAGCCCTTATACATCCACTTTGATACATATGAACATCAACAATCAATCACAAGTATTTTAATCTTTCACATAGTTTCAATAACACAAATATAAAAATATCAACACGTTTAACGTATATAATAGAACCAAAGATTTCACAAAATATATAGAATTTCACATTTATGGAAGAGCAGTCAAAACTTAAAGGTAAATTTATATATACCATTCAACAATTATCATTCATAAAACTATTCACATATAATATTCACAATAGTATTTTGGGACATTTATCATTCTATAAAACTAACATTTGTATCATTATACCCCATCAAAATAATTAAATATCACATGTTGTTAGAAATAATTAGTGAATGTTCATCGTAATTATGTCAAAATATAAAGAATAACGAGAACAACAACATATTAAAAGTTACAACGTGAAAATTTCTTAGATATCAATTTATCCCAGTTTTTGTGTTGTTTGATCAATAAGAAAACAAAAAGTTTCATAAAAAATATATCATTTAAAATAAAGTGTAAATTTAATCTTGTTGATCTAAATAATATTTTCATCCAAGTCCTTCAAACTGGATTTTCTCTCGCTAAAATCCACCTCTTCTCTCTCTCTAGCCAATAGATCAAATGGTGGAAATGTTTTGTGAAATTTTTTTTTTTTTAGAAGAATTTGATTAATTTACATATTAAAATTCATAACACAGTGCCGCGACGCCCAAAGACCTAGGGTTGTAGCACTTCCAAAATATGCCCTAAACTTTATAAGAACGCAAAGAACTCAGCATTGCATTGCCCCTAATCAGCGCTCCAATGCTCTCATACAGGGAACCCCATGCCTGGAACACAACGCCATAGCACCCAAAACTTAACGCTACTGCCCGAAAATCTCTTTATTCTACCATAATACGAAGAGATGAGCAGTGTAGCTACGTGCAATGCCACAAAATTCTGAAGGGATTTTTCCTACACAGATTTTCCATTCCAACTCAACATCACTTAACCCTTGGAACTAATTTTAAATAGAAAATAATGAAATATTTACAGAAATTCAGAAAATGCAGAATTTTAAACATGCTAGTTTTATCAGATTAGTTCAGGTCATTCTAGGAAACTGATTACTACATAAATGATTATTACATTGAGTGTGTGTTTAATTTTCATATAATGTTAAGGGATTAAACACCTACCATTTTAAATTTTCTAGTAAATAACGTATAATGCTAAGACATTTAGATTAAGCTCAAACTATATTCAATTGAATCAGAGCACAGAGTTTTTTTTTTGGTTGATCATAAGTCAAACTTCGAATGGAGTTTAAATTCCGATAAAATTTCGATTCATTTTAAACAATTTTATTTGCAACAGACCGTATACGCCTTCAACTCCTTGTTTAGTTTTCCATCATTTTATTGTCTTTATTCGTCTCCTCGATATTTTATTGGTCCAACCATGAGAGCAAGCCAACTAATTTTATAGATTAATAATATAGATTCATTAAATTTACTTCCATTAATAAAATCTTAGTCCCGAAAGTCCAGAATACTTAAAAGGTTGAGAGCGACAATCTACCAAAAAAAAAAAATTAAAAAGTAAAAAAAATAAAGCAAAGTTACACTAATCTTTGCTACATAAATAAATTTATATATAAAAATAAATTTCGAGCAAAATTCTTTTTTCGGTTGGCTTCACCAAAATGGGGAGAATCTCATAAAAATTTTCTCTAAGTAACTTTTTTATTAGTTTTCCCAAAGAAGAAATGATATGGCATAAATTTATATATATATATATATTCTTAAAATTCATTGACAAAACTATTTTAGATGAAATTGTTAGTTATATTTTTAAGGTTTTGGATTAAAATTTCTTTTACATTAAGTCTTTGTTTTGAACAATTTTCTTATTATTTTGCTTTTAGATCGCAATCTTAATTTTTATTTGGTCATTAAATTTTTTTGCTCTCAATTAATTTTTATACTAGGAAGCTGCATTTTACAACAATTTTTAGAAAAAAATTATTCTTCACATTAATTTTGCAGCTATATTTATAAAAAATTACAATCATCCTAAATAGACCGAAAATTTGTACTTACACTCAAAATTTCAAAATAAAAGAAAGGCATTTCCCATATCGCAATGATAAAGCAAATGAAGAAAGAAAATAAGAAAAAGAAAAAGAGAAACGTTCTTCTCTATTCCTCATTTGAGCCGGCCACAAGCTAGCCATAGTTCTCCTTATCTTCCTTTGTTGGGGTCAGGTCCATCAGTTTTCCTCCAATAAAAAAAAAAAAAGAGACGATATAAATCACAACTTTTTGAGAACTTGGCCGATCAACGGAAGAGACTGTGTGGCCAACTTGTTGATGGGAAAGCAAGGAGCCACAGCCACAAGGAAACTTGCTGCGTACCCTTTGCATCATTTCCCAAGCTCTCCTCTCTCTCTCTCTCTCTCTCTCTCTCTCTCTCTCTCTCATTATTCACAGATTTTTGGGATGTTAACAAGTCAAACAGTACCATATTTTTCAAAAAGTAAGTCAATGTTCTTTACATTGTCACCTTTTCATGTCAAGCTTTTCACCTATCTTGGGGGTGATAGCTAGTTGCCCTACTTTAATTGGTTACGAACTTTGAATGGCTCAGCTAGCAATTTTTTGACCCCAACTAATATTTTGAAATTCGCATGGTTTATTAAATGTATTTGATTTGAGTTATGAGTTGATTTATTCTATCAAGTTAATTTATTAAACCAGTCAAATAAACTGATCCAACAATCACATTAAATGAATACTATTTGTAAATATATATAAATTACCATTTTAAATGAATAGACAAAAATTTGAGTTTTTACCAATTCTAATAACTTATATTCCACTAACAATTACATTGCCAATAAGATTGATATATATTAGCAATAAAAACTCTATCCATAATATATGCATTGATGAAAGTTTTGCGAATATTATTTTCCTAGTTTGCAAATAAAATGAATTAGCTATGGAATATCCAATGCTAGCCTCATAAAATAATTTCCTTAAGTGTCAACTTTTAAAAAGGAATATGAAAAAGAAAGGGATGGCGAATTTAAAATTTGAAATAACTGACTAGGCTGGATAATGATGAATGATATATCTTAAGACCCTTTCCCGTGGACAATTGTCTCGACCGCAAGGTTTCCCTTGGACGTTTGACTCGGCAACTAGGGGTTATTCAATGAACTTTATATTGATTACTACTGTCTTGGAGTATTTTTGCTCATTATGAGTTAAAATTTTATCGCTAGAATCTTGTTGGTTTCTCTACAGTTTTCATTCTTACTATTTGATCTATGTGTTGAGAATTGCCTTTTTTTAATGGAGTTCACTGGTCTTATCTCTATCATTCTGCATGTTCATTTAGTTTATGTTTCCCAAAATGCCCCCCGCCCCCACAATGAAAAAAAAGGACTTGACAACCCATGTTGTGATTTACAATTTTTTTTTAATATTTTCACTGGCTAGCCTTTTAGTATCAATTTGAGGTCTTCTCAACCCCCGTTTAACCACCTTCCTATAACAACTCAATTTTTTTTTTTGACTCTATATTTTAAATTTATGGTTATAGATTATTGATTATCGACAACTAAAAAATATCATACAAGTCAAATCTCCTTACTTTAGTATCTTGATTACTAAAACGCATGTTACTGCAGTATTATTAATATACTATTTTATGATTCTATTGATTACTATTATTATTACTATATCGTTTTACCATCACTTCCAACAATTTAATGTATAATAATGTTGTTATTGATATGACTACCATTATTACTGATAGTACTACTTATTTATTATTACTGATACTATTAATGTTTCACTATTATCGTTACTATGATTGATTCACTGTATACTGATTTATGATTATTGAGCATGTGTTTCCTATATTAAGCAAGTGATATAGGACATCGATTGAATAGTGATAAAAAATGATTGAATCTCATTTATATACTTATGTGATTATTCTACATTATTGTAATATCTAACATTTTTCATAACTAGTTTAATAATATAGTTTGAACTTATAATATGCATTACTTTCCCTAGAATGGCCCCAAAAACTTGATGTGTGCCGTGGCTGGTTGATTAATTGTATGTAATAGAATATGTCTTGGAGTCAATTAATGCTTATATTTTCTTTGATGAAGATTGCCTATTAGATACACAAGTATATTTATTAAGCAAGTAATAAAGTGACTGAGGGAGTGTCGATCCCATAAGGAACTATTGTGCTAGACATTAATTAAATTACTACTATCTAATACAAATGCAAGATTTTTCCTACTAAATGAAAATTAAGGCTTTTTGATTCTATCACTTCAAGAATAAAAAACAAAAGCAAAAAATTAAGCTAGATACCATATGTTAAAAATATTTTTTTCTAATATATAAAAATCTTCAAAGTTTTTATAATGAGACTTATAAATTTTAATGTTAATCTGAGTACACATCCCTAGATATCTGACAAGCTTGTAGGGGTGAACAGGGTAGTTTATAGCCTTCTTCTAATTCTAATGTCTCCATAGAACTAAGAAGGTTTAACATTAAATGTCTAGACATGCCAAGTTTATATTTTAATACTTCTATTTATTCCAATATTTTTTCATCGGGGTAATATATCATACTAGATATTAATTGCACACATGGCCATTAAATTAAAAATAGTAGTTATAGAAAGCATCCATTATTTCATTCAAGGAATATGAGTATATCTTAGTACTTTTATTGTGTTCACAACATTGGACAAAAACTAAGATATTAGCCATACATGATAAAGATAAAAAAGCAAACACGTTTTTTTATTACATAAAAGAGAAGATACAAGAGAAAAATTAAAGTAAGAGGTCACTTGAATAGTATAAATATACTCTCCACGTTCTTTCTCCTCGAAATGAATGATTTCTCACACTCTCCTCCATAAGTTAAGTTAAAATGTCAGACAGCTACTTTTTCAACAGATCTTCCAGAATGATTTAACTTATTCTTGTCAACCAAGATGATCCAGAAAAGGATTGTACAATTGGTTAAAATTTTAAAAGAAAAAGAAGGGTTAAGACTTTTGAATCACTCCAACTGTATTTCTCTCATCTATTCTAAATCCTTAGCTTTCCCCAAAGACAGGAGGAAAGTGAGGGCACTTGTTAGTAGGAAATTCCTCTCGTCATCCTGTGGATGAGCATTTCCAATAACTTGAAGATGAATCAACCTATCACCATTACAAGTAAGCGCACATCATGCCATCATGCATTGTAGTCAAAACAATTCTTAATTATAAGGTTATAACCCTTTGCATTCACCTCACTTCATTTTCTTTTAACCCTCACATTCCCCTTTAATTTTAAACTTTTGATTTTTTTTATAAGCCTACTAGTTAATTCCAAATATACTTCTATGTAATCATATGTTTTTATTCATATCGCAAAAATCACTAAATAAGATCTTACTAAATATTTAGACCTTTTTATGATAGTGGTCAAACCACATATCATATCCTCTAGGGGAGACTATGAATAGACTATAGTCAATCTAACCATTAGTAATATTGCTTTAAATCAACAACAGACTCTTATTCACTCACTCAATCAAAACATGTTTATTATCTAACATGTTCTTCATACTTCTATCTTACCTAAGGCTTATATCACTTGCAAGAAAATTTCTCCTAATTAATTCGGTTCTTCTTTCTATCCTTGTTTTTTAATCAACTCATTCATTCATTCCTATGGGAGTGGTTAATGACTTTGAAAGATTATGCAGAGATTTTCTATGGCATAAGCAAGCTGGGAATAAAGGTTTACATTTTGTATCATGGGATGTTTTATATAAATAAAGGATGAATGGTGGCCATTGTCTACAATCAATTGTTATGAAAATTGGTCCTTTAATTGCTAAATTTGCTTGGAACATTATTTCTAAGCCTAATTCTCTTCTCAGTAGGATTTTAATAGAAAAATATGGAGTTGATATATGGAATTCTGAGAATAAATCATATTCTTCCTCAACTCGGAAGATTATTTTAAATGGAGCAAAAAGTTTGACACAAATTGTTAGATGGAATGTATTCAACGGTTGTGAAATTAATACCATTGAAGATGTATGTATTTTTGACAAAAGCTTGGAGAAGTGGCCTACATTGGTTGTGGATATGAGTGAAGAAAATAAATTATTGTGTTAATTTCATAATAGAAGGGAAGTGGGATGAATCAAAGATGGAATAGTTTTTAGGAAAATATCTGATTGAGCTGATTATGTCAGTTCTGATAGATCCTAATATGCATAGAGATCAATTGGAATTGACTTCTAAATGTTATGGAAAGACAATTTCTGCATTAGCTTCCAAAAAAAGTGATGATGGTGGGGTTGATAGACTTTGGAGGTGGATGAAAAATTTGAATCTTAGGCCACGAGTAGAGTTATTCTGGTGGCGTTTAAATAAAAATGCAATTCCTTGTAATCAATTACTTATGTATAGAAGGCTTTTGGAGTATACTGGCTATCCTAGAGATTGCAAGGACATTGAAGATCCATAGCATATTGAAGTAAGATGTATGAAGATATCACAAGTTCATCTCAGTCTTAGCAAATGGTGTTTTAATTTTCCCGATTTTACTTCTCTTGAAGAATGCTATTTTGTATTAGAAGACCTTGGTAAATCTAATACTTTTATTGGAAACTTGTATTGTTCAACAGAATTTTTCTCTTGGAAAAGCATGAATAAATTGATGCATGGTGGATTAGAGGATAGTGCGAGTCTTTTAAAAGCTAATGCAATTAGTTTTGTTTTGATTCATTCATGTTTAAATCTTTTTCAGAAAACTAGGGTGCGAACCAGCTGAATAAGCTGTTGAATTCTTCTTAGCATCCCCCTCCTCCCGGATGGATTAAGCTTGTCATGCTTTTGGCTTAAGCACACTACATTGGGATAGTTCACAGTTTGAGCTCTTATCTATTATTTCCTTGAGAAAATTTTATCTAGAATGGATGTATGAAGCTAATGGTATCATTGTTGAAGGAGATAACAATAATGTTATTAAGAATGTATAGAGTCTATGGAATAAAGAAATAGTCAAAGAAGATAAAAACAAGATGGAAGATATTCCATTTCTCAATGACTTAATTTAGTGCTTTTTAATTGTGTGAGCATGAATTGTAACAAGTTAGTTGATTTATGTGCTAACTATGCTCGTTCATTAGATTTTTTTTGGGATGATATCACTTGTAATAATGTCCCTCCTTATTTTATTTCCTCGTTAAGGAAGGAATGTGATTGGTTCTCAATCACTTAATTTATTGTATCTAGTTTCTTTTATAAAATTGCTTTAGGTAATATCAAAAAAAAAAAAAAAAATCTTACCTAAGGCTGTAGATAGTGTAAAAATTACATTACTATTATATGTTGTCACCTATTTGATAATGTATAGCACCAAGTTTTATAATTCACACAAGATTATTGAATAATTTCAAAATCTCACTTCCATTAGATGACCAGGACCCTGACATAAGCATAATATTATTTTTGGGAACCTAGTTTCCAATATCTTAGATAAAAAACATCAGCTTCTATTTCCTCGACAAATGGATATATTCCCTATCTTTCAAACCAATAGTTAATTCAAAATTCTATTTGATTGATAATAAGGGGAAAAGCCCAAAGAAGAGCATGAGTTTGATGAGGTTGGGGGAGATATTCAAGTACCAACTCCAAAACAAACACCAACACCGATAGTAGCACCAGCTTACTAGTTGTAGGGGAGATGCATGCAACAGCACAGAATCAGGAGACTACTCAACATTGGAGTGGATCCAACAACAAAATGAGCATCTCCAGTAGCTAGTTGCATGAGTATCTACATAAGTAGCAGGAGGATGATTGAGCATGGTTCAATGACCAATTTTTTGCACTTCACTAATACATAAAGCCACCACCACCACCACCTAATCATGGTCCTTCTTACTTCTAGGTTATTATGTTGTAGTGTTTCTTTTATTATTTTTATATTTGTTGTTTTCTTCTCATATTTTCTTTTTCACTCGGTTGTTTATCTTTTTTGGTATTATCAACTTGGGGAGTAGGATATTGGATCCAATTGATTGTTTTACATAGTTCATTTTTTATAGTAGTTGTGCTTATTTTCTTCTTTACTTTATATATATATATATATATATATATATATATATATATATTTTTTATATATATATTGAATCAACTGTTTATAAAGTTTTTTGCTAGCTTAGAAATCGTGCTCACTCACATGATTAGCTTGTTGAAATATTAATCTAAGTGAACTAATCATATTATATGATCGAGATCAGATAAGAGGATTAGATGAAATCAAAACCCCAACCAATAATGAAATTTAGGTAAGTATTTAAATTTTGTTTTTAGAACTAATTGTATTGTATGAATGGGTTCATACTATACGATATTTTAAAATCTTACCTAAACTAATCCCTATGTTTAGTCATTAAAATCAATGTTAATTGATGAATGTTGATTTTCTTAAAGAATCTTGTTTGTATTGGACGATCTACATAGTTGATTATAGTTCATACCATGGATCATCCTTGATGAACCTTAATTTACTAAAATAATCGTATGGTATTATATGAATCACATGAGATGATTAGCAGAGATGATTTTTTATCATCCCATATATCGACCTAGATAA
The DNA here is from genome assembly GCF_001605985.2 of Dendrobium catenatum. NCBI lineage: Eukaryota > Viridiplantae > Streptophyta > Magnoliopsida > Asparagales > Orchidaceae > Dendrobium > Dendrobium catenatum. The sequence continues at coordinate 16,520,641 of NW_021319178.1, forward strand.
ACTTAAGCAATATGTACTAATCATACTAAACAACCTATTTTTTTAAGGGAAATCCACATAGGGGCCTACGTGTTGATATAAAGGCAAAAGTACAAGATCCTTAAGGGGACCTCGAGCTCTCTACTACTCAAAAGAGATACAAAAATAAAATAAAATAAACCCTATGAGCTCAAGATCCCTGCTACACAAAATTACAAAAGAGCCTAGGTGCATTCTACGATGCATAAGGAGTACCCAAGAAGAAGGGAAGTAGCAAATAAAATTCTTTAGCATGAGCTTCCTGTCCAAAAAATTAATAGAGGAATGATCTGAACAAAAAAGATCCTGCAAAAAAGAGTGCAAAGAACACCAAGATAGACACAAAATCAAATAATAGGAATGAAGTTGAAAGTACCACCAATGAAGCATGTTACAGTCATTCATAATCACACAAAGAGTTAACACCTTAGTTCTCCCAAAGTAAAGGCTCCTCCTCCAAATAACCAAAAAAATCAAACTATCCCAAACAAGAGGCAACGAGTAGAAGAAGAACCGGAATAACTACAAAGAACAATAGCTAAATAACTAAAAAGCACAACAACTAAACATAGTCCCCAACACACACCAAGAAAAAAATATGTAACCAATAAAAAGTTTCCAAAAAAGAAGACATAATATTAATGCCAGATGGGATCGGGCAAGAAGAGCTCAGGAATGAATGAAACACACAAACATCACAAGGCAAGTCCTGCTGCCGCTCCATCTAGCCCAAAGGCCCAGCACGCACCACCACCCCCAGCATACTAGGTAAAGCCAAATATCACCACCCAAAGGAGTAACCACCCAAAGAAATCCAGGTACAACCAAACCAGACTCATGAGAGCCACCTTCCTCATAATAGAAAAGCCCCATGTACCATAGTAAGCCAAGGACAAACAACTTAACACCCAGGAGCCCAAATTAGAACTCACATAACACCCAAAACATATAACAGAGAAGAAATAACAAACCAAAAAGAGTCCAACAATGAACCTGACAAAATCTCAATAATGCTCTAGCAAAACCAAACCATCCAATAGGCTAGGAAGCAGCCACACCAAGAAACCCGAGAAGCCAAGACTCGCATAGATAATAGACTCTTGCCCACTTAGAACCTGAGCGAGGAGAGAAACAAATAAGAAACCCATCAAAAGAAGTATACAATCACCACTCAGCCCAAAAAAACCACAGCAGAACCAAAATAGAGAAAAAAAAGATTAATGTACCCCACAAGAAAAATACCCAAAACAAAATTAGCAAACCTAAACCAATCAATAGAGCTGGGCCAAATGAAGATAATAAGAAACCAAATAGGAAAAAAAAATAACTTCTAACATAAGGATAGGAAATTTTGTCCAATCATAAGAGGCCTTTAAATGGAGTTGGGGCATTGGCTTCCACGAGGTCCATGAAATAATAAATCCCAGTGCCAAATCAAGCCAACCAAATTATACAAGCATTACTTTCCTTAAGCACATTAGAAGTATCAACAGAGATAAAAACTATCAAATGTTTAATGTCCATAACAATATAAAAAGCCTCAGAGTCACAAACTGAGTCCACCTCATTAAATAAGCATTGGATATTATAAGAAGGCTCAATCTCAATAGTAATGCTAGCAATGTTAAGGGACATACATCTTCTTAACCCATAAAGAATAGTCATAAGAAGAGCTATAAGAGGATTACCATTAAATAAAGGCCCCGCAAAGCCAAGAATAATAGGACCATGGCAATCTCTGATGATATCACCACACCCCATTTTTGTAATATCATTAGCAATACTAACATTTAGCTTGAAACAACCCACAGCAGGTTTAACCCAAGAAATAAAATGAGGAAAAGAAGGAAGCAAGAAAACCTTCTTCTTGATACCTAAATCAGAAGCAACATCATAACAAGTTTTGAAACCTTTAATAAATAGCAAGTTAATAGAAACCAAACTTAGCAATTTATCTTTCACATTCTTAATAACCCTTAGAGAGTCCACTCTAATGCCATTAAATAGAGAGTAGTTTCTTTCCAACCAAAGAAACCATAAAATTAGGGAAGGGGTAACATTTCTAATGTGGCCTTTAGAATTAACAAACCAAGTATTGAGAAGAGAAATAATAGTCAAATTCATATTAAAAACATTTAATTTGAAGATATCATCAAAATAACACAAAGTTTTAAAAGCTAAAGATCCTGAAATAAAAAACATGATTCATACTTTCCAAATGAAAACAACATTGTCACTTAGAAGGAAGAACAAAACCACTTTTGATCAAATCGTCATCAATAGGAATAAATCTATATAAAATTCTCATAATGAAATTAGCAAGAGTAGAGGGGATACTTTTATGAAAAATCATCAAGAAAATGGAAGTAATAGCATTCTTAGGTCTAAAATTATGCCAAACATCTTTTAATCTAAACAATCCATCACTAGCCAACATGCATAAAAGCACATCATTAGACTCCAAGTTCAGAGGAAGAGTGAGAAATTTTTAAATGATACAATCAAGATAAACATTAACAAGCTTATCTTAATCCATAATTATCATTAATAAAATAATTAACCTTAATAGCAATAGTAGAAGTGGAATTAATGATGGAGTTAATAGAGTAAGAACTTAACCATCAGTCCTACCAGAAAAAAAAATTTCCACCCCTAGGCCCCAAGAGAGATGAGGCTCCACCTCCCACTTAACCTTACACATCCTCTGCCAAACTTTATAATCACCAATATTAAAATCACAAGTAGAAGGATGCTTCCCCACACAATATTTAGAAAACATAAATTTATCCCACAGAGACAACTTGGCAAGAAAAGTAAACCATAACTTGTAGGAAAAGGCATGGGCCAGGTCAGCCATGCTTTTGCAACCAAGGCCGCCCTCTTTTAAAACCCCACAACACATATCCCAGGAAGCCCAAGAAAATTTAGTGTTACTACTAGTACCTTTCTAAAAAAACTTGTTAAGGATTTTATCAATTCTATTACACATCATTTTAGTAGGAAGCAAGGTTTGAAAAGTAATTAGAATCCTAAGACTGAAGTTTAGAATCCCAAGACTGATGTTTATTCTGAACAGAGGTAATTAAATCATCAAATAAAAAGGATTTCTTTCTACCTTTAAACAGAGGAATTCCAAGATACTTGATAGGTAACTGGCCATACACAAACCCAGTAAGGTCTTTAATAGCCGAGATGCAATCAATATGCATATTATTGGAAACAAGGAAATAAAATTTCTGATTATTCAAAGATAGAACACTAACAATGTGAAAGTAATAAAAGAAATCCATAAGTTTATTAATCTTATAACAAGAAGCATTCATAAAAATGATAAAATTATCGGCAAAATATAGGTGAGATATAGGAAATCCCCCTAGTACTGAAATAAAAGTTGGCGTGATTTTCAAACAGGTTAGCAATGCTTCTAGAAAGATAATCAACTGCAATAATAAAAATACCAGGAGACATAGGGTCTCCCTACCTTAAACCATAAGAAAATTTAAAGAAACCAGAGCTCTTACCATTGATAATCATAAAGAAAAAAGAACCTTCACCTTCAATGCAATTTCTAATAAGGTTAATAAAAGTCAAGTTAAAACCAAATAATTGCAAGATGTTATATGAATTGCCAACTAATATTATCAGAGGCTTTGGAGATATCAAGCTTGAGGATAGAATTAACATCCCTCTCCTTGACATCCAAATCATGGAAAAATTACTAGGCTGGCAAAATATTGTCAGAGATGGCACGACCTTTAACAAAGCCCATTTGGAAAGGAGAAATAATCTTATGAAGAAAAGTAGTTAAATGAGTCATAAAATTTTTGGAAAGCAGTTTACTTAAAAAAGTGCATAGACGAATAGGTATAAATTCATTCCAATTACTAGCATTATTATTCTTAGGGATAAGGACAATAGAAGTAACCAAACCAATTTTAGGAATAGTATGACCAACAAAAAAATCTAGAACCCCAACATAGAGATCATCCTTAATAATACCCTAATCTTTTTGAAATAATTTAGTGGTGAACCCATTCGGACCAACAACATAGTTACCATTCATATCAAAAATAGTATCTTTTAATTCATCTACTGATGGAATTTCTAGAAAAAAATTCATTATCCTCCAAAGAGATGAGATTGAGCCTATCCTAAAAGTTGACTATATTACTAGGAATAAAAACCTTATTGAGCCTATCCTAAAAGTGTTGAATAGCCAACATGGCAATCTCCTCAGGATCCTTAGTAACAAAGCCATCCTCATGAGTGATTTTATTAATAAAGTTTGAGGCACATTTCTATTTGACCAAAGCATATTATTATCACCTTCCATCAGATGCTTAGCAGCAACCTTTTGTTTCCAAAAGGTATCCTCTTGGGCATGGAGTTTAAAGAGATTAGCCTTAGCCTCTCTAAATAAAGCAAAATTGGCATTAGAAGGAAAACTTTGACAATTAAGCTCAACATTATTAATAGTCTCTTCAACATTTAAAATATTTGTTAAAATATTTTTAAAAATATTATGGTTCCACCAATTTAAAAGTTATTTAAGTCTTTTCAACTTGAGCTAAAGTCTATTCATTCCCACAATAGAGTTATCATGATGCAAATATGCATTCAAATTATCTTGAACAACACTCAGAAAAGAATCATATTGAAGCCACATATTTTCAAAACAAAATTGAGAAAAAGAATTCACATGTCTTGTATTAAGAGACAGGAGAAAGGAGAGTGATCAGAAAGAGTACGACTAAGATGCTAAATAGAAATAGAACTAAAGGAATTAATCCATTTATCATTAAATAAATGTGATCCAACCTTTGCCATAAATGACCTCTATTCTAGGTAAACTGGTTACCAGAAAAACCAATGCCAATGAGATTACAATTCGAAATCATATTATTAAAATCTTCCATATAATGAAAATTAGGAGAAGATCCCCCAATAAGTTCTAAAGGATTAGAGATGGTATTAAAATCAACACCCACAAACCAAGGATAATGACACATACTATGAAAGTTAGATAATTGCTCCAAAAGAACTTTTCCAATACCACGAGATGAAGAAGCATAAATGAATGAAGCACAATAATTAAGATTTAAAACTTTGATATTACATTGCAGCACTTGAGTAAAATATCCAAGAATATCAATACGAACCAGATCTTAAAAAAAACCCAAATCTTATAGGACAATTAGCAGTAGCATGCTTAAAACCAAGAAATCTAGCAGCACTAATTAAAATAGAGAAATTAACAAGAGGTTCAAGTAAGAAAAGAATAGAAATATCATGAATACAACATAGATTCTTAACCCGCAAACGAGAGAATGAAAACCCAATGCCCCTAACATTCCAATAATTGATTTAAACATAAAAAACAAGAATTAATTACTAGTTTGTGAATAGGTATTTCTACCCGACTGTAAAATAAGGTTCTTGCTCTTCCTACCACGTTTACCTTGGGCTTTAATAAAGCTAATATAATTGTCATCTTTAGCAAAACATTTAGTAGAAAATTCTATTTCCTCAGTATTAGTAAGAACCTCATAATTATGCTGAGAGGTAGAGGGAGACTTACAATCAATAATCACATCTTTTTCCTTACCCTTTTGAGGAAGCTCACCTTCCTCCAACAATTCTTCCTACTCAGTCACATTACTATTTAGACCAAGTTCAACATTTTGTTTTTCAACCAAGACCTTTTCATTAGACACCAAATTGTTATCAATATTATTCCTTTCATTTCTAACAGCATCTTCCTGATTATGAACTGAACAAAGAACATCATCAATATTAACATATTTGTTAGTATTTAATAAACAATCCATAACAGGCAATTCAGAGGTAGGAATATTTAGAGAAATAGAATCCATTAACCCGTTATTTTCCAAGTTGTCACAATTAGTAGGACAACAAACCAATGAATTAATAACATTAACTTGCATAGTAAGAGGAGCATCCACACAAGATGGATTCGAATGGATGGGTGCTTTTTGGAGGTGGGCAAGGTCATTCACTAATGGTAAATGAGCATCAACCAAATGTAAAGGCGCATCACCCAACTTAGAAGTATTTCCTTCAATCTCAATAGAAAGCAAATTATCATTCTCAATAAGAGAATCATCTTTTTATTGAGATTATTTGGACACATCTTTATCTTTACGAAAGTTGGGATGCAACCTAAAGAATTTGATAAAACCATGGCCGTGCATTTTATAGTGAGAGCAAAAATTGGACAGGTTTTCAAATTCCACTTTTTGGAAGTAACCATTTAGCTCAGAACCTAACCAAACTTCACTTGGGTGCTTCTTAGAAACATCAAGTTTCACAAGAACATGAGCCATGGAGGGATGAGATATGTAAGTAGTGGCTTGATCTGTTTGTAAAGGTCTCTCAAAAATTGATACAAGGCCAAACAAGATTTTTGAATTAAAAAAATGCAATCTCAAGTTAGTGAAAGAAATCCAAACATGCACAATAGGATATTCTTCCCTCACATCAAAGTTTGGCACCCATTTGAGAAGGCGCATTTGACATGCTTGAATATGGTAAGACCTTCTCGTAAAGATATGACTATTATCAAGATCGTTCATCAATTAGATCACAACATGATGAGGATCCATCAAACCGACATGAAAAGCACCAGAAAATTTCAAGCTAACAAAAAATTTTAGGATAACATCCAAATTAGGGTGACACAAAATAAATTTACCAACAAGAGTACTAGCAAACGGGGTGGCTAACTAGGACACAATCGAATCATTCAACATAAGAGTCGGGCAACCCTTGAATGAGGAATGCACAAAGTTGAGCTTATGAACAGAAGAAGAAGAGCTTGAAAAAACATCCTTGAAGGACCAAGAATGACCATCAGAAATGGAATCTATCGAGGGGATGAATGAAGATGAAGTCATTATCTACGAAATCAAAAGTTGAAAGAGAACCTCAAACTAAAAATGTGAAAAAATCAAATGAAAGCCAATGATTACTATCAAGAAGTGAGAAGCCAAATCAGGATGCCATAGGACCAAGATCAACCTACCGAATGCAATCTTCTGAACACTAGCCCTAAATTGCCCAAGAATTGCTAAGGGAGAGTAGATCGCAATGGTTAAAAAAAAAAGGACAAGAGTTTTTTTATTCTAAATAATAAATGATTTGTACTGTACAATCAATTTAGGTTTACTTGAACTTATCATACTAAAGTATCTTCTTTATACACAATGAATAAGGACTTTTAAACTAATTATAATGTACGATTCAAGATCATACTATACGAACAACTTCAGCTAACTTGAATTTTAGGATTATTTTAAGCATTTATTTAATTATTATCCCTAAGTCATCTTAGGGAACCATTTTCCAATTTTCTAAGGGAGGGCTTCGAGGAGAATGGTTTAAAATGGGAGCATTTCCTAGGGAGAGAGAGTGGGGTGAGGTCTTGACAAAAAAAAATCTTATGGGAATAAGAGAGTGTGTGAGAGGGGTTTATATGCAAGATTGCTCAGTTATCATGCACCTTCTTCCTCCAAAGTTAATGTATTTTCTTTAGGGAAACTCCAGAAAGAGTCTCTTTATAGGAAGGATGTAGCTAGTCTACTGCACATAGGAGGTGAAAGGGATTCATCTTCTCCATCGCCCTGAGGAGGTGAAAAAGATTCAACGACTTATTTGCACCGAGGACATGAAAGGGATTCAACTTCTCCATTGCACTGATGAGGTGAAAGATATTTGTTGGGGCTTCTCTTCCTTATTGTGGGGAAAAAAAAAGAGGCACTAAGTTTTTAGTTCAACTCTTAGGGTGGAGGACTTCGAGGAGTTGATGTAAGTCATGGTTGACTGAACCATTATAAATTATTGGGGTGTTCATTCTTAGTTTTAGCTTTTATTTTTTGCACTATATTTCATATGCTTTACTTATAATAAAATTATTGATCTGTGAGCTTCACTTTGTACTAACTGCATATCTTGATTTTTCTTAAGAAGAAAAGAAAAAATTTTAGAAAAAAAAAGACATTTGTTTACCAATTAAAAAAAAAAAAAAAAATTTATGTGATTTTATTGTCATAATATTTTTCCACTAAATCATAATATTTCAAAATTGATAATTCTTAAAGGAATCTTTTTAAACTCCAATTCTCCCTCCCTCTTAGTTTGTGAATAGTTGAGGGTTGAACCCATGAGGAAGTGTTCTACCTTGGCATGCCAACATTCTAGTTTAATTCTTCTAATTATTACAATATTTTTTATCTAGACACTACATAAAATTAAAATTTAACTACACCCATAACCATTATATGCATTAAATTAAGAATGAGAGATATTGAAAATTTTAATAATTTCAATAAAGAACAAGAGTCTATATTAGTACTTAATATTATTTTTACATCATGAGCCCAAAAAAGTGATTTATCCCAACATGAAATAAATAACAAGCAAACCCATTTTAATTTTATCCATCGAAAAAAAAAATATAAGAGAAGTAGTAAGATGTTTATCACTAGGAAGTATATAAGATCTTCTCTATACTCTTTCTTCCTCTAGCAATAGAGTTACTTATACAAACATAGGCTAAGATCTCCTAAATAATGTATCTTGTACTTCCTTAGCCTCTGTTAGACATTACTCTAAGGGTCAGTAATGAAATATGATAAGAAATGTATAATTTGTACTCAAGTGACTAAACTCTAAAAATATTCAAATTGAAAAATATTTATAATATGTACCAGATTAGACTCAAGCATAACAACACTAGATAAGCTGGCACTATGGTGTTGAAAAATTAACAAGCACCTCAACAAAGTAATGTTGGATTCGCTGTGGCAGTGGATGATGTGGCACAGTGTCTATTTTTGTTGAATTGATGAGGCACCTGAAATTAATAACTACTCCACTATGATGTTATAGAAATTTTAGCATTGTTGTTCTTGAATAAAAATAATGTCACTTCCATGTTGCCATGTTGGTGCTCAGTGTAGATTTTCTTGAGAGACCTAATGCTACCGTGCAAATTTTAGGTGCAGTCGCTCTATGATGAACTATGGTGCTGACATTTTAGATGCATCAATGCTAAATAGTAGAAGGCTGGATCTATTACATCTATATTTGGCACTTAGGTATAGATGAAGTAGGCAACGTAGTGTTATAATTGTTGGAGTTGTCCAACACTTAATAACAATTTCTTTTTCTTACACATTTCCTGTATAAATAGAACAAAAATAACACATTTTCACTAAATTTAAATAACTAAAATATTACATAATTTAATGATAAGAGTCCTACTCAAATAATTGCACAAAATTTTAAACTTAAATGAAAGTCAATTATCTCCTATAATTATAAGTTATTTGGATTAGAGCGATCATGAAATCATTAAAAAAAAAACACAAATTCCAACCTCAATCAATCTCCAACTCTATATTTTCTTGGTCTAGATCTATATCCAAAATCATTAAAAAAACAAATTCAAAAAGTTCTGATTCACTTAAGTTTAATTATGCTATAGTAATTCAGTGAACTTTACTTAGTAAGTTTTTTAGACTTATATCTTGCCTTAGGGATGGCAAACTTTGGACTTTGGTACACAATTTTTGTAAATTAAAGAAAGATATCTAGAAAGTTGATATTCTTATTTGCCAATAAAAATGTTCACCAAATTAGGCTTGGGTTGACCATGCGAAGTGTTAACTAGGTCAATATGGTCAATCAAGTCCAAATTGACTAGGAGTTGAGAAATGGGTGGTGTGAAATTGATTGATACTCAAATTAAGGGAATCTAGGATAGTTTGGTCAACCTAGGTTGACCTGGTTAACTAGGTTGACCAAAGACCTGGGTAGGGGCTCAAAAGACATGGTTTGATCCTCTGAACCCAATGGGGGGGGGGGGGGGGGGTTTTATGGGAGGTGTCTTAGGGTTTGGCTTGGTCAATTTGACCAAGTCAACCCCCCTTGACCTAAGTTTAGTGGAAATCAAGGTCAATAGAAATGAATAAAAATACAAAGAAAACTAGAAAAAGGAAGAATCCTGATCAGGTAGAGGTTGTGGTGGTGGTTGAAAGAAGTAGTGAATCGAAGCAAATTTCTCCCCAAACTAAGATAGATTGTTTCTTACTATTGCTGCTGCTGTGCTGGATAGATTTCAAAATAAGCCAGATCATTTGAATGTTATTGATATTACTCAGCTATGTAATTTTCAAATCTACCCTCTCACTGATCAAACCTCTAAACCAACTGATCAATTTGAGACTACTGGTGGATAGGGGTTGGTTCTTGTGGTTATTCTCCCACTCCCTCCTTTAGAATAGAGTCAATATATTGAATGTGGTGGCAATGATCACTATGAAGGATGTGGAAGGAGCTATTGGAATAGAAGACTAGGAGGTATGGAAACTTGAGATCATAAGTTTATTTTTTTTGCTGATAACAAACATTGTAGCTCACATCCTTATGTCTACTTATATTTATAATGTATATTTATTTATTTGTGTACTAATTTTTAAGGAACACCATTGCATAATCCAATGAAGATTCACGACTCTAGATTGGGTATAATAAATTATGTTGTAAAGATTTTTGTAATATTCCTTGATATATTTTTTATTTCTTGAGTCAAGTCTTATAAAAGTGAATGCTAGATGGGTATCCATGCACACACAAACTTAGGTGGAGTGAGATTGAGTCAAAACCAAAAGTTTAAATTTTTAACTAATCGTATTATATGATTTATATCGTAATGTATGATAGGCTCATATAATTAATATTTCTAGTTGATTTAGATTATATAGGATGATCAGTTTTGAGAAAACAAAATAGAAATAACCAGTTTGGTAAGTTTTAAGATTTAAATTTTGTGCTAATTATCTAGGATGATATACATCATATCGGACAATCTATATAATACAACAACAACAACATCAAGCCTTTATCCCACTATGTGGGGTCGGCTACATGAATCCTTTTTCTCCATTGTGTCCTATTAAAAGTCAAATTCTCGTTTAAATCTAATAAAGAAAGGTCATTCCTAATATTTTCTAACCAAGTCTTTTTTCTTGCACATCATATAATTTTTAGTGATTAGGGGATGATCGCACTGGATGACCAAAATTGATCTTATGATTAGGGGAAAAATTATAAATAATTTGTTTGATCAAATTATATAGGATGATCGATGATGATCGCACTGGATGACCAAGAGGTTGAATGAGATGATCCCTAATTGTACAAGATGAAAACCGTATTTTTTCAACTAATTATCTGGGACAATAAAAGGATAGTCCTTGATAGTCATTATTAAAACTTGAACAAATCATACAGAGGAATACTATTTGTATTTGCTAAAATGGCTAATTTAAACTAATTATACAGGATGATCCTAAATAATATTGGATAATAATTATGGATAAAACTAAATTTTTAGTGATTTTTAAAGTCCTCTATTTATGCTTTCTCAAGACACTTAGTAAGTGTCTTTGGCATGCATTCAGTCTCCATTCTTCTGGAGAAAATGTGAAGAGAGAGCCATGAAAGGGAGAGAGAAAAAGGTGGAGTTTTAGAGGGAGAAGATCCTTATGTGTTTTAATGGAACGTGGAGGAGATTTTACACAGTTTCTCTGACAAGCTTGCATCTTAGTACCTTCATATTCAAGGTTTGTCTTAAGGGAAATTTTGAGAAGAAGAAGATCTTTTTAGTGTCAAAGGACCTGGCTACTTGGAAGAATTGAGGAAGGTGAAAGAGATTCAAGTTTCTTTGTCTATGAAAGGATTTTTGTTCCTCTACCATCTCCAAGAGGGATAAAAAATGGATTATGATCCTCTGCCACATTAGGTTGGAGGAAGAGATTTTCTGAGGGTTTCTCCACCTTGCTATGGGTGCTAAAGGTGAGACACTAAAGGTTTAGTGAAATACGGTGAGTGGATGACTCTGGGGAGTAGGCATAGGTCAGGTTAACTGAACCACTATAAATCTCTAGTGTGTCTATTCTTGATTTTAATTTTCCACACTTTATTTTTAACATTTATTATTGTGATAATGACATGGCTAAAAATATCTTATTTTATATTATTTTGAATTACGTTGCTTCCACATCAAAGGATAAAATTATCAATTTTTAGATGATAAAAAAGTTTAAAAAAGTTGGATACATCTTTGTATTTAAAGAAGTTAAAAAAAAAGATTTACCCCCCCCCCCCTTCTTGATTAGTCTCAGGACTAATTCTATAAGGTCTAACAACCTTTATGAACTTTCAAGTGGTATCAGAGCGGGATTCATAAATGATGTTTTTGAGAACATTTGAAAAAAAGATCAATGGCTAACTTTGGAAATTGTAATACTGTAGAAGGATACTCTATCACATCACCTGCAATATTTGATAATATTTCTTTTGATTTTTGGAAAATTTGCATGTCTACTTTCTTGAAATCAATAGAGTATTAAATGTGAAAAATGATTCAAACTGGTTATTCTATGATGTAATGTATTTTAGATGGAGTAAAAAATGATATTCCTTTTAATGAATATATTAAAATAGAATAAATATATGCTCAATTAAATTCTAAATGCTTGAATTATTTTTTATGTTCTTTGATATATTAAGGTTGTATAAGAATCTTTACATTAATTAAAGGAAGAGAAATTTAGGATAGATTATGCACTACATACAAAGGTATTAATTAACTGAAGTAATCTAAAATGAATATTTTAATGCATGATTTAAAACTATTTTACATGAATTCATATGAGACTATCCTGGCCTTGCATACTAGGTTTACTCAAATAGTGAGATCATTATATACTTTAGGTATAGAACTTTTAAACTTTAAAAAGGTCAATAAATTTCTACATTATCTACCTGATAAAGTTGATGTCAGAGTAACTGTTAAATATGAATCAAAAGATTTGAATGATTATTCTATTGATAATCTGATTGGCTCAGTCAGTGCCTAAGAGTAAAGTGTGAGTCAAAGAATTTTGGATACAAGAGAAACTAAAGTCCTAAAAGCTAAATACATGGATAAAATTAGCTTAGTAGAAGATGAGAGAAAGGAAATAACATCAATAATAAGAAAATTTGAAAATCTACTATAGCGCAAGCATCAACATCAACAAAATTGGAATAATGGTAATCATGTTAAGAATATTAAGATTTCTTTTGATATTATTTACTTTGGGTGTAGGAAACCTGGACATATAAAAAATAGGTGCCCCAATTTAAAATCTCTTCCTGCAAAGTAAAATGGTAAGAAAGCAAATTATAAGATGGGCAAATAATAATAAGCAAAAAATCTCCTGGATAGATCTAGCTTCTCGATTATCAAACAAGGAGCAAGATAATGAGGTATAAAGTTTTGTTTGTGTGTTTATCTATATTATAGTTAATGCATTGGTGTATATTCTTTATTTTTTTATTCTCCTTGAATGATTTTATTTTCTATGTTGTTTTAGTGGTTTTGTTTTATAGTAAGATATTTATGCTTGTAATAATTTATTTTATTTTCCATGTATGTTTTTGAGAACACTCTCTGATCATTACACAAAAATCACATCTTAGATCATATTTGCATAAGAGAATCAGTCACTTCTATCTAGTCACATTTTTTTTAAATGAAACATTTACCTCAATTTTACTTAAAATTTTTTGTAAGTGATTATTGACTTCTCTAAACAGTTAAAAGAAGAGAAATTAATGATTATCCCTCTTCCTCTAACTTCTATAGTTGTGAAACTTATTTTTGAATCAAAATCTATTTCAAATTAAAAATTGGACTTAGAAATAGAGATCTATTTCATCATCCTACAATTCTCTATCTCATTTAAATATTTTTACAAATCAATGAATCTATTTAAAATTTTCTTACTCAAACTGTCTATCTATATCAAATGAATTAGGCTTTGATTTGTGATTAAATTTTTCTTGTAAAAGAGAGTGAGCTAATCTTTTCATATATTTAGAAGATAATATCACAATTGAGATTCTTTAAAGACTTAAGAAGGATGCAAGTTTGCAAAAACAAAAAGAGGCATATAATGAGCACAAACTAAAAAGTTCTACAATGATAGACAAATAAATTTTAAGATGCACAAAGTGTTTTAAAAGTCAGAAGATGCATAAAGTGTGCCAAACACAAACAGAAGAGGAATAAATTTAACCCACAATCAGTTAGCTTCCCTTCCTATCAAGTCTTTAAGTCTTAGACAAATCCATATGCCAATAGATCTCGTCCACACATAAATTTAAAAACTATGACTTTTGGTTCATAACTTTATAATGCTATTCTCTTAAGATATATTTCTAAAAATAACTTTGAAAAGATCACATTTTCTTTCTAATTTAGTTTTTGAATTAGATTTTTGTTTAAAAAAGACTTTAACCTGTAAGGAGCCTGAGATAGGGTTGATAAAATTCTAATTTGTAACCTTTATGGATCTTAGTGTAGTCAATTCATTTATATCTAAGAATTTGAATAAAATCAAGAGATGACTTTCTCATTTCAAGAAAATTTTCCAAAATTAATTAATTCTTCTTAAATATCACCATCACCTCCACCTAATCAGATACCGTATGATATTTAGTTTGTTATATGTGTTCCATTTTGTTTTTTTTTTTTTCATATTTCACCTCCTTTTAGTAATGTGAAAGGGGGAGAATATATTTCTCTTATTTTATTTATGGTTAGGTTGCATATGTTCATCTTATTTTAGTATTTATTTTATGTTATTTTGTTTCTAAAAATTTTTTGTCTTTATTTATTTATTTATTTTTTTGCTTTCCCGTATTTTTAATAAAATTATCTTAGTGAGGGGGAGATTAGGAAAAAATATTTTTAAATTTCTAAGTTCAACTAGTAATATTTCCCATCATAAAAATGAGGGAGATTATTACTATTGAAACTTGATTAGGTTGTTAAATGTAAACTAATGTCCCAAGGCTAACCAAGAGGGGGGTGAATTGTTAATTTAAAATTTTCTCTTGGATTTTTAAATTAGAAAACTATTGATTCTCATAGAAAGTTAATTAATGTTTTAAAAATAAACTTTTTGACCATAAAAAATAAGTTGCAGTAAATAAATGTTGAAATTAAAAGATAAAAAGATTTATAGCGGTTCGGTCAAACACAACCTACACCACTCCTTGAAGACTCCCTCTTTAGGTATTACACTATTACCAAAGTCTTTCTTCTTTTGCCCCCATAACAAAGCAAAGAAGCTTTTACAAAACCTCTCTTCCACCATCCTCAGTGTGGAAGAGAACTGTCATCCTTTCACACCCTCTAAGTATCGGTAGAGAACCGTCGTCTGTTCACTCTCTCCAAGTGTCGGTAGAGAAACATCATCCTTTCAGACTCTCCACATGTCAGTGGACAACCGTTATGCTTTCATACCCTCCAAGTGTCAGTAGAGTACCATATTGTCTTCAAAGATCTTCTCGCGAGCAACTAGAAAGATAAGAAGAAGAGTGATAACCAAAATCACAAAGAGATCCTTACCATTGAGTAATTTTGTGAACCCTTCACACTCCACTTGCATGAAATCTCTCTCAAACAGTCTCTCTTTCAATTGCCCTTGAAATAGCACAAAGACAAGACTTTTTCAAGTTAGTTTTAGTGGACCTTTTATACCTAAGACACGAAAAATCATCCAGAAAACTGAAATTTTTAATTTTGAGCGTATACGATTGCGTAATACAATCATATATTTGTACATAAGAAAAATTTAAAAAATAATGTGTATATACCTGTTATGAATTGGCACAAAATAATTTCATACATGATGATTATCCAGTACAAACAGATAAAATTTTTTTCATCTTCATCAAGAAGAGGAGGGACCACACAATTTTGTACCCTGTATGACATACATATGATGATGACATCGTACAATATGATTAGTTAGTAAAATTTTCAAGTTCATCTGGATGAAACATTGGGATGAAAATGAATTTCATAATTTTGTACTCTAGAAGGTATACATGAATTGTGATCATACAGTACGATCCATACTTAGAAAAATATTTTTAAACAAAAAGAGACCCATCCATTTCATACTCTGGAAGGCCTATACAAATTGGGATCATACACTACGATCCATACTTAAAAAAAATAAAATAAAAAATATTTTTGAGCAAAATGGGCCTTATCCATTTCATACTCAAGAAGGTATGTACGAATTGTGATCATACAGTATGATTAATACTTTGAAAAATTTTCATTTTAGTTTATTTGATTGCGCGTCGGGGAAAATAACTGAATAAAAAATCATGTACAAAGTTCATTCATACAGTACGATCATTTAAAAAAATTGCATTTTTAAAACTCTCCCCTGGTGTGTATGTGAACAGTTACTCATTTATAATTACACTCACTCAGACTCAATAGAATAAAAAATACAGACTTCAATTACAATAATCCATAAACTAATCTGATTTGAAACAATTCTTAGTATGATTTCCTTTAAATGTTAGTACACAAAAATAGCAAAATAATTCTTCTAAACTATGTTAGGAGAAATAATAATCAAAGCAATAATATTTGGAATCATAAAAAATATACAAGTTGCAAAAATATCATCAAGTAAGAACTAAGTAGCAACTATCTCAGCAATCTGTGTTGCAAACCTATTTTCATGACCTGTGTTTTGATGATTGACAAACACGATTGATTCTCTTGGACTACTTGTTTCTTCTAACTTTTCAGGAATCGATTATCGGACGAACAGACGAAGCCAGTTCAGGATTGCGTAGGTTTAGGGTTGAGTCAGTCTGTTTTTTTGTTTTTCACTTCTTGAGTCTACTTGTTATGGTCAAAGATACTGATGATAAGTAACCCGACACACACACACTTGAGAGACTTAGAATTTTTGTTTTTACTCATATCGGTCAGGACGATTTTTACATCATCCTGGACGATTAGGCTTAAAATAAAAAGTCTAAATAAGGATTATTAGATGATAAGTAACCCGACACACACACACTTGAGAGACTTAGAATTTTTGTTTTTACTCATATCGGTCAGGACGATTTTTACATCATCCTGGACGATTAGGCTTAAAATAAAAAGTCTAAATAAGGATTATTAATTAAGGCATCCGTCATTAACATATCAGCCTGAACGATACATGTATCAGCCAGGACGATAAGCTCAAAATAGAAAGAAGTTGTCGCCATAGACAATTAAGATATACTGTATTTTTAAATTATCGGCCAGGAAGATCATTAATCGGCCTGGACGATATTCATAAATTATGCCTTAATTGTTCAGGAAATCAAGGGAGTAATTAAGGATGATTGATA
>NW_021319178.1:16545240-16580952 GCF_001605985.2 Dendrobium catenatum
TTGTAATGGTCAAAGAGACTAATGCTAGCTAAGTAACCTTACACACACACACACTTGGGAGACTTATAATTTCTATTTTTACTCATATCAGCCAGGACGATTTTTACATCATCCTGGACGATCAGACTTAAACCAGAAAGTCTAAATAAGGATTATTAATTAAGGCAGCTGTCATTAACATATCGGCCTGGACGATACGTGTATCAGCCAGGACGATAAGCTCAAAATAGAAAGAAGTTGCCGCCATAGACAATTAAGGTATACTGTATTTTTAAATTATCGGCCAGGATGATCATTGATCGGCCTGGATGATATTCACAAATTATGCCTTAATTGATCATGAAATCAAGGGAGTAATTAAGGATGATTGATACGACATATCATCCTGGACGATCTATTCAAAAACCTTGGTTACGCCAGGACGATAAATATCGGCCAGCTCGAATTCAGGACGATACTCTGGACAATTTTCCTCTGATTTGAACTGATCGGCAGGGAAGATCGTGAGATCAGCCTGGACGATCAAGCCAATTTTTAATTGTCCAGTTTTGCATCCATGGAGATACTCTGGCCGATGTCCATATCGGCCTGGACGATATTGTCGGCAACTTGCAAATAATGAGCTCCTTTGAAGCTCTTCTATTTAAGAGCTCTTGTTCAACATTTTGAAAGACCTTTGGTTGCTGCCTTGACTTAAGAAGGTCTTGAGGAGAGAAAGAGAGAGAGGGAGAGAGCGAGCATCTTGTGAGGGGGAGCTTGTGAGGGGATTCACAAGGGTTGCTTCAAGGATCTCTCTGATTCTTCTTTGTCTAGAAGTTCTCATCCGTGGAAGGGTCGGTAGAGGTAAGGAGTTAGCTTTTGTTTGTGGTTCTCTGCCAGCTTCAGAAGGAAGCAAAAGGAGGTAGGTTCTCTGCCTTGCCGGGGTGGCAAAAAGGAGGTGCTTTGTAAAGGCTTCTCCGCCTAGCTGTGGGGGCTAAAGGAGAGTCACGTTTGTAGTGTAATACTCTAAGGGCTCCTCAGGGGAGTGGATGTAGGTCGAGTTGACCGAATCACTATAAATTCCTGTGTTCTTGTTTTCTTGCTTCCGCACTTTTATTTCCGCATTTATTTTGTGGTGTTATTTTGGTTTATGTGATTTTCATTCTTTGTGAATAGAAATTTTGAAATACCAATTCACCCCCCCTCTTGGTTAGCTTGGGATTACATTCATAGGGCTTAACATCCCTAATGAACTTTCAATCTTCCCTTTTTTGAAGAGGGCAAAACAATTATTATTTGAATAAAATTGAATACCCTAAATTTCTCCTTAACTCTCCCTAAATAAATAAACATGCGAATATAAGGGATTTCCTTTAAGAACAAGTAAAAGTTATTTATTTATTTATTTATTTTGCATAATTAACAAAGGAAAAAACAAAATAACACACACCAACAAACACAAAGATAAAACAACACTAATACAAAAAAAAAAAAAAATACTAACACACCAAATAATATTTCTCCCCCTTTTGACAACAATAAAAAGGATAAAAAGAAGGTTGAAATGAAAGAAGTCATATGAGTAGCCTTAGTAATTGATCATGAAAGAGATTGAACTATAATTTCAAATACAAAATTAATGACTATTAGATAAAAAATAAAGATTAAAAAAATTTAAATTAAAATATAATATAGATAAGTAAAAGTGTTCAAGGTCATGACGCATTTAATATAATTAGATAAAGAGAATTATTGTAAAAGTGATGAAATAAAGATTAGTTAAATTCAATTTTCAATATAAAACATAATTGAACATTAGATTGATTTTAATTTGAAAATTAAATGACAGAGAAAAGAACATATTCAATTGACAACATTGCACATTTTTTGAAATATTTGTGGCACACTTTATGCATCTTTTTGTATTTAGGCTAATTTTATGCCTCTTTTCTATTTATGAACTATTACACATTCTTTTGATTTTTGTATACTTGTACATTTCTTTTTGCTGCCCCCTTTTTTTTAATTGATCTTTCTAAAATTAATAATCCAAAAAAATCAAATTTCTCTAATTACAAATATAACTATATTGAAAAGAGAAAAAAAAAATAATAAGATACCAAAATTGCAATAATAATATTTAAATTATGTTTGCCTAAAAAGAACATGAGATTGATAGCCTTAACTTGATTGAGTTATAAGTTAACTTAAATTTTAAAAAAATTAGATTTCATTATGAAATTTATTTTGTAGTGTACGTTAATTTATAACAATTTTTAGATCAATTAACATAGGATTATCATATTGGCACACTTATATTTCAAATAATGAATAAAAGCAACTAATCAAAATAAGACATTTTTTATTGATATCAATTTAAAGATGAAATACATTGAAGCACTTTTTGATATCAATCATAAAAACAAAAAAACAATATATCAAGACGAATATTAACATAAAATCTAAACAGGGACAAGTACATAAAGCATTGAAAACATCACTATGATCATCACATCTTAAAGGACTGGTAAAGATGCCACATAATAAGTACATCTAGAACTTTATTGGGACCTAGTCTGGAGGAGGAGGCTGGTTAAAGACAGAAAAATAACTATTCATCATAGGTACATTAGTGTTTATGGATTCACACTATCCTTGAATCCAACCCATGTCTTGCTGGTACTATACATCTTGCTGATTTATGTGAGTCTAAATTTGATCAAAATGTTGATCAAAAGGACTCTCCAACAGGTCAAAGCGCTGGACCATTTCCTTAAAGTCAGGTCCTTGAGTAGGTGTAGGTGCTCCCCCCTTCTTCCTCAGTATCCTCACTTGAATTGTCATTCTTTCCAAAATGTGCTCGAAATAAAGCATAAGTGAAGTAAATTAGCATTTTAAGTAGAACATTATGATAAACAATATTGAACTTCTTTTCTAAGACAAAGGTCACTAGATATCCTAGAGTAATATTTTTCTTCCTCTTTTAAGAATATGCCCAATTTCAGAAAGGCTCTGAATATAATCTAAAATGAGTTGGGCTTCATCTATTAGTTATCAAGTTATTATTTGATAGGTAACAATGGACAGAATAGGAGTAATATATATGCAATCACTAGCCTTAAGAATAATTGAAGTTGTAAGGACATGTTGGATGACTGGCATTTTGATTCAATGTTTAAACCCTAGGTAAGTGAACAACTTGAGCAACCCCACTCCAAGAACTTTATTTATCTTAGACCAATCAAAGTCTGATTTTGAGTTCATAGTGTGCGCTCTAATTCCTTGAGTCCTTAAATGCATATAAGTTCTTAAATCTTCCTTCATAATTTCAACCCATTTCTTTAGGACATATGATCTTATCCTACTCTCATCCTCACTAAGTCATATTTGCCAAGAAATAGTGAAAGGTTTCTTTATGGTAAGCATGAATTAGAGTTAGAATGAAGGCAAATTAGGTTGAGGCAAAAAGAGACATTGCTTGAAAGTGGATGTCTTCTTGGATCAAGAGTATAGAATAAGTGATTTTAGTAGAGACAAATCTAAAGTAAGAATCCTCATTTGCTCTAGATAGAAAATTTTCATCTCCACTCCTGGAAGACGAACCCTTAGAGACTCTACCACGCTTGCTAGAACTTGCAATTTCTATGATGAGAATGATTGGAAGAAGTTATTAAAGGGAATGAAAATGAGTTCTAAAGCCCTCCTATTTAAAGAAAAATGACCATTTGTACGTATGAAAATGAGTTCGTACAGTATAATAGATGGTTTATAATTGACAAAAATAATTTCGTATGTATGAACGAATATGTTCAAATTGAAATAACTTTTTGTAATCACAAAAATTACGAAGCATCCTTTCGTATAGGCTTTTTGACCAGATGATCATACAGATGAACATGTGTTCGTTAGAGATGAATGAGTATTTAAGATCATTTTAATGATGGTTAGGTTCGTTCCCCCACATCGAATGACACATGGTTCGTATGTATGAAATAAAATTTTATACGTACGAACAGTTATGATAAATGATTTTGCCCGGATAATCATCTAGGTGCGTACAGATGAATGAATATAAATTGTCCAGGATGATATAAATATCATACAATATGATATGTATTAGAAAATAAACTTTATGCATTCAGTCCAAAATATAATTAACAGGCTATAGAATTCGTATGTGACAAAAATAATTTCGTACAACATAAATATAACACTTAGAAAATTTAGCATTAACATTCAGAAACAGGTTTTTCGAGATGTGAAAACATGTCTAAAAAATACACAAATCATAAAAACAAAAACAAAACCAAAGACTGAAAAACACTCTTACAAATAAACACATTGAAAACAAAATAGAAAATATACAATAAACATATCAAGTTTGTAGAAAATTTTATTTAAGCATTAAGCTCAATCACACCTAGCCTTGTTCTTAATTTGCTAAAAGTATGAAAGGCTAGTGGTTTTATAAAAATGTCTACAAGTTGATTTTCAATAGAAATATTGTTCAATTTAATTTCTCCTTTGGATACATGATCCCTAATAATGATGTCTTATGTCTATATGTTTGGTTCTAGAATGTTGAATAGAATTTTTTGAAATACAATTAGCACTAGTGTTATCGCAATAAATTAGAATTATGCCTTTTGAAAATCTAAAATCAATCAACTGTTATTTTAACCAAAGAACTTGTACCATGAAACTTCTTAAGGCAATGTATTCGACTTCAGTAGTAGATAGGACTATGGAATTCTATTTTCTACTGGACCAACAGACTAAATAATTTCCTATAAATTAACAAGTTCTATATGTGCTCTTTTGATCAACAATATCATGTAAAGTCTGAATCTGAATATCCAATTATTTTAAATGAAGAGATAAACTTAGGATACCAAATCCGTAGTTTTGAGTTCCCAAGAGATATCTCAAAATCCATTTTACTACTATCAAATGTGAATCTTTTGGATCAGATTAAAATCTAGCACCCAAACAAACACTAAATATAATGTCAGGTCTGTTAGCTATCAAATAAAGAAAAGATCCAATAATTCATGTAAATTTCTTTTGATCAATAGATTTTTCATTTGGGTCCTTATCGAACCGAACTGAAAAACTCATAGGTGTACTAACTAGTTTAACATTATCAATTTCATACTTTTTTAGGATATCCTTAATATAATTCGATTGACCAAGAAATATTCCCTCCTTAATTTGTTTACTGCTAAAACCTAGAAAGTAACTTAAATCTCCCATTAGGCTCATCTAAAATTTACTACTCATTGTTTTAGAAAATTTATCACAAAAATTTTTATTTGTAGATCCAAAAATGATATCATCAACATAAATTTGAACAATGAGTATATCTTCTCCCAATTTATTCAAAATGAGAGTGTTATTCACATTTCTTTTTTCAAAAGATATCTCAAGTAGGAAAGAGCTTAACTTCTCAAACTAAGCCCTAGGTAACTGTGCCATCTCATGGAGGGAGAAAAAGGATTACAGTCCTCTAATACACTAGGTTGGTGGAAGAAAAATTTTAATGGTTTTTTTGCCTAGCTGTGGGGCCTAATGGAGAGTCACTAAAGGTTTAGTGCAATACCTACTGTGTGTGACTCCGGCAAGTGGACATAGTTCAGGTTGAACTAACCATTATAAATCTCATTTATTTATTCTTGGTTTTATTTTTTAATACATTATTTTTTGTATTTGTTTTTATGCTATCTGCATGGATTAAAATTTCTAATTTTTTTATTATGAAATTACTTTTCTTTTGCTTCAAAGGATAAATTATCTATTTTTATATGTTAAAAAAGATTTAAAAGGTAATTTTTTCTTCATGTTTAAAGAAGTTTTTAAAATAACCAAATCACCCCATTTCTTAGTTAGCCTCGGGACTAGTTCTATAAGGTATAATAACCACACAAAATTTTACTAGGTGATCAGGTGACGTAGGATATTGGAGGTTATATTTACTTTCTAGGACATAGGAAATGAGATGTCGTAAGGCAAGGTTAGACTTTATTTTTTGTTTAAGATCTCTAATGAATGTTAGATTGTCAATATATTGAATTATAAGATTAGCTACATTAAAGTCCATTTGAGCCATGATATAATAGTTAGCAAGTGAGAGAATATGTGTAATGTTAATCCTATCACCAGTTTAAGGAATTTTAGAATTTTTAAGAATGTGTTGGATGATGCGGCATCTTGGACTAGAGTAATGACTTGTGTAATATGATAATTAATATTGGACTTTCTAATGATGGTGTTGGTAGGGTCCAATTGTACTCAAGATCTGAAGCTAAAATATGTATTTTTTCTCTAGTGGTTGAAAGATGATGAAAGTCATAAAAGTCTTGGTATGTGATTTCTATTGGCCTTCTATTAACATAGGATTGTAAAGTAGTGTACTTGTTATTAATGCGAAGGCTAATGAAGAATTCAAATAAAAGTTTAGAATTGAATGGAAAATCAAGGGTGAGGATGAAACCAAGAGTGGTATAGGCAAAGAGATGAAGTACACAAAAGTTTAGAATCTCCTAGTTAAAAATTTTGGATGGTGTGATCCCAGCTATTTTATACTATTAACAAGCTTCTTCATCAACAACCTTAGTGAATCTAGGTTCTATAGTTCACATCAATAGGAACTACCCACTGGAGCGCGAGATCATTTTCCACTAGCCATTGCAAGGAAGGTGAGTGTAAGAGGGTAGTACTTGATTAAGAGAATAGAATGGTGTAAAGAACCTAAAAGAATTCCTTCTATTTAAATAAAATAGCCCGGGTCATACAGTATGATTATGAGATTATACTGGACGATCAATTGAAATCAATTCATCCAGATGATTGGTCAAAAAAGGTGGTTTTAACATACAACATTATAAGAAATCATACTAGACAATTAGAGATAAGGAGATGGTCCTGAGGAGTCAAACTGTATGATGGTTGACTGTCTTGATCGTACAGTATGAATAGGTGGATTGTACTAAATAATGTGTCATTTAAGAATCATATCAGTTGAATTCAATTTTTTCAACCATTTTTTCCACATGGATCAAAAAGTGTGAAAATGAAATCATACAATATAACACAATTAGAGAAATTCAAGGATGGAATGTGATGATCAGGAAGGGTCCAAAATAAAAACAAAACAAGAATAACATAAATCAAATAAAAAATAAAAAAACAAGTCAATACCAACCACAAAACAAAATAATTAATAATTTATTTTTTTAAGAAATGATCATATGCACTAAATGAAAATATCACCTTATGAGTAGAGCAGAATACCTTATAAGAAATGTATTAACAACACTAAGATTTAGATAGGTTACAAATTTAAACTTTCTTAACCCTACCTAAGGCTCTTAATAGGTTAAAGTCCTTTTTAAATAATAGTTTATTTCAAAAATTAAACTGGAAAAGAAATATGATATTTTAGAACTTCTTTTCATAAATATATTTTAAGAGAAAACATTGCAATGTGTTGAATCATAAATCATGATTTTCAAAATTTAGGTGTGGATGATATCAATTGAAACACAAATTTGTTTAAGATTTAAATATTTGAAAGGAAGGGAAGATAACTCAATGTGGGCTCATTTTGTGCCTCTTTTATTAGAGTTTGGAAAACTTTGTGCATCTTTTAATTTTTTATACACCTTGTAAATCTTTAAATTTTTTACGATCATTACACATCTTTTAAAATTATAGGGTCATTTTGTGCATCTTTTTCACTTTTGTAACCTTGCTTCCTTTCTTGGCCTTTAAAAAGTCTCAGTTGTGAGATTATCTTCCAAATATAAGAGAGGAAATACTCACTCTCTTATAAAAAGAAAACTAAATCACAAACCAAAACCTAATCCATCTGATATTGTCAAATAACTTGATTAAGAAATTCAGAAAAAGATTTATTGATTTATAGAAATATTCAAATAAGATAAATAATTGTAGGAAAATTAAAGATATCTCTAATCTTGATCCAAATTTTTTTTTTATTTTGAAGTAGATTTTGATTAAGAAATAAATTACACCCCTAAAGGTGTTAGAGGAAGAGAGATAATCTTCAATTTTTCTTCCATTAACTATTTTAGAGGAGTTAATCACTTCTTTAAAAAATAAGCAAGATTTTTATTTAAAGAAGAGTTCAACTATTGAGGTAAGTAGTGACCAGATTCAAAAGTTTTCAAAGAAATAAACAAATTCATGCTTAAATAAAAATAATGCAAGTAAAAACACACTAAAAGGATGAAAAACAAAAAAAAACAAAAATAATAATCAGATTTTAGATTTTCAAGCATGAATATCTATCGCACATAATCTGGTTCTTATGTTGCTAATGGTTTCAAAAACCAGTGGTTTTATAAAGATATTTACAAGCTGATTTTTTGTGGCTATATGATGTCGCTTTATGGATCCCTTTGTGACATGGTCCCTATGAATTTGGTTCTGGAGTGTTGGATTAAATTCTTTAAAATATAAATTGCACTATTATTATCTCATATGATTAGATTGGTGCATACAGCTAGTCCTAAATCTAGAATTTAACTATAGAACCTGTACCACACGATCACCTAAGGCTATGCATTCAACTTCTTTAGTAGATAGGGTTACTGAGTTATATTTTCTACTAGACTTAGAGACTAAAGATTATCCTACAAATTCATGGGTTCCAAAATTTCTTTTTCTATCGACCCTACAACCATCATAGTCTGAATTGAATTATCCTATATTTTCAAATAAAGTTCTTTACAAAAGATATTAGATTCCTAAGTTTTTGGTTCCTAAGTTATATCTAAGAATTCTCTTAATTGCAGTTAGGTGGGACTCTTTTGAATCAGCCTAAAATCTAGTACATAAATAAACACTAAATATAATATTAGGTCTACTAGCAGTCAAATAGAAAAGTGATGCAATTATTACTCTAACTTTTTCTTATCAATTAATTTTCCATTTAAGACCTTATATAATTTAATAGCAAAACTCATGGGAGTGTTTATTGCCTCAGCCTTATCATTTTCATACTTCTTAAGGATGTCATTAATGTATTTTGATTGACTAAGAAAAAATTCACCATCCTTCTGCCTTATACTAAATCCAAGAAAGTAGGCGAGTTAAACTATAATACTTATCTTAAATTTATTACTTTTTATTTTAGAAAATTCATTACATAGCTTTTTATTATAAGATACAAATAAAATATAGTCAACATAGATCTGGACAATGAGTAGTTCTTCTCCTATTTTTTAAGAAAAAGGGTGGTGTCTATGCTCCCCATTCATACCATTCTTTAGGTGCATGTTTCAGTCTATATAATGGCTTTTTTTATTTGAACATATAATTAAGAAATTGAAAATTTTCAAAGCCTAGGGGTTGTTCAATATACACATCTTCTTTAATTACTCCATTTAGAATGACACTTTTGCTATCCAATTGGTACAATTCAAATCTTCTAAAGCAGAAAAATGCTAATAGCACTCTTATGACTTCCAGTCTAGCTACAGGGGCAAAAGTCTCCTTAAAATCAATTCCTTTTGTCTAGTTATACCCCTTAGCCACTAATCTTGCTTTATTTCTCACCACTACACTAGAATCATTCATTTTATTTATGAAACACATTTAGTTCCAACAACACTCTGGTCCTTAGGTCTTTCACTACTTCCAAAATATTCTTTCTCATAATTTGATTTAATTCTTCTTATATAGTTAGGATCCCAAATTCATCGATTAGTGTTTGATTTATATTTGTGGGTTCAATAATTGAGATAAAGCTCAAGTGGTTCACTTCTTTTCTAAGTCCATACCTATTTCTAACGCCTTTAGATGGGTCTTCTAAGATCAATTCTTTAGGATGACTTGAAGAATATCCCCATTCCCTAGGTAGTAAATTTTTAGATTCTACCTTTTCTTCCAGATTTGCAGGTTATACTCCTTGGGTTACTTTAACCACTTTTTCTTCTTCTACCTTAAACCCTCAAAACTATTCAGACTCATCAAAAACTACATGAGTGGTCTCCATTCTCACCATTATCCTTTTAGTAAAAACTCTAAAATATTTTACATAAAACTCCATCAGATTTTTCGTCAAATTTTCCTAGCAGAGATTTCCCAATATTTAGAAGCAACAGTTTACACCCACAGACATAAAGGTGAGAGAGGTGGAGTACCCTAGCCTTAAGGATTTCATAGGGTGTCTTGTTCTACTTGGATCTAATATTAACCTTTTTTTTAGGGAAACCCATAGAGCGGCCTACATTTTAATTAGAAAACTAATTACATAGTCCTTAAAGGGACCTCAAGCTAAATGCTACTCATAAGAGCTACAAAAAGAAAATAAATAAAAAAATCTAAGAGCTTGAGTTCCCTACCAAGAAAAATTATAAAGAAACCTAGGTACATTCTACGGTGCATAAGAGCGAGCCACCAAAGAATGGAAAGAAACAAAAAATAGTAAGCTCGAGCTTCCCTACTAATAGAACATCACAACGATCATCTGCACTAAGCATATTCTATAAAATAGTATAATATACAGGAAAATAAGAACAATAATAACACTAATAGATAAATGGATGAAAAAAATCAATAATAATACCAATAACCACCAACCGGTAGGAAAATAGGACAAAGGGGAAACCACCCCATAATCCACCAACTCGGGTACATGTAAGAAGACATAAGATCTATATCACTTGGCCACTTCCACATAACCAAGTGATAAGCAGCCAAAAACATATCATCCAGCCAATTAGAGGGAACCTGATAGCCCAGGCTAGCATTAAGAACATCCAAAGTACCAAGGATAACCAGGCTCCAAGAAAACATGACAATGCCAACAATCCAGCTCAAAAGATCCCTATATAACCAACAAGGATCAGTGATAATAATAACCAACCAGGCCTAGACATATTAATGGGCAGCACAAAAGAACCCCCAAGAATAATCCATGATCCCCGCACTAGGTAACTAATTGGTCCAGGAAACTAACACCTAATAGGAATCAAAATGCTTAAAATAAAAACTAAAAATAGGGAATCAGACAAGAATCCCAAAATAACCACAAACAAACTTTAAAAACTTCAACCAGATTAAGGCTACAAAAAATTGATCCAGGAAACCAAGCAGCAAGCCCAGCCACCCAAGAAACAAAAACCAACATTCATTGTAATAGAAATAGAGAGGCTGGAAAACACATAGCCAGAAAACTAATAATAAACCAAAACCTGCAGCATCATTAAAATTTAACATAAGGTAAACCAATATGATCCAATCTTAAAAGTCCTTTCAAAGGAATAGGAAGGTTAGAAATTGACAAATTAGCCATGGAATCGAAGCCACACTCCCACATGGCAATCCAATAAGCACAAGCATTTCCCTATTTAGGAACAAAAAAAGATCAGTTCAAAAGGCTCAATAAGTTCTTAATACCCATGCTCATATAAAACAAGGCAGATGTACAAACTGTATCATCCATATTGTTAAAAAACTATAAATAATAAATAGAACTAACCTAAATAATAATATTAGTGAGATCAAGAGAAAAAGAAAATCTTATGCCATGGAGAATCACAGTGGTAGTAGCAAAGTTGACATCACAATTAAGTAAAGGACCAGCAAAACCCAAAATAAAATAACCACGAGAGTCTCTGATGACTCCACCATAACCCATAATAGAATCCATGCTAGCACCATCAATATTCAGATTATAAGAATTGAAAGGTGGCTTAGTCCAACAAATAAACCAAGGTTATTTTGGAAGATTATCCACCTTCATCTTAATACCTAAATCTGTCATAATAGAAAAATAAATTTTAAAGTTCTTGACAGGAAGCAACTTAGCATAATAAAGAGCCATAACCTTATCTTTAACATTTTGGATAATTTATGGTGGTTCATAACCACACCATTGAAGGGAGAAATATTCTTAATCAACCATAAATTCCAAAGGATCAAGGAAGGAATGACATTTTTGATATGACCTTTATACTTAATAAACTAATAGTTAAGCAAAGCTTTAATAGAAACTTTAGCTTTAAAATAATTTAAATAGAAAATGTCATCAAAATAAGTCCATGTTTTAACAACTAAAGGACCAAATAGAAAATTATGATGCATATTATTGGCACTTAGACAAAAGGATAAAGCTTCTTTTAATCAAATTATCATCCGTAGGAATGAACTTGTGTAAAATTCTCCAGACAAAAACAACAACCGTGTTGGGAATACTTTTATACCAAATCATATAGAAAATATTAGAAACCTCATGCTTAGATCTAAAGGAATGTTAAGCATCTTTTAATCTAAAGCTATGATCTTTAGTCATTGCACATAATTAAACATCATTTGATTTAGTGTTCATAGGGAGATCCAAAATTTGCTGAATATTAAAATCATGAAGAACACTAGAAAGTTTCTCATAGTCCCAACAATTATCAATAAGAAAATAATTCACCTTCACAGTTGCATTTGAAGATTTATTAGTAATAGAATCAAATGATTGGCCCCCTAACCAACGATCCTACCAAAATAAAATATTACCACCACCAAGGCCCCAAGAACATAACAAGTTGTGTTTATTTCTTATGCCTAGATGTATTTAGGAATTGAGTATTCAACTAACATGGCTCTAGTGGCATACTCTAGGGTCTTGTTCTTTCTTTCAGCTACCTTATTTTACTAAGGGGTTCTTTGTGTTGAAAAGTTGTGATATATTCCTTACTCCTTGTATTATGATTGAAATATTTAATTCTAAAATCCTCCACCATGGTCATTATGAATGGTTAAAATTTAACCCCCTAGATTCATTTAAATCCAAGTGGAGAATGTCCTAAATTTCTTGAATGATTCAATTTTATGAGATAAGAATCTAAACTAAGTAAACCTTGAGTAATCATCAACAATCACATACCCAAAGACTTTCCCTCCAAGGCTTACAGTGCTAACGGGTCTAAAGAGATCCATATGAAGGACTTCTAAAGGGTTGCTAGGGTTAATGTCCTTAATTTAGTGGAAGGATGATTTAACTTATTTTCCTAACTGAGAGGCATCACACAGGTGGTCCATAGTGAATTTTTGTTTGGGTATGCCTCTCACCAAGTCTTTTTGGGTACGTGATTTTGCTAAGCTTTTTCATACTTGCATGAAAATGTTTTCTATTCCTCAACCATGATTCATCAGCAATAAATTTTAGGCAAAGAGAATTAGTAGGTTCAACACTAACTAAATAAAGCATTTAAATATTATTGATTCATTTTCATTACATCATAATATTTTCATTTAAGATTATAATACAGCTGGAACATAAAAATATAATGCTAAATTTTTTATCTTAGAGCTGGCTTCTACAAAGGAGATTATGTTTTAAGTAATGTACCAATAAAAATTTTTAATGAGGAATATTTTAGTTTTCAATTATAACTGAGCCCACCACTCTCATGGTGGTGTTATCTCCAAGTGTCGCCTTGCCTCCTTCCCTTGCCTCCAACAAAAATAATTTATTTGCATCTCCAATCATGTGCCTTGAACATTTGCTATCTATGTACCACATTATCTCATGAGGCCTTTTGTGAGAGCATCCCTACAAAATCATCAAATGTTTGATTTAGAAATCCAACATGTTTGGGTTCCACCTTATGAATTGAAGAATGAGACACATGCATGTTATATAGTGTTATATGTAATTTTGGTCTCCATAATAAATGTATTGTATGATGGATAGTGTAAGTGTGGAAGATATATCTTACCATGCCTAAAGAAAAAAATCTAATACCAGAAAAAAGATTTACTAATCTATGTGGGTTATAGTACCTCTTCCTAGGTTTGAATGCATGTTGTGTATTAATTTTTTAAATAGTTAATTCCACATGAAATGATTTTTTTTGCACTTTCAAGAATTGAATTTTAAAAATTTAATGCATGCTCACTATTAACTAATTGAGATGCAAGAGCCTCTAATTCTTTGAATTCATTTTTTTAATTCAACATGTGATGTTTTCAAGAATCATAGTCATCAGTTAAATCATGATGATTCTCGTTTAAAGTATCAAATTCTTCTAATAAAGCCATATGATTACTATCCAAAGTAGAATGATCTTTCCTAAGGCATTTATGCCCTTTCTACAATTTTGAAAAAATCAGAATTCAAGTTTACATACATTTTCTTGACCTTTCTATATGCATTATAATCATTTTTCAAAAACTTCAAATAGTTCATCTTAGGAAAGCTCATATACCTCCTCTTGATCAAAATGATCAAGTTTATTATCTGCTATTAAGTATAAGTTTGTTACCTCATTTTTTTCTTTTATTTGAGATGAGTTTAACATTGAGTCTTCCTTGAAAGCTTTCTAAGTCCTATGCTTTTCCCTTAACCTTCTCCTTGATTGGGTGAGTTTTTTATTTGGGAAATCTAACGTCAAGTGCCCTAGCTTCCAGCTTTCAACATATATAACATCAGTACAAACATTATAATTTTTATTAGCTTTGCCTTTGATCCATTAATGATGACACCTTTTTTTCTTTAGAAAGCTCTTGAATTGCATTTTCATTAGTGATATGTCATTATCATGCTCAGCTGCAGAATTATCACTATCAAAATCATTTGCCTTTAAGCCTATAATGTTCTCCTTTCTCTTTTAACCTACAACAAGTTGTATTTAACTCAATCCTTGCTCTTAGGCAATAAGTGATCCAAGTATGTTATTTATGGAGTAAACATTCAGATCCTTATATTAATTAATAACTCTATTTTTTGAATCATAAGAAGTAGGTAGAATACACAAGATTTTGTTAACATTTTCATAGCTAGTAAGTTCTCTTCTTAAAGCATGCAGGGAAATAAAAATCTGAGTGAACCTAGAATATTTTTCAAAGATTGATTCACTAGGTTTCATGCAAAAAAGTTTATATTCATGGAGCAGAATGTTCAGCCTAAATTGTTTTACTT
This sequence comes from Dendrobium catenatum, assembly GCF_001605985.2. Taxonomy (NCBI): domain Eukaryota; kingdom Viridiplantae; phylum Streptophyta; class Magnoliopsida; order Asparagales; family Orchidaceae; genus Dendrobium; species Dendrobium catenatum. The sequence continues at coordinate 16,560,161 of NW_021319178.1, forward strand.
CATTTATTCCTTCATAAGTTATGAAAACTTTATCCCAAACTTGTTTACCGGTTGTGCACATAGAAACACGCATGTAATAGTTAGATTTTAATGTATAGAAAAAATATTTTAAATAATTAGCATATAATTGGGCTAATTCTCTATATTCTATGTTCCATTCAGAAAAAGGGAGTTAAGTTTTTTTGTCATTAATAAAATGTGAAGGTTCCTTCTTGAACTAACATCCACATGTGATAATTTATATATAAAAAGAAAGTAGACATGAAATTTTCTTAAAATCTAAAGTAATATTATCAAATAAAGGTGGTCATGTGATTGATTATCCTTCCACAATATTAAGATTTCTATAGTTAGCCATTAAACTTTTTTTAAGAGTTATTTAAAACTTAGTTTTTGAATCACACTACGATACGGCTTGAAAGTTTGTGAAGTATGTTAAACCTTTAAGAACAATCCTGAGGCTAACTAAGATGGTGGTGAATTGATAATTTAAAATATCTTTGAGAAAAAAAGAAAATCACCTTTTTAAATCCATTTTAAAATATTTGAAAATATTAATTTTATTCCTGGATGCTGAAATTTCACAATAAAGTAAAATCAGTGTTTCCAACTACACAAAAAATAGAAAAATATTAAACTTTAAATGCACGAAAAGTAAAAGACAAACACACTAAATTTTAAAGTGGTTCAATCAAATCTAACCTTCCTCCACTCCCCGGAGGCCACCACTTTTGGTATTTCACTAAACCTTTTAATGTCTCTCCTTTTGCCTCCACTGCTAGGCGAGGAAGCCCTAATAAAATCACTTCCACCAACTCAGTGCGGCAGAGTACCTTTAATATTTTTCACCCTTCTAGTGAAGGTAGAGATCCTAAAATCCTTTTTCTCTCTCCTAGAGATTCGAGAGAACAAATAATCCTTTTACTCACCATGGAGTTGGCAGATAACCATGAATCCTTGTACTCCCTCCTGGAGTTTGTAAAGAACCACGATCTAGTGCTAAAGAATGTCTGCCCGAAGCCACACAAGAATCAAAATAGAGACTTGAAAAAAATTGGAAGATGTTTTGCTTGGAGTAACCTTCTGAAACTCTCACAACTCCCACTCACAAGAACTCTTATCTTCTCTCTCAAAGCTCTCCTCAACTCTCTCTCTAAGCTCCCTATAAAACAACTTAATAGCAAAAGATTGTTTTACAAGACAATATGAGAGCTTAAATAGAGAGCCTCTAAAGAAGCCCAAAATTTTAATATGAAACTTCTAATCATCTAATACAATCCAAGATCATCCTGCGCAAATACTTAAAAATAACACTTTCAGTCTATACGAACTGCATTGGTCTGGATGATCAATTCAATAGATTATACTGATTATCTTATACAATCCTTTGTCATCCTGTATAATTAGATCAAGAGATTGAAATGATTGTCTAGTATAACAGCTAGCAATTAAATATTATTCCAGCAGAGTTCGATTTGTATCATACAAAATTTGTGGATCGTCATGTATAATCTGTGAAAAATTATGGTTTTACATTTTGGATGATGTGTGACATTTAATTATCATACCATGTAGGGTCGGGTCGTATAGTATGATCATTTCCTATCATCTTATATGATTTGATTGAATAACTTAGCCAGAACTAAACACCCAATCATAGGATGAATTTACGTATTATTGTCATTGATTGTACAATACAATGAAGATTGTATAGTGCAATTAGATATGGTTTTTGAATACTAAAATATTTCCTAAATTGTGATTGGCAGCTATTTTGCTGATTATAACTAATCGTCAAGTATGATCTATATCATATAGTACAATGAGTTTAATCAAACTTAAATAACTGAGGAGCCCTAATTAGGGTTTCTATTTTAGTAGATCATACAATATGATCTTAATTGTATTATACAACTAGTTAGAAAAAAATAGAAGTTTTTCTTACTCACCAACTCACTCCCTCGAGTGTGTCTGTGCAGTGGTACTTTGCTTGGTATCCATCTTATACATGAATTTACTCAAGAAAGTTAAATGTTCATTAAAAGTAAAATTACAGATAGACTCAACCCTTATCTACTTAATCTTCAGCTGATTGATGTTGCTAGTGGATGGTGGTCCTAAAATATTAGTGAACATGGAAAAAAATGATATGCAATAGATTGAAATAGCATAGTAAAAAGTCTAATAATATTTGATATCATCAAAACCACAAGACTTGGATCCAAATTTGCAACAAATTATAAAGAAGTGTTCATTTGATCTATGATCTATGGTTTTATTATTATCATAAATTTATATAACTTTTAATTATCATTTTTATTATAGTTAATTAGATAATCAAAATGTAAAGATATAACTAAAAGATAATGTAAAAATGTAAGTGTAAGGGGAATTTAATCAAATATAAATAAAAACATAAATGAACATTAGTAAATGACACATACTTTTATATGAATAATAGAAAAGTATAAGAGATGTGATATATATATATATATATATATAACTAAAACATAGGATGAAAGATAACTAGTACTTAAAACACAATGCAGTGGCTCTCATAGCCATAACACCAATCATTACATGACTATAAACAAGACAATCCTTCACATTACCAAATCTCCAGTAGAGCAAATACATGGAATAAAATAAGTGTAGGATTCACACACATTCACACACACACTCTCTTAAACTAAAATATATAGAAATGAAAACTCTTTATATAGATATTCAAGATATTTCTTTTCCCTTATACTTCTCATCCACAAGGTTTCAATTTATAATCATTAACCTTGAAGATGTGAAAAGTTTATTTATATTGAATTCCTGTGGCACCATTTGGATATTCTCTAATAATATTAAAAAGTGCCAATCCATCAAGAATTAAGTTTTCCATAATAATATGTTTTCCTATAATAAAAACTTAAAAATCTTGACCAAAAGAATATTCATGATCTATTACTTCACACCCATTCATCTTCTTCATTTCTAATTTATAGATTTGTGTTTCTTTATCAACTTCATTTATGAATTCATGAAGTTTAATAACTATTGCATAACTCTTGATGTTTAGAATAGAGAATGAATCTTCTTTCTTTAAGTGTTCGTCACTTCTTAGTGAGGTTGAATGCTTTTGTTTTTGTCTACCTATTGTCTTAAGATATAAGAAAGAAAAGGAGGGCACTAAACAACACTTCACTAAATAAGAACTATCAAAGATAGAAAATCAAACTTTCAACTTATCCTTTTTATAAATTTCATGAGTACGGTGGCGTAAAAGTTTAAAAATTAAACTATTGTGGCCCAGCCAAGTGCAGGAATTCTATAAGCAACACTATGTTGCTCCTTTCTCTCTCTTAATTTTTTTGACAAGCAAAATCACTAATGATCATTATTGATAAATCTAATCTACCAAGAACATAAAAATCTAAGGCTAGGTTGCCTCCTATACAGTGTTATGTTCATTATTTTTAGCCAGACTTACCTAGTTTTATCAATTTGGCTAGAGTAAATTGCTTCCATTCTTCAAATGATATTCACTATTATGTTTTTCTTATATCTTTGGGTTAACTTAATTATTCCTAGGTAATGATCTAATATGTCTACTACTAACATAAATTACAAGCTAAAATAATTGTTTCTAAAATTTTAATAAAAGAAGCATGTTTTTTTATTTGATTCTCCAACTACATCCCTACATCTTCCAATGGTAATATTCTACTTCCAAATGGATTGCTTTGATTAAATCCTAGAGTATATTCAAGCAAGCATTAACAGTAGGTTGTATAGGATAATTCCAATTTACACCTTGATTATTTTGACTAGAATTCCATTGATTGTTACCAGTAACATTATTATCCTAGATTATTTGTGTTGGAGTAGGGATTATTTTATCTTCCAATCAAATTAATATTTTTAATCCCTTGTATAATACTATTTTTAAATAATTTTTTGTCCACCAATTACATAGATTATTTAATTCATATTCTAGAATTCACTCCTCTTATGCTCAACTTCCTAGAAATTACTATAATTTGTGCAGTCAATATTGACAAAGCATCATATTCATAAATTCCTGCTACTCTATTAGGATTTATCCTATCAATAGACTACTAGAAATGTTTAGTAGTCATTTTCTCTATAAATTCATATGCTCTCGAAAGACTTAGACATTAATATTCCTCCAGCTGCAACATTTATGATTTCTCTAAGAGATCCTACTAATTGATTATAAATGTTTGAATAACCAACCAATCAAGTAAAATATGGTGAGGATATTTCCTAAGTATTTCCTTAAATGTCTTCCAACGCTCATAAATTGATTCTCCTTTAAACTAGACAAAATAAATGATATTATTTCTAAGTTTGGTAGACCTTAAAGGTGGGTAACACTTAGCAAGAAACTTTTAAGCCAACTCATTCTATGTTGTTATAAAGCCTGACGGAAAAAAAATTAACAAAAACCTAGTTTTATCTCTTAGAAAAAAAGTTAATAGTCTTAGTCAAATAACATCATCATAGATGTCATTGTATTTAGATGTTACATAAAATTTTAAGAAACTAGATAAGTGTAAATTGGGATCTTTAATAGGAGTTCCTCCAAACTGAGAAGTTTTAACCATTTGAAATATGTTAAGTTTTAATTTAAAATAATTAGATTGGATCATAAGTTTATTAATGCTATGATGAATTCCTTCTAATAAAATGTTAGCATAACCCCTAAGAAGTCTAGAATGATCTTGATCTACTTAAGGTTCAAACATTTTCATAATCTTCTTGGTTTTTTGAATTATTGAAAAGGGTTTTTCTGTTTAAGAGTAAAAAAATAAAGGTTCTTTCTATATCTATAAAGCACGTAACCATAAATATGCAGTCACCAAAAATAAATAAATAAAATAAAAGATATATATGGGTTTAACAATGTAATTCCTTTAATAATATAATTCAAATTATAAAATATAAAATACTTCCATGCAATAGTACTAAAAACTAGATGGGGGAAAAGGAATGAAGTTTTGAATTGTATAAAAATCTTGGGATCTATCGCCCCTAAATAATTCTTAGATTTTCTTTGATATAAAAATAATAAAACCTCATTTATTAAATATAAGTATATGCATCAAATCAAATAATATACTGATATATTAGAGTATTGAATCCTTGAGGAAGTATGCTTACTTGTATCAAACTACTATAGTTTGAAAGTTTGCGAAGGTTATTAAACCTCTTAGAGCAAGCTAGAGGGTAAACAAGATGGGGGGTAAATTTGTGATTTAAAACTTCTTTAAGCAAAAAGATGATCTTTCTCAATAACTGATGTGGAAGCAAATAAATTTACAGTCACAAAATAAATCAAAGTTTTCACCCACACATATAATCACAGAAAAATAAAGTGCAAAAAATAATCAGAATTAACACCCCATATTTTATAGTGGTTCGATCAACCTGACCTACATCCACTCCCAAACCTCCCATTCCAATTATTGCACTAAACCTTTAATGACACTCCTTTAGCACCCACATCTAGGAAAATAAGCCCTTACAAAATCACTTCAACCTCCCATGTTGCAGTGGAGTAGACGGGTCATTTGACATCAGAGATATCTTGTTCTTCCCAGAACATCCCTCAAGACAAACCTTGAGTATGATGGTACTATGGTGCAAGCTTGCTTGAGAAACCATGTGAAACCCCCCTCCACACTCCTTTAAACCCCACAAGAATCTTCTCCCTCTCAAACTCCACGCTTTCCTCTCTCCCTTTCAAGGCTCTCTCTTGAAGTTTTCTCCAAAAGAAAAATAACTTCAGACATACCAAAAGATTCTTACCAAGTCTTTTAAAAAAACATAAATAGAGGGCTTCAACAAACCCTAATTTTTAAGAGTTCCATCTTCTATTTATATAGTATGAAACACATATTATATTATATGATAAGTATGATTTATACTCAATAAGAAAGTTTTTACATAAAAATTTTTCAACCTTTATAACACTTCATATAGTATGATTAAAGGATCATAGAGTATGAACTATACAAATTAAATCTATTTATTTGGGACAACTCCTAGGATGATGACCTTTAAACACTATCAGTTGTCTAGTACTGTGGACATCATACATTAAAATTAGTTTAAAAATTATAAATTTAATTTATTAAATCTTCTAGGATGACAAATTTTATATACTACCAATCGTATTGTACGAACTATATCATGCATTATGAAAAGGGATAATAATTGTCCATAATTTTATTATCTAATATCAAAGGGTTAACTAAGAAAGATTTTTAATTAGGGCAAACATTATGAACCAAACCATATGATCATCACATATTTAGTATCTTTCTTAACCTCTAGCAGCTAAGGTTTTGACAAAGCTCAATAGATCGTATAGTTTGAATTAAAGTCATACAATATGAGATAAAGTCGTACGTTATAAAGCCAAAATTGTACAGTATGATTTACTTTAAAAAAACTCTCAAAAGAATGTTTTTCTCTCTCCCTCTGAGTGTGCAAGGTTAGTCAGCAATGATATCCACCCAATTACATGATATGACTAAAATAAAAGAAAAAATACATTAATAAATATAGAAGACTCTTTACAACATGACCTACTCTACTCAACCTTGAGCCTATGCCTTCATTAGATGGTGTATAGTATTCCTGAAATGTTAGTAAACATATAAATAAATATACACTGCTACTACTAGGAGATATAAAGATGTAAGCTATTATATTTGTTATCATCGAAAACATAAACTCGTAAGCTTGAGTTGCAATAATCTCCTCCTTTTTAATTCTAGAAATATTAATGGTTGAATTTACAAAAAAAATTATTTTCTCCCAAACTTCCCCTCATGAAAGAATTATATTAAAAAAATAATGGATATAAATATATGTATTTTATAATTTAAGATAAATGATATTAAAAAAATTAAGTGACATATAAACAATATGAAATAATAAAATAAAATACAAAATGAACAAATATAACATGACAAATACATTCTTCCCCTTTTACATTATCAAAAAGAAGAAAAGCATAGATAGAGATACAAAAAAAGACAAACAAAAAAGATCAAACGGATCCTGATCACGTGGAGGTGGTAGTGTTTAAGGATAATAAATTAATTTCAGTAAATTTTCATACAATAAGAAATTTACCTCTTGATTTCATTCAAAAGCATAGTAAGTAATGTATTGACAATGCTTAAAGTCATAAAGGTTAGAGATTTGAGTTTTATTCACCCTAACTCAATCTCCTTATTGGTTAAAATCTTCTTAAATAAAAATTTAATTCATAAAATAAATTAGAGAAGGTATTTTTATCTTTTTAATATTCATGCATGAATTATATCTAATAGAATATTAATGCAAAAATGATGAATCAAGAATCATGATTTTCAAACTTAAGTATTGAATACATCAATTGGCTTTTGAATTTTTTTAAGATTTAAGGATTTGAAAGAAAGGAGAGCTAACTCATTGTGGGCTCATTTTGTACATCTTTATTAGTTTTTTGTGCCCTTTATGCATCTTTTGATTTATTATATACGTTGTGCATCTTGCAATTATTAGTCAGATATTGCGCATCTTTTTATTTTGGGCTCATTTTGTGCTTCTTTTTATATTTTTCCAACTTGCTTCCTTTCTAAATCTTTAAAGGTGTTCTCTCAGTTATGAGATTATCTTTCAAATATAAGAGAAGAAAAACTCACTCTCTTATATAAAGAAGATTAATCCACAAAGAAAAAAATTAATCAATATTTTAGAAATAAATAACTTGATTTATAAATTTTGAAGAAGATTTATTAACTTGCAAGAATATTCAGATGAGATAAAGAATGTAGGAAGATGAAGCAAATATTTATTTCTAGGTCTAATTTTTAATTTGAAATAGATATTGATTCAAAAAGAAGTTTCACCACTAAAGGAGTTAGGGGAAGAGGAATAGTCATCAATTTTTCTTCCTTTAACTGTTTAGAGAAATCAAACTTTACATACAAAAAATTTTAAGTAAAAAGAAGGTAATTTTTTCATTTAAAAAATGATTAGAGATAAATGATTGATTCTCTTATGAAAATACAATGTGAGATGTGATTTGTGTGTGATGATCATAGAGCATTCTCAAATGAATATCTTAATATAAAACAAAATACTAAAATAACATAGAAAATATTAACATTCATGAAAAACAAAAACAAAATGAAGAATATACACATATGCATTTGTTGTGACTTAGTTTTTAAATCTATGATTTTATATCATATGAGTTTTTGATGATACCAAAATATTATTATGTTGATTATTATTTTCTTCTAACATATATTGGAAAAGTCTTATTTGTGTTTTTTTTTGTATACTAACATTACATGGAAATCATACTTAGGACTACTGAAGACTTCAAGACATCTTAGATTAGGATTTATTATAATTAAAGTCTATACTTTTTCTATTTTTATTGAGTCTGAGAGAGTGTTATTGTAATTGTGTAATCATGCACACACATACTAGGAGAGTTTGAGAAAAAACTTATATTTTTAAACTTATCATACTATATTATTATGGGATTGTATGAGATCATTTTACCTAAGTGTTCCTCCATAAAGTAGTTAATTGTATAATGCCTTAGAAAGTTTTGTTTGAACTGTTTGTACTATACGAAGTTTCATTCATACATATGACATCTAGAGTATGAAATTACTACATACCAGTTCGTCATGAATGAACTCAAAATTTTTAGAACTAATCGTGTTGTACGATCATAGTTTTGTACAGATGACATCTAGAGTACAAAATGGGCTCGTACCAATTTGTCCATATAAATAAGTAAATTTTTTGAGCTGTTTGTACTATACAAAATTTGTTTCATGCAGACAATGTCCAGAGTACGAAATGTACTCATCCATGTTCGTACCAAATGAAGCATGATTTGGTATAACTGATCATACAGTTTAAAAAAAATTTTGTACAGCATATATTACGTTGAGTAGAGTACAAAATGCATTTGTATAGAATTGTATATGACGAACATGTTCATTTTTGAACTGTTCATACATTATGATGTTAGTACATACATTCAACTAACAGAGTATGAAAATAAGTTTGTACATGATCGTATATGGAGTTTTAAACTATTTGTAAATATAAAGTGTGATCATACTATATGATCTAAGATAATCAAATTGAAATTTTTAGTTTTTTGGATAGTATTTCTTATCCTTTCTATAAAAGGTCCTAAAAACTGACTCATAAAGAAATCATATGAATTATTACTACAAATTTCTTTTGAAAGTTCACTTCAAGAGTGTTTGGGAGGGTGTCTTGGGATTGGAATGAGAGATCTCTTAAGAGGGATTTGTGAGGAGATTCATAAGTTTGCCCGATGGTGAGGATCTCTTACTTGTTATTCAAAGTTCTTTCCTACTTTCTTTAAGTCTCTTGAAAGAAGATTTTCAAAGGAGGGTCAGTACTCTGCTGACACCAGGAGGGTATGAAAGGATGATTATACTCTGCTGAGGGTATGAAAGGATGATGATACTCTACATACACTAGGAGGGTGTGAAATGATGATGATTCTCTACTGGCATAAGGAGGGTCTGAAAGAATGTCAATTCTCTGCAGTCACCAAAAGGTTATAAAAGGATGACGGTACTCTGTTGCGTCATAAATTGGTGGAAGAGGTTAATTATAAGTGCCTCTTCACCTTACTGTGGGTGCAAAAGGAGAGTCACTTTGGTATAGTGCAATACCTGAAGAGGGAGTCTTCAGGGAGTGGACACAGGTCTAATTGGACCAAACCAGTATAAATTTCTATATTTTTTGTCTTTACGTTTTATTGTTTTTATTTTATGTAATTTTATTTTATGGATGAAAAAATTATTTTGATAAATCTTTATTATGCTTAAAAATTATAAAATAAGTTTTCTAAAATTTCCAAAAGTTTTTTAAATTATCATTTCACCCTCCACTTGGTTATCCTTGGGACAAATTTAATAGGTCTAACAACCTATTCAGACCTTCAAGTAGTTTAAAAGCCAACTTTAAAAAATTAAGATTTAGATAACTTTTTTAAAATGATCAGGGCTACTTTTGGAATTCGTAACACACTTAAATGATATTCGATAACAAGACCCCAATTATTTGATAACATCCCTTTCAATTTTTGAAAAACTCGTATGTCTACTTTTCTTCAATCGCTTGACTATCACATATTTATTTTAGTACATGAAGGCTACACTAGAACAACTAGATTTGTAGATGGCATTATAAGTGAAATGCCGTTTACTGATTGGACTATAGAAGAAAAAGATTTAGATTAATTAAACATTAAATGTTTAAAAAATATTTTATGTGCACTTAAGTTTGAAGACTATATACGAGTCTCAACTTGTAGAACTAGAAAAAAAATTTGGGGTAGGCTTTACATTACATATGATAAAAATAATGAGGTGAAATATTCTAGAATGAAAATTTTACTATATGATTATGAACTATTTTGAATGAAACTGAATGAATCAATCATGAACATGTATATTCATTTCATACAAATAGTCACCTCATTGTATGCTTTAGAAAAAAAATTAACAACTGATAAAAAGTAAATAAAATTCTTCATTATTTGCCTACCACTTATGATGCAAAAATAATTGCTATAATAGAGTCAACACACTTAAATGTTTATTCTAATAATTATCTTCTTGGACCACTAACTATTTATGAGCAAGATGTGACTCAAAGATAGATTGATGTAGGTGAGAAGCGGTAGGAGAAAAATATTGCATTGAATGTGGATGACTCAGATAGTGAACAACCTCAAGCTAAGGATGAAGATGACAATTCCTTAATAACAATGCAATTCAGAAGTTTCTTTAAGAAGAAGTAAAAGAGATGTCAACAACGGAATAAGGGTAAGTTTCATAAAAATACAAAAGCTTCTAATGATGTAATTTATTATGAATGCAGGAAGCTAGGACACATCAAATCTGATTGCCCATATCACAAAAGGTAATCCTAGCAAAGAGAAGGTTGAGGAGAAAACAAATGTGAGAAAGAGCGAGAAGAGTTTATAGAAATCATTTTGTGTGAATTCAGCTTCAGATTCCTCAGAAATAGAAGAAGATGAGGAAGTCATAAACTTGTGTTTAATGGCTAATAAGCTGATCAATCAGATCAAAAAGAGATATGTAACTTAACCTATGAAGAGTTATTTTATATTTCTAAGAAAATTCATACTACTTATAAGAAATTAAAAAAGCTGCATGCTAAGTTAAACCTAGAATTTTCAAATTTACAAAAAGAGCATAAAATCCTTATGAATGATCACACATTGATTAATAGCAACCACATGACATATAGGATGAATTTGATGATTTGAACAAAAACCATGAACTATTGAAATCATCACATACTAAACTTAAAAATGATTTTAAAACATTTATTGGATGAATCTTATTATAGAGAACATTATTTGAAAGTTGATAATTCAATTTTAGAGAGTGCAAATTCATATCTTAGAGATAAACTAAAATCTCTTGAGGATAACAAGATACCACCAACACTTGAAGATTTTCTAAACCTGATCAGAAGCCTAAAATGTTAAAACCAAGGAAAAGACAAAATAATACATATAGTTTGGTAAATCCTTTTCCTAGAGTCAAATGTTTTTCTTATAGAATGACTAGTCATATTTTTCAAACTTGCACTATTCATAATAAATCATATCTAGTGTGGAGAACTAAGATGCATAAAATATAGCATATTAAATATGCATATACATTATTATTATCAAGAGGTAAACCCAAACTTATTTTGGTTCTCAAGTCTAACATTTGATCATCTTATAGACACGCTCTCATATAAGACCTCATGAGAGCATTTGGTATATAGACAATGGATGTTAAAAGCATAAGACTTTAGATATGACATAATTCCTATCGCTAGAAGCTAGGAATGGAGGCAAAGTTACACTAGGAGACAATACTATTAAGAAAGTAGTAGGTACATGTATGATTACAAATTTGAATAACTTTTTCATTGAAAATATCTTATTGGTAGAAGGCTTAAAGTATAACTTGTTAAGTATTAGTTAGCTATGTGATAAAGGTTATAGTGTAAACTTTTTTCCCACTAATTATATAATAAACCAAAATGGAATTGATGTATTACATAGAAATAGGGTTAATAATATGTACATACTTGATTTGAGTTTTATTAAATCTTTTAATACTTTTTACCTTTAAATAATTACTATTGAATTATGGTTATGGCATAGAAGACTTTATCATGCTAGTATGAAAAATCATAGGAAGATTACCTAAACAGAGTTAGTTAGAGGTATACCTAAACTAGACTTCCCTAAGGATCACTTGTGTAATGCATGTTAGGAAAATAGGTAAAGTCCTCCTTTTATTCCATTAAGAAACTTATAACTACAAAATGATAAGAAGTAATTCATATAGATCTTTTTGGACCTATTAGCATTGTTAGTCTAGGAGGTAAAGTGTTTGGATTTATTAAAGTTAATGATTTTTCAAGATTCACCAGGGTCAAATTCTTATTTTATAAGAGTTAATCATTGAGGAATTTAGAGACTTTTCTACTTGGATTCAATGAAAACTAGGATATGAGATTTTATCAATTCAAAGTGATCATGGAGGAGAATTTAAAAATGAAATATTTGAAGATTTTTATGGAGAGAAAGTAATTGTCAAAAATTTTAAGCACCTATGATCCCTCTATAGAATGGGGTTGTCAAATAAAAGAACATAACATTAATTTAAGTTGTTAGAGCCTTGTTGGCAGAATACTCACTTCTGAAATATTTTTGGTCTAAAGTGGTTAGTACAACATATTATATTTTGAATAGGGTGAACATTAGATCCATGTTGAACAAGACACCATATAAACTTCTTAAGGGTACTACACCTAATATTTCATATTTGTATGTTTTTGGATGCAAGGTGTTCATTTAAAATAATGGTAAAACTCCTTTAGGAAAATTTTATCCAAAATATGATGAATGTTTTTTTTTGGATATTCTAGTATTAGAAAATCCTATACAGTTTTTAACATGAAAACATTGATAGATGAAGGGACCACACATATTATTTTTCATGAATTTGACATTTGAAAAAAGCAAAGGTTGGAAGAAGGTCATATTGAAAATATCTCCAAAGGAATTGAAAAGTAAAATTTGGAAGAAAATGTTGGATTAGAAAACCCTTTGCCTAGAAAATGGAAATTTTCTAAGAATCACCCTAAGGAATTGATTTTAGGTGAACCTAGTGAGGGTGTTAGGACTAGGCATGGACTTAGTAAAGAAGTGAACCATTCTGACTTTATATCGATGGTGTAAGCCACTAATATAAATCAAGCACTTTCGAATGAATTTGGAATTTTGGTCACAAAAGAATAATTAAATCAATGTATAAGAAATGATGTTTGAAAATTAATGAAAAGGCCTAAGGATCAAAGTGATGTTTTAACTAAGTAAGTGTTCAAAAATAAAATAAATAATTAAGAAGTTGTGATTAGAAATAAAACAAGACTGGTGGCCAAGGATTATAATTAAATAGAAGGGATTGATTTTAAGGAATCTTTTTCGCTTGTGGCAAAACTTAAAGCGATAAGGGTTTTGTTAGGCTTTGACTATTTTAAAGGTTTTAAATTGTATCAAATGGATGTTAATAGTGCCTTTTTAAATATGGTGATACAAGAAGATGTTTATGTTGAGCAACCTCCAGAGTTTGAAAATTATAAATTCCCTAATCACGTGTTTAAATTAAAAAAGGTATTGTACTGACTAAAAAAAGTGGTAGGGCTTAGTATGACAGGTTAAGTACTTTCCTATTAGGTAGGATAAATTAGTGACTACACTAATGAGTTCCTCATTGTAGTTTAGATAAGGACCCAAAGGGAAAATCTATTGATCAAAAGAAATTTAGAGGAATGATTGTATCATTGATTTACTTGACTGCTAGCAGATCAAATATCATGCTTAGTGTTTTTTTATGTGTAAGATTTCAATCTGATCTAAAGGAATCATATTTAATAGCAGTTAAAAATTTTTTGAGATATCTTTTGGGAACTTAAAATTTAGGAATTTGGTATGCTAAGCATAGCCCTTCTTTTGAAATTATTGGTTATTCTAATTTTGAGTTTATGGGATGTAGGGTTGATAAAAAAAATACTTATGGAACTTTTCAATTTATAGAAAACTCTTTAGCTTCTTGGTCTAGAGAAAAAAAAAATTCATTAGCCCTTTCTACTATTGAAGCAAAATATATTGCCTTAGGTAGTTTTGTGGCACAAGTTCTTGGTTATAATAACATTTGATTGAGTTAGGTTTTTCAATTTGCACCAATCTAATTTTTTGTGATAATACAAGTGTCATATGCATTTCATAGAATCTTATTCAACATTCTAGAACCAAATATATTGATATAAGATATCACTTAATTAGAGATAATGTAGTTAAAGGAGAAATTGAATTGTATCATGTTGCTACTGAAAATCAACTTACAGACAAAATCACAAGCTTTTGACATGTTTAGCACTTTAAGAACTAGATTAGGTGTGTTTGATCTTAATTCTTAAATTGAAATTCTACAAATTTAATTTAATGTGTAATGTATTGGTATGTTTTTTTATTTTCTTAGGTTGTTTGTAAGAGTTTATTGTTTGTAAGAGTTTTTTATGTGTATTTTGTTTTTGTTGTTTTCTTGGTTTCTTCATTATTTTTTTTTATTAGTATTGTACATTTTTTTTTATTTTATTGGTTGCATGTCAATTGATTTTAGGTGATTGTTATTGAAAAGAAATTATATTTTTCATAACTTGTTTGAAGTGTTATCTTCATATTATACTAAATATTTTTAAACTGTACAAAATATGTAGCATATTTATGATAGTTTTTTTAGTCGAGCACATGAAATTGGGGTTTCATTGAATTTTGTACTATTCAATTTCATAATTGTCTGTATGAACCATGTTGTTTCATCTATATGATTGGGGACAATTTTATAGAGGGTTCAATTATTTATGTCTAATTGTACGTATGAAATTGCATTTTGTGTGTACGATCATGTTGTTAGTTTTTCATGTGGGGATGAACCTAAACATCATAAAATGATCTTTAATATTTTGATCACCCAGGATAAATAGGTGTTCATCAATACAATCCAATGGTCAATAAGTATGTACGAAAGGATGCCTCGAATATGGCATTTTATGAAAAGTCATTTCTTTTTTTGCCATATTAATTTGTCTGTTCGAAACTTTTTTCATCCCATATGATTTTGCAATCATACATTCAAAATCAATTTTGTACTGTACAATATGTCATTTTTGTTTAAATAGAAGGTTCTTGCATAAGTTTTTTTTTTACATTCTCATTCGATTCCAAACCTTCTCAAGTCTAAATCTTAGGAACGGCCAGCAATAGTAAATGACCTTGCACCTCTAAGGAATCATCCTCTAGATATACTATGGACAATAACTTCCTCTCTAAAGAGAATGAGGAAGCTTTTGATAGGTATTTTGCTTCCAAAATATCCCCTTTCTAATTTCTCATTCTAAGTGATATCAACTTTTATTTCTTGCCCTTATTTGCCTCAACCTAATTTTCATTCATCCTTACCTTGATTTATGTATACCATCATGAAACCTTTCAAATTGTTTTAGCTAACAAGATGGTAAACCAAGAACTCACAAGGATTACCTCATATGTTTTCAAGCAATGAGTAGAAATCACTAAGGAAAATTTAGCTAACTTTCTTCATCAAAGTACCCAACGAGTTAAAGCGCACACCTTACCCTCTAGAGATGACTTAAATTAGTCAAAAATAAATCAAACTTTTAAAGGTGTTTCCCAAGTGAGTCATCTGTCTCATGTGTACACTCTTAATTGAATTTCATGGATTATCTAACATGGTTTGAGAACCTCAATTATTCTAAAAGATGGTGATCACATAAACTAGACTCCTCTCTTGTCCACTATCAAATATTTTATTATGACTAAAAATCAATTTGATGAAGACTAATATATCATGGATTATATTTACAAACTCTCTAATATTGGACTTCCTCATAATAAGAGGAAGACAAATATGGCTTTAGGACATCTAGTTGCCTATATCTTAGAAAAGAAGTACAACCTTATCCATCCTGATCCACCCACTAAACTTCCTATTTTATTTATTTATACCTTTTTCAATCACTCTTTGGGTAGGATCAAAGTTTTGATGGAGATTATTCTGAGGAAGGAGGAGCTCCTTCTAAAGCACTTGCACCTGCACCAGGACCTGACCAAAATTTCTACCAAGAAATGTTCTAATGCTTTGATAGAATGGAAACTCATTTTAATCAATACTTTGATCAAATTGAGAATCACTTGAATCAACAAGATGCTATATACAGTAAGGACATGGGTTCGATTTGAGGACAATTTGGCTCGGTTAACATGAATGTAGCTACAATCAGTAGTTACTTTTCATTGTTCAACCAACCACCTCTTCCAGATTAAGGCCCTTCTTATTATTAGTTGTACCTCTGTGCTACAGTTTTTGATGAGTGTGTTTATTGTTGACATGTTTTTTTGTGATTTCAGTGATTTCATGTGTTATATTTTTGGATTTTTGAGATGATGTTATTATTATTTTTATTTTTAAAGAAAGCAAATAATGCATTAATCAATAAAACTGAAAAACTACAAAGTAGATTCCTCATTCAAAAGATTAACAAAAGAAGGAGGAAACTTATTTAAGCTAATATCTTCCCAAGCAAAGATAGAAATAAGAGCAAAGCTATCACACATGTCAGCTAGCTTGTTATTGTTTCTATCTATACATTTGAATAGAACAAAGTTACAATCATTGAGAAAGTGTAAGTCTTCCTCACCATTGAATCCGTTAGTCATGGCTTGTTGAAGAAAAGTATTAACATTGGAGTTATCACTCTCAATACTAATACCTTTGGATTTGAACATCCAATCTTTAATTGATTTTTCAGGGCTTTGATAGCTAGCAACTCTAATTGGTAGATATCCTAATGAATATAAGATTTCCCATAAGCCATCAAAAATCTGCCTCTACAGTCACGTATGACACCTCCCATTCCAGCTCTATAATCAAATTCCAGAGATGCATCCACATTAATTTTGAGCCAATTGGGTGGTAGAGAATGCCAAGTGTTAAACAGTCCAGAAGACTGATGAACATCGCACCTTTTCGAGATTGAATTGCAAACCATTTTGGAGTAGATGAGTAGCTACTGCATTTGCAGCAATAGTAGTTGAACTTTCTTTAAACTTATCATGAATAAGTTTGTTTCTAGCTTTCCAAGAAAGAAAAATCACATTGCAAAACATATTACTTAGCAACCCATTGTTATGAGCAATGATCTCCATCCAAGCACAACATCTTTCCAAATTATCAAATAATGGAATATCAAATCCCCATTTGTTTAATAAAGAGAAAATTTCTTTTACTTTAGTGCATTTGATAGTAATATTCTCCACATCTTCAATATCAGCTCCACATCTCGGACAAATATTAGAAGTTTGTAGCTTTCTTCTAGCAATAAATTGAAAGGTTGGAATAGCATCTTTAAGCAATCTCCACCAAAAAATTTCAACCCAAGGAGATAGTTTGGCTCCTTTGATCCACTTAACATATTTTGATTTAGTTTGGCCATGAAGCATTTTATCAAATGCTAATGATGATAGAGATTTTCCTGAATTCTGGGAAATGAGCTCATGGTAATCATCATGAGCTTGTTGATCAATATTAATTTGGATTATCAGCTGAACCAAATCCTTCCCAAAAAAATTGAGTAGTTCTTCAACATCCCATGCTATGTTATTAATGAATTTATCCAACAAGATAATTTCATCCTCTTGAGGAACTACAAAAGTAGGCCATTTGTTTAAACATTTTTCCAAGATCCAAGCATCCCTATAAACATTAATAGAACAGCCATTTGCAATCTTCCGTCTAATCAATGATAACAGCATACTGTTACCATCTGAAATCAATTTCCATGTAGATGAACAATTAGTTTTGTTATTCCCTTCTTCAGATTTCTTCCCTTATTTCGGCACTAAAGTTTTATGAAGCAGGGATTCATTATTTTGTAAATAACGCCAAGCAAGTCTGGATCTATGTGGAGCTTCCTTATTACTAGATGAACATAATCCATGTCCTCCCCATTTAGTTGGTTTTCAAAGCTCATTCCACTTAACATAGTGTAAGCCCAATCTTCCATCAGATTTATTCCACAAAAAGCTTGTACAAAGCTTGTCTATTTCATGTAAAATACTAAGAGGAACTAGAGAATGCATGCAATAAAATAAAGGGAATGAATGTAATACTATTTTGACCAAGGTGATCTTTCCCGCAAGAGAGATGAATTTGGTTCCTCATACATTAAGCATTTTCAAAGACTTTTCTACTATAAAATAAAAATTAGCATCAACAAATCTTTTGAGAGCAATCTTAATACCAAGATACACAAGTTCTTTGACTACTTTAAAACCCATAATACGCGAGATCATCTTCTTACTTCTACTTTTAATAGATTTGCCAAACAAGGTTACAAATTTGATAAAATTGATTCTTTGACCTATCCACTTATAGGATTCAGTAAGAACCACCTTGATCTTCTTTGCCGATATCTTAGTTGCATTAGAGAATACTATCACATCGTCAGCATAAAGTAAGTGTGAAATCCTTGGGCTGCCTGGGCTCATTTTAACGCCAAGATTAATTTGATTGAGAGCATTTGTAAGAAGTTGGGAACAAAGAATGTATAAAATAGGAGAAAGTGGACAACCTTGGCGGAAGCCACATCTAGCTCTTATATATTCCAAAAAAATTTCATTAATGATCAAAGAAAACCTTGGGTCTACCACACATTCCAAAATAAGACTCAAGAATTTTAAAGGAAAGTTAAAGTAAATCAAAACATTCCTAAGTGTTTCCCAACTCATAGAATCATAAGCTTGTTCCATATCGATTTTAAATGAAACAAGCCCTTTAGAAGCTTTGGAGTACCTGAATTTATGGAAGATTTCCTGAGCAATCAACACATGTTTCGAAATAGATCTCCCCTTGATAAATGCCGCATGTTCCATAGAGATAAGCTTGGGGATCACCATAGTAAGTCTGTTGAAGATCACCTTGGCTGCCACCTTATAGACCTCATTGCATAAGCTAATAGGTCTATAATTAGCTGGAGTTAAAGGATTGCTAACCTTGGGAATAAGGACTATAAGTGTGTCTTTCCAGCTCTTTTCCATTTCACCATGTTGCAGGAAATACATTATTGCATTCAGAAAATATGTTTTGATAATGCTCCAGTAAACTTTAATAAATGAGTAGGAAATTCCATTAATTCTAGGTGCTATATTGCCTTTAGTATGCTCTATGGCCTTCTCAATTTCTGCTACCGAAAATTCTCTTTCAAGCATTTTCCTGTCTTCGTTATCCAGAGTGGCTTGCGGTAAAGGTCACCCGTGAGTTGTAGAAGCTATGTATCTCCACTTTTGGGTGAAAAATTGAGTTAAGATACCGTCAATTTGCTTTTGTTCCTCCACCATATTACCATTATCATCTTTAATTTTGAAAATAGTGTTAGAATTTCTCCTAGCACTAGCATAGGAATGGAAGAATTTTGTATTACTGTCGCCATCAACCCACCATTTAACTTTTGTTCTATGCTTCCACCGATCGTTTAGGCAAGCCATGACAGAATTCAGTTCATTGGTCTTATTCTTTAGCATCCAGCATTCATCTTCTGATAGGAAACCAAAGTTAGCTTCCTTAGTTTGCAATTCCATAACTTCTTCAAGTAACTGATTTTTCAACATGTTTAAATCTTTGTTTTTCTTCTTGCTCCAAAAAAATAATTCTCTAAGTGTTTTCCTGAATTTATAATTTAGTATTTGAGCATAACTTCCATGAAAATTCTTCCCCCATTCCTTTTTCACCAGAGAGAAAGCTGCAGGTTTTGAAATCCAGATATCTTCAAACCGGATAGCTTTCTTGGTTACAAATATGGAATTCAGAAAATTTAGGAGAATGGGACTATGATCTGAGGATATCCTTGCAAGATGTCTTACAACCAATTGTTGAGAAGAATTAATAGCCATTGAGTTAAGATAACACCTATACAATCTCTCAAGAATTTGACCACCACCAACATTATTGCTACACCATATAAACCTTGGACTTATCAAACCAATTTCATGATAGTCATTATTGAAAGTTTGTTAGGGATGTTAAGCCCTATAGATTTGGCCCGAGGCTAACCATGAGGGGGGGGGGTGAATTGATATTTAAAATTTTTTTTAAGCAAAAAGAACGATTATCACAAACCAAATCACCACAAAATCAAGTGCGGAAGAAAATAAATGCGGAAGCACTAAAAAAAAGAACACAAGGGTTTATAGTGGTTCGATCAACTCGACCTACATCCACTCCCCGGAGGCGTCCTCCGAGTATTGCACTACCAACGTGACTCTCCTTTAGCCCCCACAGCTAGGCGGAGAAGCCCTCACAAAAACACGTCCTTTTTGCCACACCCGGCAAGGCAGAGAATCCAACTACTTTTGCTTCCTCTTGAAGTAGGAAGAGAACCATGATCACTTACTTTAACTTACCTCTCCCAACCCTTCCAAGGACAAGAGACTCTAGGGAAGAAGAAGTAGAACAATGCTTGGAGCAACCCTTGTGAATCCCCTCACAAGCTCCACCTCACAATATCCTCTCTCTCTATCTCCCTCTCTCTCTCTCTCTCTG
>NW_021319178.1:16582949-16620502 GCF_001605985.2 Dendrobium catenatum
TCTGATTTTAAAGCACAAAAAAAGCAATTAAGACATTTTGCATTTAATTGAGCCAAATCCCTATCATCTAAAGTCCATTCAGTAAAAGGAAGTGAAACAGTAATGCCATTAAGTTTACCAGTTGGAGGTGTGTAACCATCCTTAAAAAGCATCCACATGCGATAATCAGTAGATTATAAAAATGTACACATGCGAATTTTCCAAAAATCAAATGGGATATTATCAAACAAAGGTGGTCGAGTAATAGAATACCCTTCTGGTGTATTACAATTCACAAAGTTAGCCATGAATAAAAATTCAAAAAGTTTTCAAACTTAGTTTTTATGAATCCCGCTCTGATACCACTTGAAAGTTCGTTAGGGATGTTAAGCCCTATAAAACTGGCCCGAGGCTAACCAAGAGGGGGGGGGGGGGGGGGGGGGGGGGGGGGCTGGATTGGTATTTAAAAATTTCTTTAAGCAAAAAGAATGAATATCACAAACCAAATAATCACAAAAACAAGTGCAGAAGAAATAAATGCCGAAGCAGTAAAAATAAGAACACAAGGGTTTATAATGGTTCGGTTAACTCGACCTACGTCCACTCCCTGGAGGCGCCCTCCGAGTATTGCACTACCAACGCGACTCTCCTTTAGCCCCCAGAGCTAGGCGGAGAAGCCCTCATAAAAACACCTCCTTTTTTCCACACTTGGCAAGGAAGAGAACCCAACTCCTTTTGCTTCATCCTGAAGCAGACAGAGAACCATGATCACTTGCTGAAACTTACCTCTCCCAACCCTTGCAAGGATAAGAGACTCTAAGGAAGAAGTAGAACAATGCTAAGAGCAACCCTTGTTAATCCCCTCACAAACACTCACAAGATCCCCTCTCTCTCTCCTTTAGGTTTTCTCAGGTCAAGATAGTAGCCAATGATGTTAAAAAATGTTGAACAAGAGCTCTTAAATAGAAGAGCTTCAAAGGGGCTTATTAATTGTAAGTTGTCGACATTATCATCCAGGATGATATGGAAATCGTCCTGGCCGATCAGTACAAATCTCATAAGATCGGCCAGAGCATCGCCCTGAATGCAAACTAGACGATTAAACATTTGCTTGATCATCCCGGATGATCTCACGATCGTCCTAGCCGATCAGTTCAAATCAGAGGAAAATCGTCCAGAGCATCGCCCTAAATTTGAGCTGTCCGATCCATAACAACTAGGAGCAACCAAGGGTTTTTGAATGGATCATCCAGGACGATGTGATCGTATCAATCATCCTTAATTACTCCCATAATTGTTGGATCAATTTAGGCATAATTATAGAATATTGTCCAGGCCAATAAAATAATCATCCTGGCTGATTTCCAAAAATACATAATACATAAAATTGATCATGGCGACAAATTCTTTCTGTATTGAGCATATCGTCCTAGCTGATACAGGTATCGTCCAGGCCGATTAGTTAATTACGGCTTCCTTAACTATGAAATTCT
This sequence comes from Dendrobium catenatum, assembly GCF_001605985.2. NCBI lineage: Eukaryota > Viridiplantae > Streptophyta > Magnoliopsida > Asparagales > Orchidaceae > Dendrobium > Dendrobium catenatum. Next base: position 16,584,422 of record NW_021319178.1, read on the forward strand.
GATTAGAGCTTCTATTTTGAACTCGATCGTCCAGGACGATATAAATATCGTCTGGGACGATGTGAGTGAAAACACAAGCTCTAAATCTCTTAAGTGTGTGAGTGTAGGGTTACTTAACATCAGTCACTTCAAATAATTACAATTGACTCAAGAAAGAAAAAAGAAAAATACAAACTGATTCAACCCTAATCTTCCCTATCTTGAGCTGGTTCTGATTTTCGTCCGATCTTTGATACCTGAAATGTCAGTAGTAACAGGTGGTGGGAAAAATTATGTCTCCACGCAGATTTTGATTTTATCCTATTTTGTAATTGAATACTGCATTGAGAAAAAAGTACAATCTCGAGAGATTGACACAATATTCTATGATGGATTCAATATCAAAATAGGGTTTTAAAAATTGATATTTCTATAATCAAACATAGTTCAAAGAATAATATATCATCTCAAAAGATGAACATGAAATTCTATAGAATATATTTAAAGATAGAAATACGTTTTTTGAAAAAGTTTATTCATGAAAAAAAATGCACTCATCTCCTTAGGTCCTTGGGAGAATTGGAACCATCTTCCACCTCTTTTATCTTCTTTAGAAGTAAGATAATTGAATTCTCCTCCTACCACCATAGGAGAGTTGGCCATTGAATGCACCTCCATATTTTCCTATAGCTCTCTTCTTTTTTACATATCTTTATGACCATAAATAGTAGCAATCCTCCAAGTGCCCTGGTTGTTGATTTTAAAATCTGCAATGACACATTGAGTAGAAGAATGAACAATTTGGAAATCAAAAATCAAAGAATTCCAAAGAATGATAATGCCTCCCGACAACCCTTCTGAAGGCATAATATGAAAATTCCATCAATCACTAATGAGTAATTTGATCTCAAAAGAGTCTATAGCCGATAGTTTAGTTTCAACTAGCCCCAAAAAGAAAACTCCAAAAGAATTAATAAATTCTTTGATATATAAAGAAGCACCTTTCTTTCTTGCTCCTCCACAATTCCAAAATGCTATTGAATTCATTGATGAGAGGGTGGGGATGATGCCCCCACAGTCCCTTTTGATTCCACATCCAATCTTCTAATTCAAGAATAAGAGCTGATAGGATCGAGATCCTTCAATTGTTTTGATTTTTTCTTCTTAGCCAGAGACTTCCTAGCTGATTCCAAACCAGTCTCTTCAATCTGTATCGGATCAGGTTGAGAAGAATCAACAGGTAAAGCAGTTTTTCCACCAATCTCAACTTCTTTTTGAAAATCCTATATGATTTCACCTTCTTCAATATGGTCTAAAAGAACACTGAACTTGTTGTTAGAAGAGTGTATGCTATAATTGCTGCACTGCTCTATTCTTTAGAAAGAAAAGAGTTATTCACTTCACCAACAGATGGAATTTCTTCAGTTCTTTCCTGAGCTGAATCAGGGATCACATTATCTTTACTCAGTGATGATAAAATATTTTTCCCTTCTACTTTTTTCCAAATAGAAGATACTCTTTGTTTGGGAAGAATTCTCCTTGAATTACTGGATATATTTCTTCATCTATTGACAACTAACCAAGGTCCATAACCCATATTTGTTCATTCTTTGGTCTTGTTCTAGAATACATCTTCTGAATTAGAAGAATTTGAATTTAAATTCTTCTCACAACTGGTAACAGTATTGGCAGGGTTTACCTTTACTTCAATACAGTCTTCTTTGAAATGCCCGATAATTCCACAACTAAAATAGAATATGGGAATTCTCTCATATTCTATACTTTGGAAGAACTTTCCTGAAGATCCCTCCACCCACACGCCAAGAGGAAGCTTGCAATCAAGCTTGATTCTAACACAGACTCTGCCAAATTTGCGCCTTCCCCATTGAAATATATTTCCATCTAAAAGGATAGGCTTCCCCACCATAGAAGCAATCCTACATATGTTAATTTCATCCAAACAATGAAGTGGGAGATTAGGTAATAAAATCCAAATAGGTGTCGTTAGCCCTTTAGGAGAGGTAGGTGAGAAATCTTGTGACCATCAATCAACTCCTATAATTTGGCCTTTAACAAACCACGTTACATTTGATAAAAAAAGCTTCCAAGTGTTCTTGTTCAAAGAATGAAGGTTCTCTACCAACACTTAGAGGGTGTAAAAGGATGAAGGTCCTCTGCTTACACTTGGAGGGTGTGAAAAGATGAAGGTTCTCTGCCTACAATTGGAGGGTGTGAAAGGATGATAGTTCTCTGACGCACCAGGGATTGGTGGAAGAGATGTTTTTGTATAGGATTCTCCACCTTGTTGTGGGGGTAAAAGAAGAATCTCTTCGGTAATAGTGCAATACCTGAAGATGGAATCTTCAGGAAGTGGATGTAGGTCATGTTTGATCGAACCACTATAAATCTTTGTGTCTTTTTAATTCCACATTTATTTACTGCTAGTTATTTATCTATGATTGAAAAGTGGTTTTTAAAATCCTAATTAACTTGCTAACTTAATTAAAGGTTTTCATATTTTTAAATCCAAGAGAATTTTTAAATTACCTATTCACCCCCTCTTGGTTAGCCTTGGGACAATAGCTTAGGCTTAACAACCTAATCAAGTTTCAACAGATTTAGGGAGGCACTCATGGCCAAAATCTACAATATATTATATCTAGTTGTATATATTGATTATAGATATTTAAAGGTTTTACAACCTTGGAATATTATTTGAGTTTTTTAGGTTTGACGGCTTTGAATGCCTCCAAACAAATGTTGTTGATGCTAGAGATATGCCTAAGCAATTTTCAACTAACCAATCATGAATCCAAGATAATCTGTTTTGGTTTTGAGATGGTTGAATATTATCCAAAAATAGGTTATGGACCAATGTATTTTCGGTTTGGTCTTGAAAATTTGATTTTGGAGAATGAGATTTTCAATGATTATGGATTATATATTTGTTTTTTATTATTTAATCTATTATTTGAAAGATTTTGGATTTGACATATTCTTATCATTAACTATCATTGATAATTATCAATGGTTGAATATATAATCAGGTGATAATCGCTAGTTACAATCAACAAAAGGATTTTAATTTTATTTTTGTAATGTATTATTAAGTTGATTATGTAGATCAATGATTTAGGGGATTTTGTTTTTGAAATGATCATATCATTAACAAACATTTGGTGACCGCAAAGTGATATATCATATGATCAACTAATAATCAAAGGTGACTATCAAAAGATTATTTTGGGATTAATGATCATATTTTAATGCCAAGTCACTATAGTGAATTGATTTGAAGTTTGGAGTATATTTAAATGTTTTGTATATAAAGATTAGTTGTTTGATGTGGGGAATTAACCTCACTAAAATGGGGTTAAAATTTATCTATTTGGGAGCTAGTATCCCATTCAGATTTCAATCCACTTGTATTGGAGATGTTATCATAGTCAAGCATTCACCTATTTTAGAGTTAATATCCCATTCAATTGTTAATCGACTTTTTGAGGAGATGCTATCAAACTTACTTATAAATCCATCTATTTGGGAGTCTCTATACCATCTAAATTTAAATTCACATTATTACCTATGATATTTTCATTCCAAAATAAAAATTTCATAAATAATTGAGTTGTATAATCAACTTCAGAATCCAAAGTAAAATCATACATTAAATCTTTCAGTTGATAATCACTAGTGGTTATTACCAGATCATTTGTTCAATCATTAATAATAATTAATGATTATCAATGACATAAGCATTTAAATTTTAAAACCCCTTCAAATTATTTAACAAATCAAATCTAAACCAAATCTGTTGACCAAATCTATTGAAAAAAATCAAACCTTAAAACCCAAGATTCCAAACCAAGCCCAAAACTCCTTAATTAATAACCTATTTTTTGGTCACCTCAAAATCCAATTAAATGACCATGGATTTATGATATCTCACTTACATATAAATTAGTCATATCCCCTTGGTTAACCACATTAGTTTGGGAGAATTTCAAGTTCACTAACCCCTAAATTTTAAAACATATTTCAAGGTTGTAAAACCTTCAAGTATTTATAGCCTATTTCACTAAACGTAGCATATTATCAAAATTCACCTTAGAAGCCTCCCAAAATTCATTAATTATGGACATTTTCATTACCATGATATATGATGGGTATGGTGTAGTAACCTAAAGAATTTTGAAATTAATTTAGGGCTCTATCAATCCTTAAAATGATTAGTTTTTCAATGATAAAAAATTATTATAATCCCACCTACTAAACACAAGTCTACATGCCTCGTGGTGTAATATAGTGATGGAGTAAACTATCAATCCCATGAGAAAGAATATTTACTTGTAAATATTAAAACAGTCTACTTCAACTTCAGTAATTATCCTACTCAATAAAAATAAATTTTGGTAGAGATTCAATCACTTAATTTAAAATAAAAATTATTTAAATAAAATATTATTTGGATAAATTGTTTTGGATTTATGGAATGTGAATACAATATGTTTCCTTATGATTCTCTTTTCTATTGATGCTATTCAAATAATATGCATCATCGACTACTCTATCAAGCATGAAGATATAAAGGTTAAATTAAACTCTTCCTTCCTCAATACCACTATTAAGCTTCTATAGTCTGCACCCTATAAAAATCTTAGACGAGTAAGTAAAGTGTGTACTATTAACACTCCCTCCTAATAATTCATGTCTATATATTTAATACATGATAAGTACTATGCCAATGCTTAAATTTATACAATCCAACATACCTTGTTATGATTATTTTTTATTGCTAGGCTCCACATTACCCATTATATTAACTACACAATCGACCACTATTTGCATTAAATGAGGACCACATAAATTGAAAACATTATAAAATTATTGATGAAGAGAACTCATCTGTACTTCATATTTAATTTATACCATCAATCCAAAATTAATGAATTTAACCAAACATAAAGAGTAAGTGAAGCTTATTTATTTTCATTAATTGCATAGAAGAAAGAAAGTATGGAAGAAAAGATATCTCCATATGGCTTCAAAGATCACCTCTCCACTCCTCCAAGAACTTCCAGAATTGCTTTCACAAATTTAAGCCAAACAATCTAATGGAATGTATCCATTACTTCTCTTAAATCCCTTAGTTATTACACCTAAGAAAAAAAATATGATAAGCATTATAAAGACTAAAATTAAACAAATGACTCAACTTGACATACTATTTAAAGAAAAATATATAAAATTTATTTTTGCACTATGATGCTCGAGACAATTGTGCTGCAGTGCCCCAAAATTAAACTAATGCCACAACAATGAAGGTTTCCTACGTTATGGCACATGTTGACATGGACCAACTCTTTAATGAATCAATGCATCTCTTTATTGGCAAATTGTGTACTTAATAGTTATAATTATAGCACCGCAGTTCTAGTAATGGTTGAGTGCTATTACGTATATATGGCACTCCATTAATTTATAAGTGCTAAAAATTGGCCCCACGGTGATGTAGAGATGGAGACTTGTCTTTGTGGCACCGATTCCTTTAATGTTGTGGTGTTGGGATAATTAGATGGAATTTGCTGCACTTACTCCTCTGATACTACGACATTGTGAAATAGAGATTGAGCTTCACCATGTCCATATTTGGGTGCTTAAAGGTGCCAATGATGGCACCATATCAATATTTTTTTGACGGTGCGGCATTGTACCAGACCTTAAAATGTTGCTCCTTTTATATATTTTTCTACACAAATATAACTAAAATAAGACATTTTCATTAACAGATTAATGCATAAAATATGACATAATTTATTCTTATCAATACATTAAACTAATATGTTGTAAATCTGGACCCATGTCTTGTGTTTTTTGTGATAAAAATATTATTTGATTTCTTATAGTGCTATTTCCTGATAATTGAGTTTAATGCATATCTATTTTGCCCAACTCAAAAATATGTAAGGTCCACTATTCACTTGCAACTTTTATCAGCTAATGATTGGGTAAACTTGGATAAAAGTATGTATTTTTATACTTTATGTACTTTTTTATCTATCTTGAGTGAATCATGTATTTAGGTGGATCCTAAAGCTTGGTGACCATTCACATACACACTCAAGTGGCTGATTTAGTGAGTTACGAAGAAGATGCTTTTTTTAAACTAATTGTATTTTATGATTTATATCATACTAAACAATAAGTTAATCAGAAAAATTATTATTTAGGGCACATTTGATAATTATGATTGATTAAGCTAATCAAATTATAAAAGCTTAATCATATAAGATGATTTGTTATAATCATGAAAATAGATGCTAATTATAATTCAAGCAATATTTTAAAATTAAAATTCTGTTCCAATAATTATGTACGATATGCATCGTAATGTATGATATATGACAATCATGCCAAAATCGATTTTTCAATTAGGGGAATAATTATGGTTTATTTGTTTGATCAAATTATACTAGAAAATTAGTAATGAAGGTATTGTACTACCCAATCAATTCATGGGATGATAATTTTTTCATCACCTATCGTACATGACAAAATACCATAGTTTTTTCAACTAATCATATACCCCAATTTTGTATTGAACAAACAAAACAAAGCGTGGGATGATAATTTATCATCACGTATCATACTGGATGATCAGTACAAACTCTTAATCTTATTATACATGACATTATAGTTTGTACAATCTAAAATGGTTATTTCATACTAATCATATAGGATGATCATAGGTTTGTATTGGCGATCTTAATTGGCATATTGAAATTTAGGGCTTTTTGTTGCTAAGTATCATGAGAGGGTACATAGAAAAGGAGTTAAGGGGAGCTTTGGGAGAGAAGAGAGGAGGAGCTTTTTGTGAGGGTGAGTTATGATGGATTCATAAGGTTACTCCAAGCAAGGTTCTTGCCTATCTTCGTCAAGTCTCCTCCTTTATTTTTTGGTGGCTCCGGGGACACATTCTATAATAGTTGGTCAAGATTAGTTGCCATCAGTTGTAGGGTGAAAAAGGATGCAAGGTACTCTATCTTCTATTGGAAGGAGAAAAAGCTTCAAGGTATGCTACATTTATTAGGAGGGTAAAAAATGATTTCGTGTTATTTGCCTTCACCAAGAGGGTGAAAAAGGATTCTAGGTTCTTTACCTCATCAAGAGGGTTAAAAGAGTAAGGTCCACTACCGCTCTTGGTTGGTGGAAGAGATTTTAAAAGAGCTCATCCGCCAAGCTTGGGGAGCTAAAGTAGTGTCACTAAACAATTAATGTAATAATCGAAGAACTCCGGGGAGTGGATATATGATACTGTTTGATAAAACCACTATAAATTCTTAAGTTTTTGTTCTTATTATTTTCATAATTTTTTTCTATGTTTAACTGTATGGATAAAAACTATGATAATTTTGTTATTGTGAAATTAATTTGATTCCACATCGAGTGATAAAATTATCTATTTTCATAAAATTAAAAACATATAAAAAGATTTTCTTTTGTAAAAGAAAATTTTAAATTACCAATTCACCCCCTCCCCCTCTTGGTTAGCCTCACACCATTTCATTGTGGTTTAACAACCATCACAATCTTTTAAGTTATATTACAACGAGATTGAAAAACTATGTTTCAGAAAACTTTTGAAAAATCATCAATGGATAACTTTGGAAATCATAATATTACATAAGGGTATTCAATTGCATGACCATCACTATTTAATAACTTTCATTTTGGTTTTTTCAAAGTTTGCATGTTTACTTTCTTGTAATCAATAGACTATCGCATATAGATGTTAGTTCATGAAGGATATTTAGTACCTTCTTGCTTTTAAAATAATATTAAATTGTAACCCTTTTCTAAATGGAGTATTAAGGATAGATATTTACCCCAATTAAATGCTAAATATTTAAACTATTTTTTATGCATTAAAATCTTAAGATTATTTGCGTATATCTACTTGCACTACTTGTAAAGAAATTTTAGATAACCTCTACATAACCTACAAAGGAACTAGTGAAGTAAAATAAGCTTGGTTAAACATTATGCTCCATAGTTATGAATTATTTTGCATGAAATCTTATGATTCAATCTCTGAGATGAATACTAGGTTCACTCAAATTGTGACATGCCAGTATTCTTTTGGTAGACAACTTAAAAATTTAAAAAAAAAATGCTAACAACATTTGGTGTTGTCTGCCTAGTTCCTATGATATTAAAATAACTTTTATTACTCAATCCAAGGATCAAAATGTTAATTCAATTGATAACTTGCTTTGATCACACATTGCCTACGAGAATGGAGTGAGTCAAAAATAGATTGATGCTGGTGAGAAAATAAAGGAGAAAACTTTATCCTTAAAAGCTAATAATTCGGATAGTGTCAGTTTCATACTAGAAGATGATGATTGCATATGGCAGATGACAAGGAAATTTAAAAGCTTTCTAAGGAAAAAGTTAAAGTGTCGTCAGCAATGGAACAAAGGTAAAGCTAATAAAATTTATAAGGTTTATTTTGATTTCATCTATTTCAAATGCAAGAAGCATGGGCACTTAAGGACTGATAGCCAAAATCTTAAAGTTTAACCTTAAGGAGAAGGGTGGAGAAAAAGCTAAATTCAAAAAGAGCAAGAAACAAACTCTAAATGCTCTCTGGCAAACTCTGCTTCAGACATATTTGTTAATAAAAGTGCCTTTTTGATGGGGTAATAAAAGAATATGTGTATGTTAAACAACCCCGAGGCATTGAAATAAGCACCTTTAGCATGGTATTAGAGGCTAAGCACATTCCTACTAGAAAGATCCCTTGTTAATGATAGCATAGACACCACCCTATTCCTAAAAAAGGTTGGAGAAGAGGTACTCATTATTAAAATCTATGTTCATGTATTTTGTATGGATCCTCTGAAAAAATCCTATCTGATGAATTTTCAAAAATAAAGAGTAAGGAGTTTGAGATAAACATGATGGGAAAACTGAACTATTTTCTTGGATTTAGTATAAGTAGAAGGATGATGAAATTTTTCTTAAAAAATCAAAAGACATTAAGGACATCCTTAATAAATATGAAATGGATAAGGCCAAGGTAATAAACACATCATGATCTCTACAGTTCAGTTAGATAAGGACTCAAATGGAAAATTAGTGGATTAGAAAAATATAGAGGAATAATTAGATCACTTCTTTACTTGACTTTTAGCACTCCTAATATTATTTTTAGTGTTTATCTTTGTACTAACTTTTAGGCTGATCCAAAGAATCTCACTTGACTGCTATTAATACAGTTCTTAGATATTTCTTAGGAACCCAAAACTTAAGAATATGGTATCCTAGGCATAGCACTTTATTTTTGAAATTATAGGATATTATGATTCAAACTTTACAGGATATAGGGTTGATAGAAAAAACACTTCTAAAATCTTCTAATTCATAGGACAATCTTTAGTCTCCTTGTCTAGTGGAAAATAGTACACAGTATCTCTATCTACTGCTGAAGTACAATACATAGCATTAGGAAGTTATATGGCATAAGTCCTTTGGTTAAAGAAATTTGTACTAGATTTAGGACTAGCTATAAGCACTATTCCAATCTTGTGTGATAATGTTAGTGCTATCTGTATTTTAAAGAATCAAATCCAATACTCCAGGACCAAATACATAGATATAAGGTACCAATTCATAAAGGACCATGTCATCAAAGAAGAAATAGGGCAACATCTTGTAGCCATTAAATATCAACTTATACATAACTTAACAAAACCAATAGTTTCTTATACCTTTAGCATATTAAGAACTAGATTTTGTGTCACAGATATTCATACTTAAAATTGGATGGCTTAAAAAGCTGAAATCTAAATGCAATGTTTTTTTTATGTTATGTCTTTTAGTGTTTTATGTTTTTACTTTTATGCATATATTTGTTTATTCTTTTTTATCATTCTTAAAAATACTTTTTAAATTTAAGAATATGATCACTACTCAATTTAGTAGTTAAATGTTTTTTTAAAAGAAAATCTTATCTTATTTTTTTATAATATTATGTAAGTAGTAATTGACTCATCTAAAATAGGTAAAGGAAGAAAAATTGGTGATTATCTATCTACCTCTAACTTCTTTTCTACTGTAATTTCTTTTTGAATTAAAATTCATTTCAAATTAAAAGTTGTACCTAAAAATAGAGATATGCTTCTTCTTCCTATAGTCCTCTATCTCAAATGAATATTTTATTAAAATTCATTTCAAGTAATGAATCTTCTTCAAATAATCTTAATTAAGTTTTTATTTGGGTGGAAACCAACTGAGGGGCCTACGCGTTAATAAAAAATAAAGGTTTCAAGGTCATTAAAGGAGACATTTAGTTCACTAATACTTGACATAGCTACAGTAAAATTCAAAATAAAACCTAAGAGTTGATGGTCCCGAATACTTAAGAAAACATAAAAGCTTAAGAACATGCTAGGGCTGTAGGAAAATAGCACCCAAAAAAAGAAGATCAAAAAAAGGACATTTAGCATGGACTTCTAGCAAAAACAACTCAACTTGACCCCAAAAAAATTCAATCCAAAGAACCTGCAATAAATAAGGATTATAAAAAAGATTACAGCAACGCATAACATAGAAATACCAAACAAAGTTTGTAAAAATGTTGGAATCGGGAGCAATAAGGATATTATGAAAGAGAGGAATTTTGAGCTACCACAAAAACGTATAATCAGTCCCAAGAAAACTATATTCAACATTATAAAACTTGCAATCAATAATCATACATGGATTGTAACAAAGAGGGCACCAGGTGCAAGAAACGTTAAAGGTTATCCAATTATTTCCACTGCTCATAAATCGAACCTTATATAGAGACTCATTATCAACATTATTAAAATTTAACATCTTATCATAGATAAAAGAATAAAGCAAAACATCACCCATGATGAGAGAAATAATCTTGCCAGACCAGCAATCCTGACTATGGTAAATGATAAAGCTACACAGGTTAGCTACAAACATATGGCAGCCAACGTGCATAATAGCCAAATTTAAATAGTAGGTGTTAACAACACCTATAATAACCAAAATCATGAATGATAACCTCCCCAATATATTTGTGATGTAGATACATTTCGATAACCAGCCAAACCCACATAACAGAAAGTGCAAAATACTTTAAAAGTTGTGAACATGAATTGAGCATAAAGAGTATTAACAAATCCAGTTCCTATAATTGAACACTGCCCCCCCCCCCCCCCAAAAACTCCCCCCCCCCCCCAGCAAATTCAATAATTTATCATAATAATTAATCATTGAATTATATTTAAAATGAGAACTATCAGAGTAGCACAAAACCTGGAAAAATACCCGCAAATTGGTCCTCAACCGATTACAACAAAGCCATAAAAACCCCAAAGCAAACCCAATATAAGATATATGAGCACAAAGGGGTTAGTAAAAACGAGAAGCTGGCTAAGGTGTGAAGTATCGATGAAATCATGAATGTCAATATCAAACTACTTCTTGAATCCAATCCAACAAATACGCAGCATATGGAATGAATTTGGCAAATATGGATAAATCCAATCAACCAGTCGCACCAACAACAAAAACCATAATTCAGCAAAGCCCAATAACCCAATCAAATGCAACATCACCAAAATTCACCAATAAAAAAGGCAACCAAACCCAATCCAATCAATATTAAGAAAGAACCAATAATTAAGGGTAAAAGAACTATCACCCAAGAAACTCAAAAAACCAAAAGCCAACCTTAATAAACACCTCTGAGATGGAATGGATGAGCAGTAAAGATGAATTTTGAAATAATCCTTGAGAATAATAATCAAAGCCAGATAAAAAACCATCATACACCAAGAAAACTAAATCTAAGGCCAATTAGCTAGAATAACCAATGGGCAGGACCAAGCACCCAAAAGAAAAAAGAAAAGAAATCCACCAGCATAAATAGAAACTAGGACATTATCTGAACCGAACATATGACAAAGCAAAATGATCCAATATCTTCAAACCCTTAAGGTTCAAAGGTAAATAGGAACCACCATATTCATTAAAATCACTCAATATGCAACCCATTTTGGCAAGACAATCCACCGTAGCATTACCTTCACGAAGAATATGGGTAATAGAAAAAGAGTTGAGGGAAAGCCAGTGCTTGATGTATCTACTCCTATAAGAGAATGAAGGGTGGTACATAGTAGTATTACCATTAATATAATAAAAAAGAAACTTAACAACAACTTCAATCCAAACTATAGTGATACCAAGGGAGATGCATAAATTTAAACCATATAGCAAATCTTCAATTTTAGCCATAAATCACCGTATTAGAAGATCTAGGAGCCGCAAAAGCAATTTCAAACTAGCCATTAGAATCTCTAATCAACCCACCTTATATTTGTTAAGAGAGCCATTAGTGTTGAGCTGAAACCAACCATCATCAAGTTTAATCCATCTCATAATTCTACGAGGTTTAATTTTGGGGTCTAAATAGTAAAAAAAAAATAAAAAATTTGTAGTCATGTGGTAATAGCCAACAAAAACATTAACTTTAATCAAATTAGCTATAAACAATTGTAAAATTTTCTTAGTCAAGTTATTTGCCTCTATCATATAGATCAAGTTTTACTTTTTTTTTACCATTTCTCATATAAGAGAGTGAGTTTTTCTTCTCTTATATTTGAAAGATAATATCACAACTTAGAGGATTTTTTTATTTAAATATTTTTTTAAAAAAGTAAGATTTTTAAAATGAAAGAGGCATAAAATGGGCCCAAAACTAAAATAATGTGTAAAGTCTGCCAAAAAAATGCAAGATGCGAAAAGTGTATTAAAAATCAAAGATGCTCAAGGTGCATTAAAAACAGTTAAAGAGGCCCATATTATCTCACAATGAGTTAGCTTTCTTTTCTTTCAAATCTTTAAATCTTAGAAGAATCTATGTACTAATTGATATGTTCTACACTTGAATTTGAAAATCGTGATTCATGACTCGTCTCTTTGTAATGTTATTCTCTTAGATATATTTTTGAAAATAAAGTTTGAAAAGATCACATTTTCTCATTTATTTTCTAAATTAGATTTTTTGTTTTAAAAGACTTTAACCTATAAGGTGCTTAAGCTAGAGTTAACAAAATTTGAACCTCTAAGATTTCTAGGTTTAAGCTTTGTTAATGCATTTTTTACTTAGTTTTTAATCTAATCATGACGTAAAATTGTCATTTTCTAAAATTGATTTATTCCTTAAAAAATTTTGTTTGTTCTATTTTGTGATCGTTGTTTACTCTTATATTTTTTGTCGTTTATAGTTTCCTATTTTTATTGTTATTTCCTCTTTTTTTCTGATGTTAAAAGGTGAAGTAGCATTTTGTTTGTAGATTGTATTTTTTTTTGAAATATTTAATTCCATTTTTGTCTCTTAATATTCTATGTTTTGGTGTTATGTGTTATTTTTGCATTTAAAAGAAACCAACACACCCACTATTTTTGAAAGAATATATAAAGCAAGGGACATCTTAGGAAATAACAAAACACTTTTCAAATATAAACCAACAATGTTTGTTATCATAAAAAAGGGATAGATTTTTATAAATCTAGACCCAATTCTTGTAATTTTTATGATAAAAATAGTATTAGATTCGGTAATATGATATCTCTTGATAATTGAGTTTATTGCATATCTATTTTGCCCTTCTCACTAATATTTCAGGTCCATTAATTACATGCAACTACGATCATCTCAAGATTGAGTAGATTAGGATTAAAGACTTTATTTTTAATCTTTATGTACTTTTTATCTTTCTTTAGTAAATCATATATTTTAGTGGATTCTAAAATTGAGTAACCTAGCACACACAAACTCAAGGAGGTGAGTTAGTGAGTTAGAAAGAAGATAAATTTTCTTAACTAATAAAACTATATAATTTAGTTCATACTAGATTATTAGTTAACCAGAAAAATCAATAGTTAGGGCACTTTTATTATCTCAGATTGATTAAACTTATTATTTAGATGATTTTCATTGTAAGGGATGAAAAGTTATAATCATGAAAATAGCCGCCAATTGTTGAGATAGTCTTAATTTAGTTCTTAATTATTGATATTCTTATATCATGTATGTTTTTTATGATTCCAAATATTATTACTTTGATTATTATTTCTCCAAATATATTTTGGATGCACTATTTTGATGTTTGTGTGTACTAACTTTTTCAGGGAAATGATACTCCTGATTATTGAAGACTTCAGATCAGATCAATTTAGGATTTACTATAAATGAAGTTTGCATTTTTTTATTTAGTCCTAGAGACTGTGATTGTAATTGAGTAACTATGCACACACACCATGGAAGAGTTAAAAATTTATAATTATTAAACTAATCATAATATATGAAGTCTCTTCGTACGGGATGATTTGATATCTTATTTTCTTCTTTGATAGTTAAAAAAATAAGGAGCAAAATTTTTTTTCTATGTATGGATTGTACTGTACGATATCATAATTGTATGTATGCCATCCATGGTATAATTTGGATGGGGCCCTTTTTGTCCATATAAACTTGAAATTTTTTGAACGGTTCCTACCGTACAATGTTGTCATTATACGTACACCATCCAGGGTAAAAATTTGATGGGTCCCTTTTTGTCTAGATGAACCTAAAAATTTTTGAATGGTTTGTACCGTATGATGTCGTAATCATACGTACGTAGTACAAAGTACAAATTGGATGGGTCCCTTTTCATCCTGACGAACTTGAAATTTTTTGTAATTGATCATACCATATGATGTCATCATCATACGTATGTCATCCAAGGTATGAAATTATGGGGTCTCTCTTCGTCCCAAAAAAGGAGAAAATATTTTGAACTATTTGTACCTGATAAACTTGGTTTGTACTAGATAATTAGTGTGTATGAAAACATTTCATCTCGATCCATAATAGGTTCGTACACAACAGTTTTTGAACTGTTCATACGTATGAACATACGATCATGTACGCTCAAAATTAAAAATTTTAAATTTTGGGTTAATTTTCTGTGTCTTTGATATAAAAGGTCCACTAAAACTAACATTAAAAAAAAGTCTTGTCTTCATGATTTTTTAAGAGCAAGTGAAAGAGAATGTGTGGGAGAGTGTTTTAGAGAGATTTCTTACAAGTGGAGTGTGAAGGGTTCATAAGGTTACTCAAAGGTAAGTATCTCTTTATAATTTTGGTGATTACTCTTATTTTCTTCTTTCTAGTTGCTCGAAAGAAGATCTTTGAAGATGATTTGGTACTCTGATAACACTTGGGTGTGAAAGGATGACAATTCTCTGCTGACACTTAGAGGGTGTGAAAGGACAATAATTCTCTGCACACACTTGGAGGGTGTGAGTAGATGACGGGTCTCTGGCAACACTTGGAGCATGTGATAGGAAGATGGTTCTCTGTCACACCGAGGATTGGTGGAAGAGATATTTTATAAAGGCTTCTCCACCTTATTGTGGGGGAAAAAGGTGAGATACTTTGGTAATAGTGTAATACTTAAATATGGAGTCTTTAAGGAGTAGATGTAGGTCATGTTTGATTGAACCACTATAAATCTTTATATCTTTTAATTTTTGCATTATATTTTCTACAAGTTATTTATTGTGGTTGAAAAGTTTTATTTTAAAAACTTAAATTAACTTGCTATGAGTTTTAAAATTAGTTTTCTATTTAAAAAAATACAAGATAATTTTTCAATTACCAATTCATCCCCCCTCTTGGTTAACCATGGGATAATAGCTTAAGCTTAACAACTTATAAGGAAATAACAAGTGGTATCAGAGCTTTATTTTAAAACCATAAGTTTAAACAACTTTTTAAAAAATGAGAATGGCTACTTTTGGAAATCAAAATACACCAGAAGGGTATTCAATCATTAAACCTCCATTATTTGACAATATCCCTTTCAATTTTTGATAACATGCATATCTACATTTCCACGATCACTAGATTATCACATATGGATTTTAGTTCAAAAAGGATATACTAGATCAACTAGATTAGTTGATAGCATTAGAGTTGAAACACTCTTTGCTGACTAGACTATAGAAGAACATGACATAGTACAACTAAATGCAAAATGTTTAAATAATTTCTTTTGTGCACTTAAGTCAGAAGATTACACGTGGGTTTCCACTTGAAAAAGTGGAAAGGATATTTGGGATAGACTTTGTATTACTTTTGAAGGGACTAATGAAGTAAACCAATCTATACTAAATATCATCTTACATGACTATGAATTATTTCACATGAAATTCAAAGAATCCATTTTTAATATGTACACAAGATTCACACAAATAGTTAGTTCTTTGCTTGTAATAGGTAGGGAACTAACGAATGCTGAAATGGTCAATAAAATTCTTTACTGTTTGCTTGCTGCTTATGATGCTAAAATAACTATTATTATAAAGTCTAAGGATTTAAATTTTTATTCTATTAATAATCTTCTTGGATTACTAATTACTTACGAGCAAGTAGTGAGTCAAAGAAAGATTGATGTAGTGAACAATAGAAGGAGAAGAACATAACACTTAGAGTGGAGGACTCGAAGAGTGATCAGTCACAACCTGAGGATTAGGATGCATTACCTTAATGACCAGGCAATTCAAAAGTTTTCTTAAAAGGAAGTAGAGGAGACGCCAATAGTGGAATAGAGGTAAGTTCAATAAAAATGTTGAGGTTTCTAATGATGTGATTTGCTATGAATGCAGAAAACATGCACATATAAAATTAGATTGCCCAAATCTAAATGCCACTCATAGCAAGGAGAAGGTATAAGAGAAAGAAAATGTGAAGAAGGGCAAGAAGAGATTTCAAAGAGCTTTTTGGGTAGACTCAGCTTTGGATCTGTCAAAAACAAAAAAAGGAGGAAGTCACCAACCTATGTTTAATGGTCGATAATCTTGATTAGTTAGATAAAGAAGAGGTATGTGACTCAACCTATAATGAATTGTTCGAATTTTCTGAAAGAATTCATGATGCATATAGGAAACTTAAAAAAAAATGCATGCTAGTCTAAACCTAAAAATGCAAGAATTGCAAAAAGTGCATGAACTCCTTAAGAAAAATCACACATTGATAGATAACAACCAAATTAGCTTACTTGATGAATTCAATGATTTGAATAAAAAAGTTATCTTTTAAAAACATCCTATGCTCAATTGGAAAAAGAATTCAAAAAATTTAAGGATGAATCTACGAATAGAGAGCACTATTTGAAATATGATAACATTATGTTAGAGGAGCAAATTCATTTTGGAGATTAACAGTGAAAACTTTTGAAGAAAATAGGATTCCCCCAACACTTGAAGATTTTTCTAATCCTATTCTAAGGTAAAAATTTTTAAAACCCAGGAAGATATAGATTTATTATAGAAAATTAAGAAATACATTTCCTAGAGTTAAATGTTATACTTTTGTGATGATTGGACATATTTCACACACATGTACTTTAGATAGAAAAACTTATTTAGTGTGGAAACCTAAGATGCATACCAAGTCATATCATAATGCATCTAGTTTTATATTACAAAAAGGAGAACCCAAACTTATTTTTGTACCCAAGTCTAACTTTTGATTATTTTGCAAGAACACTCTCAAATAAAGACTTGTGAGAGAATTTGGTACCTAGATAGTAGTTTCTCAAAGCATATGACTGAAGGTACTAAATAATTCATATCACTGGAAGCCAGGAATAGAGGCAAGGTTATACTGGAGATAACACCACTAGGAAAGTGGTTGGCATAGGTAAGATCAGAAACTTACAAATTTTTTTCATAGAAAATATATTACTTGTTGAAGGCTTAAAGCATAATTTATTAAGTATTAGACAACTATTTGATAAAGGGTATAATGTAAAATTTTTTCCCACTAACTGCATATTAAACCTAAATGGAAATTATGTTTTGTATGGAATTACGGTAAACAATATTTATATACAAGATTTGAATTCTATTAAAACTCTTATTGTTTTTTATTTAAAAATAATTTTTCATGAATCTTAGTTATGGCATAGGAGACTTTGTCATGCTAGCATAAAAAATCTTAAGAAATTTACCCAAAAGGATTTTGTTAGAGGTATATCAAAACTAGGCTTTACTAATGATCACCTTTGTGATGCATGTTAATTAGGAAAACAGTTGAAATCTCCATTTCATTCAAATAAGTATTTTAGAAGTAGTAAATCATTGGAGATTATTCATATGAATCTTTTTGGACTAATTAGCATTGTTAGTCTAGGAGGGAAGGCATATAGATTTGTGATACTTGATGATTTCTCAAGATTTACGTGTATTAAACTTTTATTTCATAAGAGTGAATAATTTGAGGAATTTAAAAACTTTTTTACTTGAATTCAGAGGAAAGTAGGATGTGAGATTTTAACAATTCAATGTGATCATGGAGGTGAATTTGAAAATGATAAATTTTTGGATTTTTATAAAGAAAAAGAAATTTATCATAATTTTTTTGCACCTAAAATCCCTAAGCAGAATGGGGTAGTCGAAATAAAGAATAGAATATTAATTAAAGCTATTAGAGCCTTGTTGGCTGAATATTCACTTCCTAAATATTTTTAGGCTGAAGTGGTTAGTACTACATATTATGTTCTAAATAGGATAAACATTAGGTCAAAACTGAACAAAACATCCTATGAGCTTCTTAAGGGAGAACATCTAATTTGTCACATTTTCATGTTTTTGGATGTAAGTTATTCATACATAATAATGGAAAATCTTCCTTAGGAAATTTGATCCAAATTAGATGAAGTAATTTTTCTTGGATACTATAATGTTGGAAAATCTTATAGAGTATTTAATAAAAGAACTTTGCTAGTTGAGGAGACTACACATGTTGTATTTGATGAATTTGGTATTTTAAGAGAGCTAATTTTGGAAGAAGATGATTTAGAAAATAACTCTCAAAGGATTGAGAAGATTAATTTTAATCAAATCCAAAAGATTCACATTTGATAGTAGTAAAAAGATTTTTGATATATCTATAGGTTCAGAATTTAGTGATTTTGTATCCTAAGTATAGCTCTTAATTTAAAATAATTGAATATTTTGATTCAGAATTTGCAGGTTGTAGGGTTGATAGAAAGAGTACATCTAGAACTTATCAATTTATAGGAAATTATTTAGTTTATTGGTCTAGTAGAAAATAAAATTCCGTAGCCCTTTCTACTACTGAAGCTGAATACATTGCCTTAGGAAATTATGTGGCATAAGTTCTTTGGTTGAAATAATAGTTGATTGATTTAGGATTTATAATAGGTATAATTCCAATTTATTGTGATAACACTAGCGTCATTTGTATTTTAAAAAATGCTATTCAATATTCTAGAACCAAACATATAGACATAAGGAATCATTTCATTAGGGATCATGTATCCAAAGGAGAAATTGAATTGAATCATGTTTCAATTGAAAATTAACTGGCAAATATTTTTACAAAACCACTAGCTTTTGATGATTTTAGCACATTAAGAATAAGGCCAGGTGTGATCGATCTTAATGCTTAAATAAAATCCTCTGCAAACTTAATATGTTTCTTTGTGTCTTTTCTTGTTTTTTTATTGTTAATATTTTGTTTTGTGTGTATTTTCTAGTTTTTTTTATTGTTATTTATGCTTTGTGTGATTTAGACACATACCACTTATTAAAATTCTTATATCTAATCGTTCATTTTGAATTTTCTAAGTGTTATATTCGTAGTGTACAAAATTATTCATCCTATACGAATTTTGTAGCATGTCATTCATTATTTTGGACTTAATGCATAAAGTTATTGATTTTCTAACACATATCATACTATACAATATTTATATCATCCTAGATGATTTGTATTCATTCTTCTATACGCATGTAGATAGTTATTCGGGGAGAATCAGTTATTATAACTGATACATATGAAACTTTATTATATATATATGAACTACATGTCATTAAATGTGAGGGACGAAACTAACAGTCATTAAAATGATCTTAAATAACTTATCATCCCGAATGAACACCTGTTTGTCTGTATGATAGACTAGTCAAAAAGCCTATATGAAAGGTTTCTTCGTAACTTGCATGATTATGAAAGTTGTTTTGTTTTGGACATTATCGTTCATCCATACGAAATTATTTCATCATATACAAAAGAATTATCATACTATACAAATCTATTTTCGTACGTACGATGGTAATTTTTCTTTAAATAGGAGGGCTTTAGTTTTCATTTTCATTCACTTCAAAACCCTTCTTGAGACCTTTTCATCTTAGAAATGGAAAGTTCTAGCAAGCATGGTTGAGTTTCTAAGGGTTTATCTTCTAGGGGTGGAGATGAAAATTTTCTGGCTAGAGTAAATGAGGATTCCTACTATATGTTTGTTGCTGCTAAAATCACTCCCTCTAGACTAATGATTCAGGATGATTCCTTTTTTTACCACAACCCAATTTTCCTTCATTTTGACTCTGATTCATGCTTACCATAGAGAGACTTTTCTCTACTTTTTGGCTAAGATGAGTTTTAGTGAGGATGAGAGTAGGATAAGATCATATGTCCAAAAGAAATGGGTAGAAATCACTAAGGAAGATCTTTGAACTTTTCTGTATTTAAGGACTTAAAGGATTAGAACACACACTATGACATCTAAATCTAATTATGATTGGTCTGAAATAAACAAAACTCTTAAAGGGGTTACTCAAGTTGATCACTTGGCTAGAGTCTATACTTTAAATCAAAATGCCAGGATCATCCAGCATATCCTTAGAACTTCAATTATTCTTAAGGCTGGTGATCGTATAAACATTACTCCTCTTTTGCCCATTGTTACTTATATAATCATGACTAGACAACCAATGGATGAAGCCCAACTCATTTTAGATTACATTCATAATCTTTCTAAAATTGGGAATGTATCTCATAGGAGGAAGAAAATTTTTGCTTTAGGTCATCTAGTGACCTATGTCTTAGAAAAGAAGTATAATATTGTTCACTTGAGATTCCACTTGAAATGCCAATCTAATTCACTGATGCCTAGTTTCGAGCACTTTTTGCGAAGAATGACAATTCAAGTGAGGATACTAATGAAGAAGGGGGAGCACCTGCACCTTCTTATGGACCTAGTTTTTAGGAGTTTGTCTAGCACTTTGATTGGTTGGAGAGTCATTTTGATCAATATTTTGATCAAATTTAGACTCACCTAGATTAGCAGGATGCACAGTACTAACAAGACATGGGTTGGATCTGAGGTTAGTTTAAATTGATGAACACTAATGTAGCTATGATGAATAGTTATTTCTCTTTCTACAACTAGCCTCCTCCTCTAGACCAGGGTGCCTTAGAGATCTAGATGTACTTCTTTTATGATGTCTTTGTATGTCCTCTCCAGAAGTGATGTTTTAATTGATGATTTTAATGTTTTGTGTACTTATCTTTATTTAGATTTAATGTTGACGTTGTTGATGTTATGTTATCTTTGTTATTATGAGTTGATATCAAAATAGCTTCAAAGTATTTGATCTTTAGATTGATATCAATAACAAATGTCTTATTTTGATTAGTTTTTTTTCTTCGTTGTTTGAAATATAAGTTTGCCTATATGATAATCCTATCTTAAGTGATCTAAAAAGTGTTATAAATTAAACAGCAAAATAAAAATTAATTTTATTTTGAAATCTAATTTTTCAAAAAATTTTAAGTTAACTTATAACTCTATCAAGCTAAGGCTACCAATCTCATATTCTTTCTAGGAAAATAAAATTTAAATATTATTATTACAATTTTGATGTCCTATTATTTTTTATTTCTCTTTTCAATATAATTATCTTTGTAATTAGAGAAATTTTATTTTTTAAATTATGAATTTTTGAAAGATCAACTAAAAAAATGGTATCAAAAAGAAATGTACAAATTTGTACAAAAATTGAAAGAATGTGCAATGGTTTGCAAATTAAAAAGAGGCACAAAATTAGCCCAAATATAAAAAGATACACAAAGTATACCACATATATTTAATAATATGCCCTATGTCGACAATTGAATATGTTCCTTCCTCTATCATTTAATATTCAAATTTAAATCAATCTAATGTTCGAATATGTTTTATATTGAAAATTAAAATTATCTAAAATTCATTTCGTGACTTTTGCAATAATTCTCTATATCTAATTGTCTAAAATGATTCATGACCATGATCAATTTTTCTCATCAATGTTATACTTTATTTTAAATGTTTTGAATATTTCTTTTTATCTAATGTTCATTAACTTTGTTATTGCAATTATAGTTAAATCTCTTTCAAGATCAATTACTAAGGTTTCTCATATAAATTCTTTCATTTCAATCTTCCTTTTTCCCTTTTTGTTATTGTAAAAAGGGGGAGTAATATTAATTTTATGTTATTGCTTTTGATCTTGTATTTTGTGTTATTATTTTATCATTTGTGAATTTTTTTTTTTTAATTTTTTTATGGTTCTTCAAGGAATTTCCTCATATTCATATGTTTATTCTTTTAAGAGGAGTTAAGGAGAAATTTAGGGTATTCAATCTTACTCAAATAATAATTATTTTATCATCATCAAAATGGGGAGATTTTTTAGATAGTTGCAATTTATTTCTTGATTATTGATATTCTTACAACATGTATATTTTTTTATGATTCAAATATTATTGCTTTGATTATTATTTCTCTTAACATATATTGGATGCACTATTTTAATATTTATGTGTAATAACTTTTCAGGGAATTCATACTCCAGATTATTGAAGACTTCATATCAGATTAGTTTAGGATTTACTATAATTGAAATCTTTATTTCTTTATTGATTCCAAAAGAGTGTGATTGTAATTGAGTAACTGTGCACATAAACACTAGTGGAGATTTTAAACTCTATAATTTTTAAACTAATTATACTGTATGAATTCTCTTCATATTGGATGATTTGATCAATTATTTTCCGCTTGGAGCAGTCAAATGAATAGGGAGCATAAACTTTTTTCTATGTATGGATGTACAAAATGATATCAAGTTCATACGTATGCCGTCTAGGGTATCAATTGGATGTGTCCCTTTTTGTCCACATAAACTTGAAAATTTTTTGAATGGTTCGTATCGTACGATGTCGTCATTGTGCGTACATCGTCTAGGCTACAAATTGGATAGGTCCCTTTTAATCCAAATGAACCTAAAAAATTTCTGAACTAGTACCGTACAATGTCATCATCGTACGTATGATGTATATTAAATGAATTGGACACGTCCCTTGTCATCCTGATGAACTTGAAAATTTTCATAAATTATCATACTAAATAATGTTGTCATTGCACGTACGCCATCCAGGGAATGAAATTATGGGGTCCCTCTTCAGCCTAACGAAGGTGAAAATTTTTTTAACTATTCATACCGGACGAACTTGGTTCATATCAGAGGATTAGCATGTACCAAAACATTTCACCCGATCCACAACAAGTTCATACGCAATAGTTTTTAAACAATTCATATATACGAATATACGATCGTACTTTATGATCACGTACACTCAAAATTGAAAATTTTAGTTTTCTGAATAGTTTTTTATGTCTTTGATATAAATGGTCCACTAAAATTGACGAAAAAAAAAGTCTTGTCTTTAAGATTTTTTTCAAAAGCAAGTGAAAGAGAGAGTTTGGGAGAGTGTTTGAGAGAGATTTCTCATAAGTGGAGTGTGAAGGGTTCACAAGGTTACTGAAAAGTAAGGATCTCTTTGTGATTTTAGTGATTACTCATCTTTTCTTCTTTCTAGTTTCTCGTGAAAAGATCTTTGAAGAAGATCCTGTACTCTGCCAACAGTTGGAGGGTGTGAAAGGATGATGGTTCTCTGCCAACATTTGGATGGTGTGAAAGGACAACGATTTTTTTCCAACACTAGGAGAGTATGAATACACGACAGTTCTCTGCCGACACTTGGAGGGTGCGAAATGATGGCAGTTCTCTGCCTCACTGGGGATTGGTGGAAGAGAGGTTTTGTAAAGGCTTCTCCACCTTACTATACAAATAATACAGGATAATCGTACGATCATACTGGATGAATATAATTGACAGTTTGAAATTTAAGAGTTTTCTAGAGGCTCTTTCTTTAAACTCTCACTTAGATTTATTAAATAGCTTTTTATTACAAAATGTCAAGTTTTCTAGAGGCTCTTTATTTAAACACTAACTTAGATTTATTAAATAGCTATTTAATGCTAAGTGTCTTGAGAGGGCGCATAGAGAAAGAGATTAGGAGAGCTTTGGGAGAGAAGAGAGGAAGAGCTTTCTGTGAGAACTAGTTGTGAGGAATTCATAATGTTACTCCAATCAAGTCTCTGCCTTGATTCTTTGGTGGCTCTAGAGAGACACTCTACAGCATGGTGAAAAAGGATTCAATGTACTCTTCCTTCTCCTAGAAGGTGAAAAAGTATCAAGGTACAATGCCTTTACTTGGAGGGTGAAAAAGGATTTCAAGTTCTCTACCTTAACCAGTATGGTGAAGAAGGATTCCATGTTCTCTACCTCATAAAGTGGGTTAAAAGAGTAAGGTCCTTTACCGTACCAGGTTTGTGGAAAATATTTTTGTAAGGCTTCTCTTCCTAGTTGTTGGGGCTAAATGAAAGTCACTAAACATTTAGTTTAATCCTCGGAGGACTCTGAGGAGTGGATATAGGTCATTATTTGATCGAACCACTATAAAGTCTAGTGTGTTTATTTTTATAATTTTTTTACTATATTTTTTTGTGATTAACTGTGTGGATTAAAAATCTAATCTTTTTATTATTGTGAAAATAAATTTCTTTTGCATCAAGTGATAAAATTATTTGTTTTTAGATATTAAAAAATTATAAAAATATTTTTTATTTTGTTAAAGAAAATTTTAAAATACCAATTCATCCCCTACCCCACCTTCCCTCTTGTTTAGCCTTGGTTTGGTTCTTTGAGGTTTAGCAACCTTCACAAACTTTCACAATATTGAGCCATTGGAGGACCTTGGTTAACAATGGTTGACCTTATGGCCACCTAAACAATAAAACCCCTTGAATATGAATTTTTGTTAAAATTTAAAATACATCAATCCAACTAAATCTTGAAACCTTCTCAAGTACATTTCATACTTAATTTGAAGTGCGTTGAGCTTAAACCTAAGCCATGGTCAAGCTTGGTTGATCAAGTAAACCTAAGTTTGCCAAACAAACCCTTAAGCCTTTGAACATATATTTTATATATGAAGAACACCCCAAACCTTGGGACCACCTCCAACAAACTATAAATCACATTGGTAAAGCATTAAACCTGACCTTAACCCACATTCAACTAAGTTAACTATGGAAAACAAATTGTAACTATAGATAAATTTTTATTCATGCTCTACAAGATTTCATTTAAACTATATTTAGCTTTCTTTTAGTCAAATATTAATAGATTGATTTTATCCCTTCCCAATAGACAGATTAATCTCTCACAATTTATTTGAGAAGAAAAACCTTCAATTTATTTTCATGGCCTAACACAACATAAGAAATATTCAATTCAACTTATATGATAAAAAAAATATTCCCCTTCATAAATCATGGAATTAAATTAAAGAATATATTTCATTATCAAAATTGAATAAGGAATACTAAATTTAATCATGAAAATATATAAATGAATTTATTTTCACAATCAAAGTATATAAGGAATATTTAATTCATTCGTACCGATAAATGGAATATTAAATTATTATTTAATTATGAAAATAAATTCATATATTTATTTTCATAATCAAATATTTAAAAATATTCAAATTATCCCTATGGATAAAAAGAATATTTACTTACTTTTGATTATGAAAAATAATGTTTAAAGCTTAGGTATGTGTCCACAAAATTTTTCCCAATCGTAGAGAAGAAACAAAAGTAGGATTTATTTAAATTATAGGTTCTAGACTTCCTAAAAGGGTAAACCCCTATAGTTAGTTACATTTTCAAAGGGAATGTTCTCAATTAAAGTGAATAGTAAAAATTTTCAAATACATATAAATTTAAGGAAATGGTTGGGCTATCAAGGTTTTAATGTGCATGCTTTAGATTAGAAATTTTACAATTTCATTTGAAATTTAGATTTAAATTTTATATTTTGAAAGAATATAATAGAGTAGGAATATGCATAGACTGAGGGGGTGTATACAATTTTGGCTAACACCTTCCTAGACTAAGCTACTAGCTAATAATCTTAAGCATAATCAATTTGCTAAATGAATGAAAGATTAGATAGCCTCTATCCTAGAAAATATAGGAATTATTGTTTAGAAAACATTTTAATCAGAACTTTATAATATGTATGTGATCATATAATGAAATTATACATGGATCATAAAATAAATAAAAGAACTTTTATAAGTAGATAATTTTATAATATAACCCAAGGTATAATGTAGAGAAAAGGTGTCTAAGCTCCACCAATTACATGCATTGATTTCTACTCGTATATAATGTAGATTTGAATATGAATCTTTATTTTTTGGTCTTCAATCTTCTGAATATTGGATCTTTTATAGTATTCCAAAAGGAAATAATCTTCAAAATAAAAAGAATTAATTCATTTTGGAATATATATATTCAATCTTTTACTACTCTTGATACTGTACCACTCAATTTAGCTATACAAAGATCTAAAATATTTACATCATTTATTTTATATTTACCTTTACATTATTTCCTAGATTATTTTATATTTTTTTAAAATAAAAGAGTAATTATAATAATGCACATATGAAATAGTGAAGTGTGAGCAATTTTATATATGTGTAAATTTAAATAAATATAAAATAATTTGGCTATGAATTTTCACTATGATCTCTAGTGCACTAACAAAAAAAAAATATAACATCCATAGTGCAAAAAGTAAACACACAAATATGAGTACCTTATTGGAAAGGTACTCAGAGAAAATAAAATTAAATCATCCTCCTAGCTAGGCTAGAGTTGGTTATCCTTGCAAACTATCTAAGTGTGTGTAAAAGGAAATGTGGCTTGGATGGGTCCTAAGTTTTATTAGTTAAAAGTTAACTATAATTGATTTTATATTTTTAAGTTCTTTAAGGGGAGGTCTGAATTTAAACCATTTATTTATTTTTTAAATAAATTTAATTATTATGATTTTTAATTTTAGATTTTATAGGCTTAGTGCTTAATAACCTCTAAATGCTAGAAACAATTCATCACCATGTTCTTTAATAATATTTTTAATGCTAGTGGTCAATTAAAATGTTCATAGATGAATGGCATGGACTCCTTCATTTTAATTAAGTGTTTTTTTCCTTAAAGATTTCAATCCAATACACATTTTCCCTCTAGAAGAGAATTAAGCATAAGGGTACAAAAGCTATAATGTCTAATTTTTTCCTCAATAAATTTAAATTATTTTAATTTGGTTGTCATTATTGGATAAAATTTTTATATTTTAATAAATATTATTCCAATAAATGAATAAAATGCTTATTATTTTGTTGGATTTGGAATTTTTAGTAATTAGTTGTGAATTTTATACGTTAAATACATTTTTAAATTTATGTAATTGCTAAATTAGAGGCATTTTCTTATTTTTGTATCGCATCAACTCCCAAAATTTTGGAATATTTTCCAAATGTCATAGATAACTTCTATGGAGGATTTCAAGTGTTTTAAATTTATTTAATATTTTTATAAATTTTTGTTTATTTATTTTAATTCATTCTTGGGTTTTCTTAATTATTAAATTATTTTTTTAATTTTTGATGAATTTTATGGAAATTTTATTTTTTCCTCTATTAAGCCTTTAATTTTGAGCATTTTGATATATTCAATATAATTTTTGAATTTAATTTAGGTTTATTATGAGTATTTAATGATCCTTCATCAATTATATACTTGAATCTTAGGTTCATTAAATGATATGTCAAATGACCTCCAATGAAAACAAATTTGAAACATAGGTAAATGAGTCCATGTGCTTCAAACTAACTAAATTCTATCTTATCAAAGCCTCCCTAGGATGAAAATAAATCTCCAAACCTAAATGCAAGTACAGCTTTGGTGATTTATTTTTTGATCTAGACTCGTTGGATTTGGGTGAAATGAGAAGCAAACTATTCCTGACATACATATAAACACACCATAAAAGAATAAAAATAGTATTCTAATTAGTGCATGGATAGTTATGAATTTTTAAAATTATGGGACCTGTAAGATTGAAAATTTAAATCATAGAAAACCTAATCAAATTATCATAAAAAAAAAATTAGGGTAGGTCAAGGATGCTCCCTAAAATCAGCCATAAAAAATTGGTCAATTTGACCATAGTATCTTTAGAAATTAAAGAAATTTTTACGTCAAACATCTCGAATTATATCAAGATCTACTACACAAAAATTTATGAAACTTTAAAAAAAAAAATATTAGAGGCCATGAGACTTCCAACAAGCCCAAGAACAATTAATTTGGAATTAAAATGGATTTTTTATGATTTATTAAATTTCTAAGAATTTAAATGAATTATTTAATTCATTTTTACTCAAAATTAGCTAGCACACAATCCTAGCCCATCATTGAAAATAGTTTTTGTAGATGCGGTGGACTTTAGACTTGCGGCAGTGCATGGCGAATCCACTTAACCATGTCAGATTCATTATTCGAATGTTAGATCAAAATAGGGGAGGTACAACAGCTCAGATCTAGCCATGTCACTGACAGTATAATATGGGTAGCATGCATTTGAATCATAGGGAAGACATTCATACGCAGTTAGATCTGGGCTGTCTGATTGTTCAATTAGATAGCTCATATTGAATCACACGATTTAGTTCAAAAAATAGTATTCTAGAGAGTTAAAGTCCTTATACTTATTAGTTGTATATGGAATAATCTTCTCTATATATTTTTATTATCCTCGTGGCATCATAAGGAAGATTGTGTTTTTATCTATCTAAGAAATTACATTAGGTACTTGTTGGAGGGAGAAGTTCTTTGAAAATGATACTCTCAATATCCAAGAAATATGGGGTATAAGGAACGTGTAATTTTGAATTATGAATCATATACTACTGTTATTATATAAATGTCAAGGCTTAATATTTCCCTCATAAGGCAACATTTTTTTAATATTAAAAATATGAATTATGTACATGTTATAACAAAATTCAAGGAGATAAATATGCTCAAAGTTTTTTCTTGAATTTTGAATGGGCCACAAGAGCTAACATAAAGCTTACTATATTTAATGGGCTAACACTTTTGGTGAATTCTAATTAATGTAAGATCACCTTCATTATATTCATTAGATGAACATATGAAATTTAATATATTTGCACATGTTTTCTTAATTAATGGGACATATTTCCTTACTTGTTCATATAAATCATGAAAATTTTGTGCAAATGAGAATATAACATATAAAAATGAATGATGGAGAATATCTACCAAATTAATGATTTTTTTTGTTATAACCATAAATAACTTAATAATGTGTTTTATTACTATTGTTATTATACGCAAACTCCAAATTTGGTAGATAAAAGTCCTAAGTGCTAATATGTTTACATACTAAACACTTTCTCGGGTTTCGAAAGGATCAATTAATAATTATTGTCATCTAACAATCTATTTCGAGACAAAATGTATCTAAAAAATTTAATTATATTCTAATTAGTTTACAAAGTATTTAACATAAATCTGAAGTTAACATAACATCCTAGTCTGAAATTATTATTGATGATGTAGTCTAACCATTTCTTTCAAAAAAAGTTTAGTTATGTGGGAGGTATCATTAGTTTTTGAATAAGGTAAATATTATGCTATTTTGGAGACCTATAATACCAATAAAATTATGTTAGGAATTTTAAACCTAAAAAGAAGTCAATGGAATGTTGGATGTTTTCCATTGGAGTTACCATATCAAGTAATAAATCTATGGTTAAATTAGAGAACTCAAAAAGGATATTAGATACTATAGTTTGTATGTGACTCGCTAAAGGAGTGAGTGTTATATCCTTTCATAAAATAAGTGTAGTGTGGAGTATGAGTAAAGAAATTTCTCAATTTTTTAGAACTTATTTTGTTTAATACATATCATAGTAAAAGGAGGTAATTCATTAGGGAAGGCTCCCAAGATTATGGGTGATGAAATGTGAAGGTCAATAACTGTAAGCTTAAATTTTACAATTTTTTTATGGATAGTAATTGATTTGAGGCTGGGAAATTTTACTCGCACAAGTGTAGCCTATTTATCTTATGATTTGATAAGAAAAATCTTAATGTTTAATTAATTACTTTGAATGTATAAGTATTTATAGACCATAGTTATTTGCATCTCAATTATAAACTTAAGGTATATAAAAAATATTTTTGCTGTGTCTGTGGGTAGAACATCCCATATTTTCTTATCTTAATAAGTATCAATCTAAATTTTTACTAAACATCTAAAAATTATAAGTATAGAAGGATAATTAATCAAACTAAAAGAGTTGATGTAGGGAAATTGTAATGTTATAGGTTTGCTCAAACAAGGGTATAAGTGGAGATAACATTCAGTAAACTCCCACCATCAAAAACAACTTTATAAATTTTTTTTCTTATTATAAGTGTCTATAATTTAAAAATATTACATTGATGTTGGTCTTCAAATTTAGTTTAACTATTGAAGGGCATCTCATAAGCCGTGATTGTATAATCAAAGTCACCTTGTTTGTCTAAAACAGGGTCATCATTAAAAAAAATCTCATAAATGTTTAGGTTTTAAGGGACTCAATTTCTATTAAAAATAAAATTTTTCCTATGAATTAATTTTAAATATGCCCCTTTAAGATAGTTAAATAAAATTATATCAATGGAGTTATTATTATGATTATATATTAAGGAGAGTTTAAGGCTAGTTAGCACTACTAGATGATGAAGTAATAGAGGTTGAGGTATAAGGTATTGTAGAAGAATTCGATGTGGTGGTGGAATAGTGAGAATTCTTATGTTTTATAGAGGGTATCACTTTTTTAATTTCTCAATAAAAAGGGAAAAGTGAAAAGTATTTTCTAAAGTTAAGGGATTTTATAATTCAACTTCATTTCTAATTTTATTGGAGTCTAATGATAAATTTGTTAGGATATTACAAATAAGAATTGGTGTAGCTTATCCTACCTATTAGGGATTTATAGATATTTATGTATTTGGTCAAAAGCATAGTTCTTTGACTAAAATGCTAATCCAATAAATTTTAGCATGCCATGTAAACTACATCATGCTAAAAACATATTTTGTAATAATCCTGCATATTATACAAAAAATTACATTATTTTGGACAACAAGTATAAAAACATATTGGGATCATATATGTGACACCCTATAATCTAATAGAAGAATTGAATTTATACCCATAAATTACTCAACCATGAATGAATAATAAACCAGTGCTGCAAAATTCATAAAAATACAAACATCATAATCAACTTTCATTTTATTAGTCATAAAATTCAATCTATCACAAATTTAAATGATGGATTATAAAATCATACCTTAGGAATCTGGATCCAAAGTGTTACCTTTAGACTTGATCTGCTAGGTTAAATTAATATTGTTAGCTTAACCAACTAAGTACTCTCCTTTTCTTACCCCTTTCAAGCATCAAATATTCAAATAAAATTTAAAAAGTAAGAAAACAAAGTGTTTAAGAATTTTAGCAAATAAATATGAATTACTTCGATTTCAATGCATATGAAACTTACTAAGGTATCACTTTTTATTATATTATCAATTTCACAAAAGATTCTCAGATACAGTAGAAACTACTTAGTCTAAGAAGTTCACTTTCTGAGAACTCTAACTAGTTTTGCTCCTAATATAGTCAATCTATATTGAAACACAGTGTATTTAAGTTGGAAGAATAGAAATGAAGTTGCCCATGGTAAAGCTGCAAGTTCTATCTCAGCTACGACAGCAAATGTTATATCTTTAGCTTTTAAAATCTTTAATCCACTCATAGATAGTTGGGGTGGTAATCTCCCTAGGGAGTTTCAAAAATTTTGGCACCCTCCACCACTTGGATGGATTAAGATTAATGTTGATGCATCTCTCCTAACTTTGTATACTGCTGGAATTGCAGGTTGCTTTAAAGATTATAAATGGAGATTATTGATTGCTTTTGGTGAAAGAAGAATGCATAGGGATATAGCTCATCTTGAAATGGATGATGTGATGTCAATTAGAAGATTCATCCAACCTTGGATGTTTGATAGAAAAGGAGTTATAATTGAAGGTGATAACCTCAACGTTATCAAGTTCATTCAAAGTTCTTTGAATAAAGCTAAGTGGCAAAGCTACAACCGGATAGGGGAAGATCTTCTATTCTTGGCCGATTTCAATAAGGTAATTTTCCACCATATTCATAGAGAGTGTAATAAAGTAGCTGACATGTGTGCTACTTTGGCTTTAGATAATAACTTTTGTTTTGATAGTTCTTCTTTTGCTAACATTCCTTCTTCTCTTAGTTCTTTATTGAAGAAGGAATGTGAGCCTTTGTTCTATCTTGTATCAAGTTCTTTTTTTAATTGCTATTGCATATTTCAAAAAAAAAAAAAAAAGAAGTTCACTTTCATGTTCCATCAACTCTATTATTATTATTATTATTATTTTTGAAGAAATGCAAATTTTATTAAAAGCAAGAAAAGAAACCCCTAATACAAACTAGAAATAAACTAAAATTAAGAGTTCCTAATCCAAAAAGGAAAGGAACCTTATTAAAGAGCATATTTGTTAAAATAAAATTATAATAATTGAAATGAGACCCACTACATATTAATTTAAAACCCTTGGGGTGGAGGGAATACCAAAAATAAAACAACCTAAAAGGTTGATTAGCATCCCAGAATTCTCAACCGGTTAAAAAATAATAACTAGTACTGATCCCATAAACAATTACTCTAATTTCATAAAACACATATAAAACTAAAACAAAATAAAAAAAAAACTACACAACTTGACTAAGAAGTAAAAAACTATAACATCATAAAACAGAGAAATGCCTAAGCAAGCTTCAAGTAGGCATCTCTTAATTAAACAACTGCCATTAGTTGAATCCTTAGGTTTAGGTTTTCCATAATCTGAAATAGAAATATACCATTTCAGAATGCAAAGGACATTATTCATATCAAGAATTCTAATATCCTTCTTGAATAAAAGCTCCATCTTCAAGCACCAAAAGAATCCCTAGCTGCTCCTTTGAAATTACAATCAACTTTTCTTTTTCTAGGAATTTCCTCAATAGGTCCCAAAAATTTATGTTATTTAGTGTTTTTCTTAACACTAACCGAACTTGTATTCTTAATACTATTAACAAAATTAAAAGATTTAGAACTCTTAAAAACATCTTGATTGGTATGAGTGATCCCAAATCAATATTTTTTCTGAATATAAACAATTGGATTACCTTCAATAACTCTGAAATCTTCAAAATTTACTTCCATTGGAAGATTTATGGAAATCTCCACCTTCTCCAACTTTTTTGAAATAGGATAATCCTCATTATTCAATATGAAATCAGCTTCTACCCTTGCAACGTTCCATTCCACCATAATTTCATTTTATGGTATTAAAACAGAATCATTTCCACAAAATTCTGCCTTGCTATTGTGATTTTCAGAACCCGCAAACTTTTGCAAACCCGACAGAACCTCATTGATTTTCCTATAGTTTTTATTCACATTGTATCCAATTGCAATTCCATCTGAAGGTAATTCCTGATCAAAATCTATACCATTAACAGATGTTCCATCCTGATTTGTTCCACCACAACCTTTGTTTAACTCTTCAATAACAGCAGCTTCAACGGCATTTACTCCAGCATCTTCATCTAATAGGTTAACATCAACTATGTTATCATCTTCAATTCCATATTCCTTATAATCTTGCATATTAAACCTATTATTCCATCCAAACATGATAAAAACTTATCAGATGTGGCATCTGCTACCTGCACATTTACTTCCAAAATACTCTCCAGCAATCCAGATTCTTTTTCATTAACCCTTTCAACTTCAACAACGTCTACAGGTTTTTGAGGATTTAAACCACCAACTAGTTTCTTCTGAAAAAAAAAGCTTTTCTCCCCTTCTTATTCTTGAATTCAACATGCATCCAAGGACCATAAGAGGTCCCATTACCATTTTCAGATATATGAACTAATTTCTTCGGACTTTCCTTTGTAGGATTACTCAATGTAGGAGAGATATTAGGACACACATGATCTTTATGTCCAATCCTTCCACACTTATAGCATAAAATAGATATATTCATATATTCAATTTTTTGAAAAAATTTTCCACACAATCCTTCAATACAAATTACACAAGGAAGCTTAGTATTCAATTTGATTCGAACATAAGCTCTTCAAATTCCCTTCTACCCCATTTAAATATGTTACCATCTAATATCAATGGGGTACCAATTCTTGAGATAATCTTTTTAATGTTAACTTCATCCCAACAATGAAGAGGTAAAAGGGGCAATCAAACCAAATAGGTGAAAAAATTCCCTCCATAGAAATGAGAGAAAAAGCGGGTGTCCATTTATCTATGCCAACAATGAAACCACCCACAAACCAAGGACCCCAATTTAAAATTTCCTCCATAGCTTCAGATGAATGAAACAAACACAACAACCAACCTAACCCAAGAGAGGTTATATGAAACCCACCAAATTTACTCCATTTACGTCTCAACTCAAGACTACAAATGGAAGAAGGTAGATTTTTGCTAAGGATTTTAACAACCAAAGAATTTCTCAAAAATTGAACATTAGATCTTTCTTTCTCCACATCAAGTTTTACAACATTCATATCCTCATTTTCTTCCAAAATGCCTTTAAAATTTATTTTAATATGTGGAGTTTTGATCCACACACTAGAATGTTAAAATCATGTTCCACTGATTTTTTTTTATCCTTTAGCAAAATGGAAGGCGGATCTTTCTCAAAGGCTTCAACAGAATTATTACCTCTATCAACATAATGGCTCACCTTCAAATTAAATTCTGTAGATGAAGAAAAAGCTTCCAAATCATTTGATTTAAGAAGAAAATCCGAACAAATAGCTTCGATTAGGCGACTATCCAACACAGATAAAGGAACCTTATGATCCAAACAATTCGCTGAAACTACCTCTTTCCCTTTGCTACCATCGGGAAGAAGCTTATGACTGGCTTCAATTCGACTTTCTCTAATAATCAAAGGATTATTCTTGAAATATGAATTCCGAGACAAACAACGATTGATTGAGAATCTACCTTTTGCATCCATATGATTCAGACGTGCGGCAGATGATGGGGTTGAGGTATTCCGGTCATCGGAGGATGACCGGCGACCCTCTACCATTAAATGGGTGCGACTTGAAATTCTCAATGGAGGAATTTGAAAAACTTTCGAAATATGTGGACATTCTATCTCCTCGCGCTGAAAGCTGAGGTGCTTGAATTAGTTTTTTTTTTTTTTTTTTTTTTTTTTGCCCATAGCGAATGATTTTGGTGCTTTAATGGAAGGGTGGAATAATTATAAAAGGGGGTATGTGTACAAGTGGAGGTATTAGTGGAAGTTTATGTAGAGCAGATATAAGAAAAGTATGAAATGCTTAAAATGGAGTGTTAAATATTATTTACTTCCTTGTTATTTTCATTTCTAATACCATTCTCAAATAGATGCTTATTTTGCTATTGATACGTCATGCGAAAATTAACTTGATCGGGCACGAATCTCGAGGCAAAAGCTAGTTGGAAACTTCAAAAATTAATTCTGGGAGAACCCGAACTCCTTTTTCAGCGAGCTTACAATCAAACTGAGCGTCTCGGAAATACGAACCCAACGACACCAAGATCAACCCAATCCGAGCCCAAATGGGTCCAAATCATGGATCCAAAGCGCTGTTGGAAGGTTCAAACCACTATTTGAGTTACCAAACAGACTCCGATTTTGACGAGCTTATACTCGAATCGAAGGGCTCGACGAGACGAATCCAACAAGCCCAAGATCACTGAATTCCGACATCACTAAGGCCTTCAAATGTCCAATAAACGGTGCA
>NW_021319178.1:16620602-16671867 GCF_001605985.2 Dendrobium catenatum
CTATGCGTTCACCTTACTAATTCTGGCATGTGATACTCACCCCTAATAATCTTCCACTAGAGTTGTGTATCACTACACTATACATGTTTTTAATGCTTATTATTTCAGGGCCACATAATCTAAAAGCAAAGATAGATGTATTTTTACAACCATTAATTGATGATTTAGATTTATTTGGGAAGGTATAGCTTGTATATATGATATATCCACTAAATAAAGATTTATAATGAGGGTAGTATAACTTTGGATAATTGGTGACTTTCCTACGTATAGTATACTCTCAGAATGGAATACTTCTGATAAGTTAGCTTATCCATATTATATGGAATATATAAAGTCATTCACTTTAAATCATAGAGGGAAGAACACTTGGTTTGACAGTCACTTCATATTTTTACTAATATTTCATCCTTTTATGCAAAATAAGGATGCCTCTACTAAAAATAAAATGATGATGTCATATCCTCCTCCTAGATTAACTAGTGAAGAAATATTAGAAAGAGTAAGGTTCATACCCATAATAGTTCATTCTCCAATATTAGCTAAATACAAATTATCAGGGTATAGTGTCAACCATAATTAGACGAAGAAATATATTTTTTGGTCATTAATATATTGGAGGATAAACTTGATTAAACAAACTTAGATGTGATGCATATAAAGATAAATATTTTTTATAAGATATTCAATACAGTAATGGACAACAAAGATAAATCCAAAGATAATATAAAAGAATGGATGGACTTGAAAGATATTTGTAAGAGGAACGTTTTAGAGTTTAATGATGATGGAAATGAAAAACTTCTCAAAATAAAAGCCCCTTTCACCTTCACTTTAGAGCAGAGATGTGAAATTTTTGAATGGTTGAAGACTCTATAGGTACTAGATGGATGTTCTTCCAATTTAAGTAGATGTGTTGACATAAGATTTGGGAGATTATTTTGATTAAAAAGTTATGATTGTCATATCTTCATGTAATGTATGCTACTAACTATATTAACTTCTCTTTTAGATCAAATTTTAATGCCCTTGATCAAGCTAAGTATCTTCTTTAAGGATTTATGATCTTTAAAACTAAGTGCATAGCACTTGATTCTTCTAGAACAGTATATTCTTTTCCTTTTGTGTAAACTTTGGAAGATATTTTTTCTAGCATTTTTTGACTCTATGGAGCCTCCACTTGTGTATTTTCCATATAAGTCTATAATAGGTGGACATGTTTAATGTCGGTGGTTGTATCTTTTTTAGAGCTATTTAAATAAACTTTACAAGAATGCTAAGAATAAAGCACATCCTGAATGCTAAATTTTTGAAGGATATCAAATGCACGAGATAGTCCAATTTTGTTCGTATTACTTTGACACAATATCACAATCAAGGAGTACAACATCTAAAAAATGTTGGCCATGCATATTCATGTAAATCCTTAAATTTATATGTATACAATAAAAGTGCCAAAACCTGCAAGTACTAGCACCAAATATTATTTGCTTGATAAGGAGATGAGAAGTGCCATATTATATATCTTTCTTAAATGTGATGAAGTTGAGCCATATCTCTAGTAAGTATTCCTAAGCTTATTCATATATTTGTTACTCAAAAATCCTAAATGCCCAATTTATCAAACTTTTCATTAACTATTTGAGTAAGTTAGTGTCAGTAGAAGTCCCAAAGTTAGTGGAAACATAATTCCCAAATTGGTTCAAAAATATGGTATATATTTTAACAAATTATTTATATTAATTTGTCTTAATTAAGTAACATTGTTGTCAATAAGCATATTAGTAATATACTAGATCTACCATTAGGTGCACACTCAAGGCAATGATTTATAGTGTTTTGGGCCACTAGATCTAGCTTGGGGACCAAATAGATTAGTGAAATGCTTGCCAATTATTTTGGTTAATGGCTATAAATTCCAAACCAAATATTTGTGTGAAGGTAGGAATATAGATAATTCCAGTGTTTGTGTCAAAGAGAACACCCATACAGGTGATGATTCTGAGTAATATGAATATTATAGTTGGGAATGTCTCAGTTATAGGAATAATGTGTATATATTTAATTATGACTAGTTTGATCCAATACATAATAGAGGTACAAGAATATGTTCACTTTACAGTATAATAGAAGTAAAGAGGGGTAAGATATATGCAATGTTTGACCCATTCATTATTGATAGCCAGGCAAGCCAAGTTGTTATGAAGACCAAACATAAGGGAGTAAATGACAAAACCACATGAATACCTAAAGCACATCAAAAAGAGTTTATGTTAATCTTAAATGATATTGCTAATGATGTAGACAATCAAATTGTAACTAAAGAGGGTGAGTTGTAGTCAGAGGAAGTAGATTTAAAAATAGAGGAAAGTCATGAGAAATCTAATAGTTGTTCAGATGTTTCATCATATGAGAGTGAATCAACAAAAGATGAGTGAACATAAGGTAAATGATTTTTGACTATCAATAATGAATTAATAACTTATATGAACAATCTGATTTATTTATACAGAAAAATAATAATTATTTTATTTATTTTATACAGAAATATAATATATATATAATGAGAGAATACACCCACAAATGATTCCAAATAAAAGGCTTAATAACAAAGCGATAGATTTATCAAACATGTGAACTCTTAAATATGAAAATGCATTTGACATAAGATTATTATTGGTGGATTCATTTAGAAATCCATAATCTTATGATCATTTGGAAAGCCTCACTACAAAATCTTCAACAAACATAGAATTATTGAAGAAGATAATTGTATAATACTCTATCCAAGTGAAACTTAAATGGACATTAGGTTAAGTAATGATATAGTGAACTCTCTAAAAACTACAAACTTGAAAAATGAGTCTTATATGTTAAATTGAAGTGTTGGACAATAGAGACGACATAAATAATTAAATTAGGAGTTGCAAAAAATTTCAAGAAAGAGGTGTGCCAAAACTAAAATGAATGAATTAATTAATTAATAAAAGTAGCATAATTCACCTAAAAATTTTTAAGCAATTGTTATACTTATTTAAATAGTTAGATTAAAAATCATATTATTTGTCAGGTTATTTGAAATGTACGAGTAGAGGTTCATTTTACTTATACTATTAATATCATATTATGAGTAAGGAAATGTGCATAATTGGAATGATACTCAAGGAGACAAATTAAAATAAAAACACTAGAGGGAAAGAAAAGATTGAAACTTAAATTGTTAAAAGGGTTTCTGATTACTTTGATGATGTTATCATTTTATAAATCTCCCTTAGGGAGTTCCTTGGAATAATATCGTTTCTAGTAAACATGTAAAATTATAGGACGTGGTTAATGCATGAGTCATTGGAATGTCACTAATTTAATTTCTTTTTTATTCTTGGGAACCCTCACTCCATTAGGTCTTAGCCCTAGCTATTTTTCCAGGTGGATCACATCAAGCTTTTTTAGTCTGTAGAAAAGCTTAGGTATGTTATCCTCTCTCAATTTCACAAGTCTTTATTTGTTATTGATAGGTCTTCATTCAGTAGTGTTTAAATCCCTTTTGTTTTTTAACTTTGGTAAGGCTTTTTCACTGTATATGGAAAATAACACATTCTCCAGATCTGATTTTGTTTTTTGTTTTTTTGGGTAAACTCTCCCCAAATAATTTCATGATGTGTTGGATGGCTCTTCTTCCTCCTTTATTTTATTGGATTTGATGGTTTGTACCTTTTTTTTTTTGTCCTCTCTTTGGATCTCAGAGGAGGAGATCTAGGCATTTGCCGCAACCTACGAGCTTTTTGTTGGTTGGAAAGTTTTTTGGTTGTAGACTATGGAATCCAATTTTTTTCTTTAACTTGAAACTGGAAGAAAAAATATATCTAAATATCTTAAATCCTAGGCATGTTTTACTTATATTATCTAATGATTTAGATTATTAAAGGATTTTTTCCAATGTTTTATATTATTTTAACAACTTTCTCTGAAGCTAACTAAATGGTCTCCTTTATTTGATCTTAGCTAAGAATATCCTATGGTTTTGATTTCAGTTTCATTTCTTAAGCTTCAACCACATTTATTTTCTTAACACACATTATTCAGGTTGTCTCCCTCTCTAGTCGCCCCATCTAATCGGATAAGGACACTGCATCTAGTGCAAGGACTTTGGTTGCTCGTATTTTAATCGAATTGTATGTCATGAGAAGAAATATCTTAATGAGATTTTGATTGGCCCCAAAAAAGTTTGATTATGTTCAAAAAGATCTTATGAATTATTTTTCTTCTGTTTCTAGGCACTCGAAAGGTATTGGCCATTACAAATCCGAATGTTTTTGTTTTACAACCTCATTTTATGAAAGATAAAATCAAAACATTAATGGTGGAGTTGGGGAAAGTGTTAATAATAAGTATGGTGTTGTACCTATTGGTCCAATTTATCAAGATCAATATGAAAGTTTGGGAAGATTATTAGACCTTAAGGGACTAGACCGAGTCTCACTAAGGTGTAAGCAATACTATCAATTGATGTTGAAGCTATTTCACTTATCAAAAGTTATAAAGATTGTGATGATATTATAATCAATACAATCATATATCAATCACATATTTTCAACAAAGAAGTTATATCCAAAAATATTATATAGAAAAATAAAGTGCAAAAAGTAAAAATTAGAATGAGCACATAAGATTTATAGTGGTTCGGTCAAACCATGACTTACGTCCACTCCCCGGAGTCCTCCTCTCTAGGTATTGTACAAAACTCTTTAGTGAATCTCTTTCATCCCCCACAACTAAGCGAAGAAGCCCATACAAACTCTCTTCCACCAACCTAGTGCAGCAGAGAACCGTCCTCCTTTTCCAAGAAGAGAACTTTAACTCCTTTACATCCTCCTGGTGGGATAGAGAACCTGGACTCCTTTTCACTCTCATGGTGAGGTAGAGAACCTTAACTCATTTTTACCCTCTTGCTAAGGAAGAGAACTTGGAATAACTTTCAATTTGCCCAGTGTGGTGGATTAGCAGGGTCTTTTAACACCAAATAGGTCTTTTTCCCAAAGTTTCCCTCAAGACAAACCTTAACTCTTGGAGGAACTCATGTGCAGGTTCGATAGAGCAATAGTGTGAAAATCCCCTCTCACACCCCCTTGAATCCCATAAAGATCTTCTCCCTTCCTCACAAACCACTCCATTTCTCTCTCTAACTTAAGTCTCTCTCTTTTAGCTTTCTCAAGAAGAAATCAACTCAATGAATGCAAAAAAGCCATTATAAAGTCTTATAAAAAAGATTAAATAGAGGGCTTAAAAAAACCTAAAAATCAAATTTACCTATTAAAGATCTTACAGTACAATTGCAAGATCATCCAGTACGATGTGTAGAATTTGACCTATTATTATTATACAATCACCAATTAGTATAGTACAAATAGTTCAAATTTGCCTGTTAGCATTGTACGATCATCAACATGAATGATCGATCGTATAGTATGACTAGTTCAAGTGAAATGTAGTTCATCTAGGATGAATCATGGAATGACCAAATATAATCTCTGTTGATAGTACAATACAATCAACTTGGTAAAGTATGATCAAAATATCAAAATTTAGTATATTCAATTAATTAATCATAGGATGAAACTATGTAATATTTTAAATATCATATAATACAATTAGATTCATACAATACGAATAAAATAACTTTTCAAACTCAAATTTTTGCCTAATTTTAATGAACGGTAAGGTTTCTAATTATAATAAATCTTATAATACGATGTGGTGTTTGTACTGTATGAATAGTTATATTTTAAAATTATTATTTTTTTAGAAAAAAAATATTTTAATTAATTTCTATAATACTAAATATAATCTATATCATATAGTACGATGTTTAAAAAAATTAAAATATTTAAAATTATTTTTCCTCTCATTATGTGTGTATGCATGGTCATAAGGCTAGCATACACACTTATAAGACTTGACTCAAGAAATTAAAAATAAATAAATAAAAATTACATACTCTTTTATCATAACATATTCTACCCCATCTTTAGCTCCGAATCTTCAAATAATAGTACATTTTGTACCTAAAATATTAGCTAAGACATAAACAAATCTGCACTATAAATACTAGGAGAAATAAAGAGGTAATTAATAATATTTGTTATCCAAAAATCATAAACTAGGGAGCCCGAGTTGTAACAATCTCTCCCTTTTATGATGATAATTAATTATTGGTTGAATTTACAAACTAAAAAAAATTTATCCTAATCTCCCACTTACTAGAAGAATTATATTAAAAAAAGGAATTCATTTTTTTAAGATAATATTTTAAGACAAATAAAATTTTAAAACTAAATAAAAGAAATTTCTAAAAACAAAAAAAAAAATATAACCAACCACAATACATTCTTCTCCTATGACATTTTAAAAAAGCAGAGATAAATAACACCGAAAATTAAAATATATGTAGAAGAAAATAATAATATAAATAAAGAAACTAAAACATGAAATTATGCTTAAAACATAATAAAAATCAAACACACAAAAATGATAAACAATCCCACAAAACACATAAACAAAGCACACAAACAAATATTAACATAATTATACCTTGTAATTAATAATTGAATCATTGACAATTTAGCATAAGTTTATTACCACATCAACTTGCTCCTGTTCTTATAATTTAGAAGATAGGACTACCAAAGAGACTTTTTTGCTTCTTATAATTTACCTTTATTACTTTTTTCTTATTTTCTCCCTTTTTCTTTACAAGATAAGTTTTTAAATTAAGGCATTCATTTTCAGATGTCTAGGTTTCTTACACCCAAAACAAATAACATAAAAAAAACTTAACAATTTTTTCATTTTTACCTTAGCTCCACTTTTGTTGATGCTTATGCTTGTGTTTCAGTAGATTTTTGAATTTGCTTGTTATTAAAGTTATCTCCTTACTGTCATAATCTATTAAGCCACATTCATCAATGTCTTTAGCTTTTAGCACTATAGTCTTCTCAACACCTGCATCCAAAAGTCTTTGACTCACACTTTACTAGCAAACAATGAGTGAGCTAATTAGATTATTAATTAAATAAGCATTCAAATCTTTTAATTCGCATATAACTGTGACATTAGCATCAAATTTGTCAATTAGAAAATGTAGTATTTT
The DNA here is from genome assembly GCF_001605985.2 of Dendrobium catenatum. NCBI lineage: Eukaryota > Viridiplantae > Streptophyta > Magnoliopsida > Asparagales > Orchidaceae > Dendrobium > Dendrobium catenatum. The sequence goes on from NW_021319178.1 coordinate 16,627,750, forward strand.
GTTAAACTTTTTAAAGTTCGAAAGTTCTATGCCTAAAGCATGCAAAGATGACACTATCTGAGTAAATTTAATATGCATGTCTGAAATTATCTCATAAGGTTTCATGCTAGAAAGTTCATAATCATACATTAATAAATTTAACCTAGATTATTTAACTTCACTAGTACATTGATATGTAATACATAGTCTATCCCAAAGAAATTTACCTGTTGTACATGTCAAAACTCTCATATAATTTTCCGAAGTTAAAGCACAGGAAAATAATTCAAAGATTTAGCATTTTATTGAGCATAAATTATTTTTTCTCTACTTCATTCAGTATAAGAAATGTTTGTTTTGATTTCTTTAGTAATTCATGATGTTATAGAATAGTCAGTTTGAATCATATGTCACATTTAATAATCTATTGATAGTAAGAAAGCAGACATGTGGATTTTCCACAAATTAAATGAAATATTATCAATTAAAGGATGAATCATAATTGAGTAACCTTTTGTGTTGTTCTTATTTCCAAATTGAACCATTGTTCATTTTCTCTATGTTTTCCAAAATATTATTTTTGAGAATATGCACTGATACCACTTAAAAGTTCATGAAGGTTATTAAATCTTAAGTAACTAACCTTGTGCTCCTTAAGATGTAATTAATACAATCGCTTGATGATGAAGCTATTATACTTATCAAAAGTTATACAGATTGTGATAATAATATAATCAATACAACATAATATCAATCACAATTTATTAACTAAGAAATTATATCAAAAAAATATAATATGGAAAAATAAAATACAAAAAGTAAAAATTTGAATGAGCACACCATATTTATAATGGTTCGTTCAAACCATGACATACATCCACTCCCTAGAGTCCTCTCCATGTATTACACTGAAATCTTTAGTCACTCTCTGTTAGCCTCCACAGCTAGGCGGAGAAGCCCTTACAAACTCTCTTCCACTAACCCAGTGCGGTAGTGGACTGTACTCCTTTTTCAAGCAAAGAACTTTGACTACTTTTAATCCTCCTGGTGAGGCAGAGAACCTGGACTTCTTTCCACCCTCATGATAAGGAAAAGAACCTTGACTCTTTTTTACCCTCCTGGTGAGAAAGAAAACCCTGAATCAATTTCACCTTCCTAGATGCGGAGGAGTAGTCGGGTCTTTTAACACCAAATAGATCTTCTTCTCAAAGCAACCCTTATGAAAAACCCTGTCTCTTGTAAGTTTGCCAGAGAAACCATGGGAAAACCGCCTTTTACACTCCCTTAAAGCCTAGAAGGATTTTCTCCCTTTTTCACTAATCTTACCCTTTCTCTCTCTAGTTCAAGGCTCTCTCATTAAGTTTTCTAAAATAGAAATCTACCCAATGAATGCCAAAAAAACCATTATAAAGTCTTATGAGAAAGCTTAAATAGAGGGCTTAAAAAACCACTAAAACTCAAATTCAGTCGTTAAAGATTGTACAGTATGATCACAAAATTGTCTAGTATGATTTGTATAATTGAACATGCTAGTACTATATGATAACCAGTTAGTACTATATGAGTAGCTCAAATTTTCATGTTAGTGTTATATGATGATCTGTACATTATGATTTGTTCAACCAAAAAATAGTTTGTATTGTACTAGTTGGTGATCGTCTAGTATGAATTAGTTCAACATAAAAGTAGTTCATCAAAGATGAATTATGAGTTAACCAAATATCATCTCTGTTGATCATACAGTATGATATAGTTTGTACAATACAACTAAAATATCAAAATTAAGTAGATTCGATTGATTTATCACATGATTAAATTAGGCAATATTTTAAATATTGTACAGTACAACTAGAACAATTTTTTAAGTTCAATTTTTTGTCTAATTTAATGATTGGTGGAGTTTATAATTATAATAGATCATAAAGTATGATGTGATGCTCATACAATATGAATAATTATATTTTAAAATTATTTTTTTTATAAAAATAAAATATTTTAATTAATTTTTGTAACATCAGATTATATAATACGATCAATATCGGAAAATACAAAGTATAGAAAAATTAAAATATTTAAATTTTTTTTCTTCTATTGTATGTGTGTGTATTGTCACAAGGCTAGAAAACACCCTTATAAGACGACTCAAGAAGTTAGAAATACATAATTGAAAATTACAACTCTTTCAGCATAATTATTCTTATATATCTTGAATCCTGAATCTTTAAATAACGATGCATGTTGTACCTAAAATGTTAGTTAACACAAACAAATATGCACTATAAATAGTACGAGAAATAAAGAGGTAATCATTATTATTTGTTATCATCAAAATCATAAACTCGAAAGCCCGAGTTTGAACATAATAGAATATTCTTATGCCCTTGGAAAAACTAGGATGGGTTAAATCTAGCGGTGGAAAATTCGACTCCATTTTCTTTTAACTTGTTGAGTCACTCTTATGATTATGAAGCTGATGGTTTTAAGTGTAATATTGATATCCATCATTTGTTAATTTCTTCTGAGATTTTCTTTTGTAACTCCTCTTTGTTAGATAATATCTTAATTTCCTTACCTATTTTTTGTCATAGTTTCGGTTGGCTTGATTGACATTTTACTATTGCTGTTGTTCATGCTGGGAGCTCATGTTGCTTCTCTTCAATTATTTTAGGCTTTTAAAGTAGTTTTGTTCTTTTACATGTATCTTTTGGTGGAGTTCTAGTCCTATTTTTTTTCCATTGGATATTAGTTTTGTTGGGTGGTTGGTGTTGTTGTTAGCCCTTTTGTTGATCACCTTTTTTGGCTGCTAACTCCTAGCCATTAAAGATTATTTCTTAGGTTTATCTCTTTTCTTGTAATTAGATGAGATATTATGCTATAGATTTTTTTCCTCATTTCTTGGGTGGTTGGTGTTGTTGTTAGCCCTTTTGTTGATCACCTTTTTTGGGTGCTGACTCCTAGCCATTGAAGATTATTTCTTAGGTTTATCTCTTTATGTATCTCTTCTCAGTTTTTTTCTTTTTTTTTTGGGGTTAAAACCATATTTGGATCTACACATTTATTAGAGAAATAAATACAAAGTCATTAAAAGATAACAATCTCTCTAAAAATATAGTATTTAAAGTAAAACCTATGAGCCCACGATCTTACCTATTACAATCATCAAAAGAAAAAACAAACATGGAGGCAAAAAGCCAACCCTCAAGAAGGAAATCCAAAAGAAAAAAAAATAAGCACCAAAACCATACAAGAAAGAAAAATCACCAAGGGAAAATATACCAAGGCCCACAAAACTCTGCCAAAGAAGCACCACCTAAAGAGAAAATAGAACTACACAAACAACCAACCAGAAGAATATTACTACCAAACAACATGCAAATTGCATAAAAGGCATAAAAAAAGTGTAGGAGCAACCCAAAAAAAGTAGCTGAAATGGCCTCAACAACCTTGCATATGAGAAATCAAATTAGTAAAACAAAAGGCCAAGGAAAGGCCAAATAAACCTTAGAAGCAAGCAAAAAAAAAACCAAGGAGAACCAAGAGTATGACAAAAAACAAACCACAAACCATAACATGAGAACCCATCAACAAGCCAACTAGAGAGAAAAACATCAACAACCACAGAAAACCTAGCACTCAAAAGGAGCATCTAAAAAAATATTGGATTTCTTTTTCCTATTTTTCTTTCCAAAACCCATAGAGAAACCAGCTATATCAATATTCATCACATTAAAATCAAAATAATCTAAAAAAAAAATTTAAAAGCCACCACATAAATCCTTTTCGCAATGTATCTTACCCAAAAATTTTGCAATCCAATAAGAGTGATCGATAGGGTCAAAAGATTACAAATCCATATGCAACCCACCTTCTAGGTTAACACAAAAACCATTTGTCATAGGAGTGATGATTAAATAAATAATCAGTAAGCTATTCAAAACATCCATCTCCTTAAAAGGCAAATTAGAATCAATGATAGGATTAGAAATACCATCCATGAGATTACCCGCCCCATCACAATCATCATTCAAAAAACTGGAGAAGAAACTAAATTCTTACCAGAAACATCAAAACTAATATTAATGTTATCCAAATGGCCACAATTACAAACCAAATTTTTTAAAGTGTTACCATCCGAGGGAGAAACCAGAGAAGAATCAATAGCATTATTAATAAAAATAACTTCATAAGGCATTAAAGTAGGAGACATCAAAGAACTATTTCCTAAATGCACATTATCAATATCAGAATTATGCTTATTTAAAATCATTGTATCAGAATCCATAGCGCAAACATTTTCATCCCTTTTTAGACCAGGATTATGAATAACATATTTCCTTAAATGTTAATGAAGGAATAAATATTCCATTTTTTTATGACCCAAAGATTTGCAATGAGAATAAAAGTTAGGAAAATCTTTAAAAACCACCTATTTAATAAACATGTATTTCTTTGGACCAAGCCAAATAGATTCGTGATACTTTTTGGTAATATCCAGTTCAATAAGAATGCGAGCAATTGACAGTCTGGACCCCACAAAGGTTGCATTGTTTGTTTGAATCAGACAACCAAAGAAAGAACCGAGTTCATGAAGAATGCGAGGGAAGAAGAAAAAAGGATGAAGATCAGTGATAAAAATCCAAATAGGAACGATCGAAGATTCCTCAAAAATATCAAAAAAGGAGACCATTTAATTAAATTCATAAAACAATTTCTAACATAATACAATATTTACGCAAAAAAAAAAAGTCCTACCATAGTCGAGATATTAGATAGCTTAATCAGCACTTGACGTTGATCCAATAAGGTAATCCAAAAAGCACCAGTAAGCTATATGTTGAAAAAAAAAGTTGTAAATGGAATCAATCACAAGTTTGCGTAAAGGAAACTTACCAACAAACACTAAATTAAAGGGTTTTGAAAGATGCAACACTTCTTCCTTTGAGATCCATAAAGTCATCAAAGCCAAAAGAGTAGTTGTTATGAGATCCAAAAAAGTGTTCGAGGAACCAGAAACAAAAATAACATCCTTAAATGATTTATAAGGATTCTTACAATCGAGAAAACCATGATAACAACATTTAAAAGATTCCATCATCGCACAAACTAGAAGACAAGAAGGAATATATAAAAAATAGTAGTAAAAAACCAAGAAAGCTCAGCATAACATATGTGAAACAGAGCGACATAAGGAGATGGATAGGGTAATGGCCTAGCAAGGAAAAGGTGGAAATCTGAGAGAGATCTAGATGGAGGAGAGGGGCTAGGGCCTCACCCTAGCAGACAAATTTGAAGGGAGACAAAGTTGCCAGATAAACTGTTGGATTTTTTTAGAAGATGGAGAGGTGTCTAGGGTCATGAAAGTATATGATGCGCCAAGAGGGGGGTGAATTGGTATTTTTTTAAATAAAGAACAAATTCTAAATAGGAGTTCTAAATTTTTTTTTAATTTTCAAAAAATAACTTAACTAATTTAAAGTGAAAGCTAGTGATTAAAAATAATTGCAACAGTGGTTATAAAATTTTAAATCACACAATGAAGTACAAAAATCAAATTCTCACCAAGCAATTATAGTAACATTAAATGCAACAAAAATTAAAATGTCATAAATAGAAAAAGCACATCAGAAGATTTATAGTGGTTCGTTCATTTAACCTATTTCCACTCTCTGGAGTCCTTCACTCTAGAAATTGTACAACTTAAAAGTAATTTTCCTTATACTCCCACAACAAGGTGAAGAAGCCTTTACACAAACTCATTTTCACAAACTAATTTCCCCAGTGTGGCGGAGTACCAAATGCTATGTCACCCTCCCGATGATGGTAGTGGACCTTCTTATTCTTCTCCCTCCTAGAGAAGGCAAAAAACCATTGAGGACAATGACCTTGAAGGCTCTCCCCCTAGAAAGCTCCCACAAGATTTACCTAGGCCATAGAAGGAGCATGTGTGCAGCAGGCGTGGAGCAACCATGTGATCCCCTCACACTCCTTCTCCCTCACAAACTCACCTTCTACCTCCTATCACAAGCAATAAACTCCTTCAAGAAGCTCCCTCTCAAGAGTTCCCTTCCTTTTTCATGTTCCTCTCTCTCTTTTCAAAAGACAAAAGCATTACTTAAATATCATGCTCCAAGAAACCCTAAGATTTTCAATTTAAACATTTCTGTTTGTACAGTCTGATTACAAATTGTATAGTACAATCAATGCAAAATAGCTTTCATCCTAGTATGAAGGAGTATGAACATGCAATAATTTCCAAATACATCATATAAAATAATACCAATATCATTTAGTATGATATACTATATTTCTTCTGTTCGTATAGGAAAAACACTCAGAAGATCAAAATTTTTCTTTGCTCAACATCTGGTATGATCCAACTTGTTTAGTATGATTAGTTAAATTCTTCAGGTCATTTGATATGATGTACACTTCATCGAGTACGATTAGTTCAAAAATTAATGGATTGTCTGGTATGATCTTCGAGATGACCAAAATAATCTTGGTTCATCATATGGTATAAACCAGGTCATAGAGTATGATCACCAATAAATTATTTAACCATTAATATAATTGACTAATTATGGGGGTTAATTTTAGCAAGTATTCAAATATTTGTACAGTACGATGAGATTGTATAATACGATCAGTTCAAAGTTCAATGATTTAAAACTTGTTTAAATTAATCTAGTGGTTAGGGTTTCAGATTGAAAATGAATTGTACAATATGATGGCTATCGTACATTATGATTAGTTCATAGAAGATAGCCATTAAGCCATAGTGTTTCATACAGTATGATATAAAATCATACAATATGATCAAAAGAAAAAATATTTTTTTCTTAAAAAACTCTTCCCTTGTGTATGTGCAAGGTTACTTAGTTTGCATACACTTTTCTTTAGCCAGTCTTAAGAAATAAAGAAAATAAAAAATAAAAAATGCAAAGTTATAAACTCCTTCACACTTTATTTTACCTAGTCTTAAGTCTTCTGATGTCTTGAGCAGTATGTGATTTTCCTAAAATTTTAGTACCTACAAATAAGAGTAACATTCAAAATATTTAATAAAAATAAGATAATTCAATTAAGATTTTTTGTCATCATCAAAATCTCAGACTAGCGGTCAAAGACCGCAATAATCTCCTCCTTTTAGATGATGTTAAATAATATTATCGTTAGGAAAGGTAGTATATATATATATATATATACACACACACATGAACAGAAAAATATGAATAGGAAAGAAAACATGAATTTCTTTTTAAGTTAGAAACAACAACAGAAAACATGATATGAAATAAGAAGGCATACTAATTAAGGATAGATAAACTTCTCCCCCATTTAACATCATAAAAAAAGAGGAGTACAAAAAAACTTAAAACACATCACAAAGAGACTTAGTCAAAAAGGTGGATCCTGATCAATTAGTGGTGGAGGTGGCTGAAAGAAGTGATGGATGGAAGCGAACTGATGATTAATCAAAGCAAATCTTTCCTCAAACTATCGTATGTCCTCCTCGTGCTGTTGGTGTTATTCTTGGATATAAGATTCAAGCCGAGTTTCTAGTTAGTGAAGTGGTTGAATGATGTCGTCGTGAGGATGTGCATGTGCATGTCCTCTTTGTGGAGCAAGTCTTCTTGGTGGAGTAGGTTCTCCTGCTTGAGCAGTGTCCTCTTCTTCATCAAAATTTGGCTCATCATGTGCTTGGCCCCGATGAAACAAGATATGGATGGAGACATCTATATAGAAAATAAGGATATTATTGGGTTTACCAGGATAGATTAACTGGTGTTTGTTATGAAGAATGTATCCTATAAGATGGTTGAGGGCTAAATTGAGTTTCCTGTATGTGCTAGAAGGCGAATTTGGGTCATGTTTAAGATATAGTAAATAATTAAATCAGCTTCATTAAATCTAGTATTAGACATGATTAGGTAGGTGACAATATATAGGGTTGGGTTCATACATATCCTATCTCCAGCTTTGGGTATTATGAATGCCCTAAACATGTGTTGGATAATGCAGGCATTTTGGGTTAAGTAATGGACAAGAGGTTGGTGTTAGTTCAAAGCAACATTTCTAAGAAACAAATTAACAGAACTCCAGTCAAACTCATTTTTTATAAAAGAGTGGGCTCAAGCTTCTTCAGTAGAAAGCCTAATATATTGAGCGTGGTATACTTTGGTGATTTCTATATTTTATCGGCAAACATAAGAAGTGAGGGTTAAGTTTTCTATATTTATTTTTAGGTTGGTAGGGAACTCATAGAGGAGTTCAGAATCGAATGGAAAAGACATGGTGAGAAGAAATTGGAAGGTAGTGGAAGTAAAGAGGCTCATCACCTCAAAGTTATGGGCTACTTGATTTACCATATGAGGACTTATCTTGCATACTTTGAACTTATGGTACATATCCTCATCCTTAGCAGATAAAAATCCATCATCGTGGAGAAGAAAGGAAGAGGAGCTTCCCGGGATGATTCAGCCTCATATAGTAAAAATAAGTGAAGACTAGTGGAGTGAGGAGAGGTTGAGTGAAATGAGCTTTTTCCCCTCATATTTATATGTTTTTTGACTATTTGTATAGTACCATTGAGGATTGTATATTATACTCAAGCACTTATTTCATCTGGATGATCGGTTGGGAAAAAGGAGGTCAAATCGTATAGTATGATCGGTATCATATAATATGATATGAAGGAATTACGTTCATCCAGAGGAGTCATCAGTATGACCGTTGATGAAAAGGTTCGTATAGTACATATGGGTGTTCATACAATACGAACGAAAATAATATCATACCGACCGAGTTTAATTCATCCCAATCCATTTGTACACATGGATCATATAGTATGAAATAGAGATATCGTATAGTATGAAGGACAATTATATCATACCAAACAATTTAAATGCATGGCCATGTGTATCATATTATTTGAAAAGAATCATACAATATGATAGGGAGATTAGAAATTGAATCTGAAATGTTGGTCAAATAAAGGGCTATAATCTATGCATTTTGTATTAATTGTACAGTACAAAGGTTAATCGTACAGTATGATTGGGATAGAAAATTAGTCATTTTGGAAGTTCAGTGATGAGAGTGTGCGACAATTAGGAAACACCTTAGACCATTTTTTTTTTATAAATTTTTTAAATTTTTGATCACGGGTGATTGTCTATGATACCTAATTTTATTCTCAGGGTGCTAAAGGTGTCATAGGCTAGTAGTTATGTGAATAGGTTTGCCAATTAATCTCATGTAGCTATATGATAATAATTCTATGTCTCCTTTGGCTACACGATCTTTAATGAAGTGATGTCTAATGTCTATATATTTTGTTCAGGAGAAATGAATTAGATTTTTGGATATACAAATTGCACTAGTATTATCACACATAATTGGGATGGTTCCTATGGGTAATCCAAGATCTACAAGTTATTATTTCATTCATATCACTTATGTAAAACAACTTCCTACTACTATATATTCTACCTCGACCGCAAAAGGGCTATCGAATTTTGCTTCCTACTAGACAAAAAAACTAAGGATTGTCCTATAAATTTACTAGTACCAGTGATGCTTTTCCTATCTACCCTACATCCTACAAAATAAGAATATAGGTGTTCTAAGATTTTAAAGGAGGTGCTTTGCCTAGGATACCAAATTCCTAAGTTTTGGGTGCTTAATAGATATCTAACGATTGTCTTGACCGTTGTCAAGTGAGACTCTTTAGGGTCCTCTTTCAATCGAGCTATAGAGGAGCACACTAAACATTATGTCTAGTGTACTGGTAATTAAATAGAGAGATCCAATTATCCTCTATATTTTTTCTGGTCTACTAATTTTCTATTCAGGTCTTTATCTAGTTGAATAATAGAACTCATGGGAGTGTTCATGGCCTTAGCGCAATCCATTTCATACTTTTTTTGGAATATTCTTGATGTATTATATTTGGCTAAGGAATGTTTCATCTTCCATTTGTTTATACTAAACTCAAGAAAATAATTTAGCACTCCCATCATGCTCATTTCAAACTTATTAATCTTTTTTTTTTAAAATTCATCACACTAGGTTTTATTTGAAGATCCAAACAAAATGTCATCTACATAAATTTGAACAATAAGAATTTTATCTTTTACCCTTTATAAGAAGAGGGTGGTGTCTGCACTACCCTTAACAAATCCTCTACCTAGTAATAATGAGCTGTCTTTCATACTAGGCTCTAGGTGATTGCTTTAACCCATATCGTGCCTTTTTTAACTTGAATGCATAATTTGGAAATTATGAGTTTTCAAATCTGGTGGTTTGCTCAATATAAACATCCTCTTTCATTACACTAATTAGAAAAGTACTCTTAATATCCATTTGATATAACCTAAAACCCTTGAAGCAAGCAAATGCTAAGAGTACCCTTATGGCTTTTAGTCTAGCAATACGGGCAAAGGTTTCTTCAAATTCTATGCACTAAATCTAGTTATACCCCTTAACTACTAGTATTGCCATATTTCTTACTATGGTTCCTGAGTCATTCACCTTATTTTTAAAGACCCACTTTGTTCCCACTACACTCTACTATTTAGGTCTCTTGACTAATTCCTATATATCATTTCTAGTAAATTGGTTCAATCCTTCTTGCATTACTAGGATCTAGAATTCATCTCCTAAAGCTTGATCTATATTCGTGGATTCTATCATTGAGATAAACACAAAATGACTAACCTCCTTCCTAACTCCGTGCTTAGTTCTCACACCTTCTGATGGGTCTCCTAAGGTTAATTCTTTTGGATGACTAGAAGAATATCTCTAATCTCTAGGCAATTCTTCCTGAGGTTCTCCCCTTTCACCTATGGTCATAGTTTCTACTCCCTAAATGACCTCTACCTCATCTTCTTCAAATTTAGGTTTAGAGGACTTATATAATTCATTAAATATTTAATAGGTGGAATCTTCAACTACTAGGTTTCTCTTATTGAACATTTTATAGGCCTTACCTAAAGATGAATAACCTAAGAAGACACTCTCGTCAGCCTTTAAATAAAAATTTCCTAAGGGAAATTTTTCATTGATTAAGATAAAACATTTGTAGCCAAAGTCCAACAAGTGCGAGAGATTTGTTGTCCGACCCTAAAGGAGTTCATAAGGTGTTAAGTTTAGCATGCATTTTCTTTATCTTTTTATATGAATAGTAGATTTTTTCAAAAATAACCAACAATTGTTCATATGAAAGTTGTCATACCTCATATTGATCCGATTGATCAAGATTATTGTTAGACATTAGATATAAATTCATTATCTCCTCCTTTGCTTCTTTTTTTAACTATTTGAGGCAGAGTCGGCCCAAATGCCTTCTATGTCTTCAAATTTTCTTTCACATATTTTTATTTTCACCCTTGTCCTTAGTTAGATGGATATTTATGTTGGGTCAATCATCTCAGAGGTGACTTGGTTTTCTGCACTCAAAGCAAAATGTGTAAAATGAAACTTTAGTGTTCTTTATGCTTTTACCTTTGTTGCAATTATTCTAATGATGCATTTACTTTCTTTTCAAAAAATTCTTGAGTTGTCGGGTCATCAAAGCTATATCATCATCTTCGTCCACTGCAAAACTTTCACTTTCTAAGTGATTTGCTTTTAGAGACACTGTTCGCTCATTCTTCTTCTCTCCTGCATCGGGAGGGTGACATAGCATATGTTAGAGCCTTTGCTCGATGACGTTAACCTTTGTAAAAGAAGTCAAGAGAATTTACCAAGGATGTAAGACCTATCCGAGGTTGTATATTAGAGCATCTGCACGATCACGTTAACCTATGTGGAAGAGGTCGAGAGAATCCACCAAGGATGTAAGACCTATTCGATGTTATATGTAAGAGCCTTAGTTCGATGACATTAACCTGTATGGAAGAGGTCGAGAGAATCTACCAAGGATGTAAGACCTATTCGAGGTTGTATGTTAGAGCCTTTACTCGATGACGTTAACCTGTTTCAAAGAGGTCGAGAGAATCCACCAAGGATGTAAGACCTATCAGAGGTTGTATGTCAGAGCCTTTGCTCGATGATGTTACCCTGTGTGGAAGAGGTCGAGAGAATCCACCAAGGATGTAAGACCTATCCGAGGTTGTATGTCAGAGTCTTTGCTCAATGACGTTAACCTGTGTGGAAGAGGCCAACAGAATCCACCAAGGATATAGGACCTATCTTAGTTTTTATGTCAGAGCCTTTGCTCGATGACGTTCACCTATTTAGAAAAGGTTGAATCGTATCCTCCTCGGATCGATTTTGCCTTGATTGGAAGGGGGCGAATACCACATGAATGCCAAATTAAAGGTAAAGAATGGTCTATTTTTAGACTGTTACTACCTTTTTGAGGTCGAGATTAAGACCTTGCCCAAGGAGTAGAAGTCCAGTAAGGGACTGTAAGTGGTTTTGCTTCTTGTATTTGCTAAGAGTTTTCTTATATATTGTCTTGGTTTTAGAAGTCTTGGAGGGATCTTTTTGACTAAAATTGTAGTCAAGGTTGCCCCAAGTCAGGATTTGATTTCCATGAAATTGATGCATCAATAGCTAAAGTCAGGAAGTTGACATGAATGACCTTTTGAGGTTAGAGCAAAAATTGATCCCCAGTCGGGAACTACGTTCCCACAGACGGCGCCAAACTGTTGCTTCCTGGAGTATTCGCGGTGGTAGAGAGATATATATAGTTTAACGTCTTAGTATAGTACGAAGATCCAGCACACAAGATGATAAGAGACAGGGTGTAGCATTCAGAAGAGACACCAGATTTTTTACGTGGAAACCCCTTAAAAGGGTGAAAAACCACGGGGCCTGGCCCACTTTGAATGAATCCACTAGTATTTGGAGTCGATTACAAATGAGGCCCTTCTTGGGGAGAAGGCCTTGGCCTGATATTACAAATGTACATCATATAGAGCGCATTATATGGTGGGAGTTACAATAATCAACATAGACATGTTTGCTAGGTTGGAAGGGCCATTGTAGGTGATGGAGGTCAGAAGGACCGTAGTCCAAAGGATACAAGGTCAAAAATATTGTTGTTTGGCGATGTTGGTCAGAAGGACTGCAGTAGGCGATGGAGGTCAGAAGGACCGTAGCAGGCAGGAGACCGGGGTCCGAAAGATCATTATAGGAGGGCAATTCTTCGGTGGAAGTCCGGGCATCAAGTGTTGGCCTGGTGGAGCTCGGGACCTCAAGTGGCAGTCCAACAGAAATTTGGACCTCAGGTTGTGGCCTGGTGGAGCACAGGGCCCCAAGTGGTGGTCCGGCAGAAGTCTGGGCTTCAGGTGGCTGTCCGGCAGAAGTTCTGGCCTCAAGTGGTGGTCTGGTGGAGCGCAGGGCCTTAAGTAGTGGTCCAGCAGAAGTCCGGGCTTCAGGTGGCGGTCCTGGTGGAGCACAAGGCCTCAATTGATGGTTTGGCAGAAGTTCGAGCCTTAGTTGGTGGTCTTGTGGAAATCCGTGCCTCAAGTGGTGGTCCGGTGGAAGTCCGAGCCTCAGATGGTGGTTTATCGGAGCAACGACATCAGACAGTGGTCCGACGGAGGTGAGGGCCTCCATTGGTGGTACGACAGAGCAACGGCATCAGGCGGTGGTCCGGAGGAGGTGAGGGCCTCAAGTGGTGGTCCGGCAAAGGTAAGGGCCTCAAGTGGTGGTTCGGCGGAGGAACAACGTCAGGCGGTGGTGTGGCAGAGGTTAGGGCCTCAAGTGGTGCTCCAGTGGAGCAACGGCATCAGGCGGTGATTTGACGGAGGTGAGGGCCTCAAGTGGTGGTCCGGTAAAGGTGAGGGTCTCAAGTGGTGGTCCGACAGAGGTGAGGGCCTCAAGTGGTGGTCCGGCGGAGTAATGACGTCAGGCGGTGGTTTGACGGAGGTGAGGGCATCTGGTGCTGGTCTGGTGGAGCAACGACATCAGGTGGTGGTCCGACGGAGGTGTGGGCCTCAAGTGGTGGTCCGGTGGAGCAACAGTGTCAAGCTGTGGTCCGGCGGAGGTGAGGTCATCAGGTGGTGGTCCAATGGAGCAAAGTCGTCAAGCAATGGTCCGACGAAGGTGAGGGCCTCAAGTGGTAGTCCGGCGGAGCAACGACGTCAGGCGGTGGTCTGGCGGAGGTGAGGGCCTCAAGTGGTGTTCCAGTGGAGGTGAGGTCCTAAATTGATGGTCCATAGGAGGTGAGGGCTTCAAGTGGTGGTCCGGCAAAGGTGAGGGCCTTAATTGGTGGTCCGACGGAGGTGAGGACCTCAAGCGGTGGTCCGGCGGAGCAACGGCGTCATCGGTGGTCCGGCGGAGGTGTGGGCCTCAAGTGGTGGTCCGGCGGAGCAACGGTGTAAAGCGGTGGTCCGGCGGAGGTGAGGGCATCAAGTGGTGGTCTGGTGGAGCAACGACGTCAGTCGGTGGTCTGGTGAAGGTGAGGGAGGGCCTCAAGTGATGGTCTGGCGGAGCAACGGCGTCAAGCAGTGGTCCGGCGGAGGTGAGGGCCTCAAGCGGTTGTCCAGTGGAGGTGAGGACCTCAAGTGGTGGTCCGGCGGAGCAATGACGTCAAGAGGTGGTCCGGCAAAGGTGAGGGCCTTAAGTGGTGGTCCGACGGGGGTCCGACGAAACTCAGGTGGTGGTCGAGGAGGAGCTTCTTCCTTCTCTTCTCTTCTTCTCTTCTTGCTCCGGTTCCCTTTCAAGAGAAATGAGGGTTCTATTTATAGATTTTTGGAGTTGCATGTCCCGTAAGTAGGTGGAAGATCAAGGGTAAATGGGTTGTGGTTGGATGGACGTCCGATATGATCATGCACCGTTTGTCAGACATTTAAAAGCCTTATTGATGTAGGAATTCAGCAATCTTGGGATCGTTGGATTCATCTCATTGAGCCGCTCGATTCGACTATAAGAAGTTAATGTTTGGAAACCGTTTGGTAACCCAAATTATGGTATGATGCTTCCAACAGCATTTTGGGTTCTTAATTTGTACTCATTTGGGCTCGGATTGAGTCGAATTTGGTGTCGTTGGATTCATATTTCCGAGACGCTCAGTTCAATTGTAAGTTTGCTGAAATCGGAGTTCGGATGGTCCCAATTTTATTTTTGGAAGTTTCCAACTTGATTTTGCATCGAGATTCGTGCCCGATCAAGATAATTTTTTGAGGACGTATCAAAAAGTATTGCTTTCAATTATAGGTTTAATTTAACTGTGAGAAGAATTTAACTTTTAGTCCTATTTTTTAATATTGTTTTTAAAAACTTAAATTTGTAGAAATGATTACTTATTGTTGTTTTTAAAATTTAAAATATATCCCAAATATTTATTGAGCAGACCAAAGCCTAACATAGATATAAGGGAGGTACAAAATCAATTACAAATATAAGAGACTAATAAAGTTAAAAGAAGATATATTTGTTTGGAACAATTTTATTATTACATTCTAAATTAGATTTTCAATTTAAAATTTTGTAATTCAAATAAATCTTTAATTAACAGATGTTTTAAAAAAAATGGTAAAATGGTCCTCACAAACAAAACCTAAATTTATGTAGAATCTTAAAAAAATCATCAAAATTTGTATTCGTTGAAATTGGTGCATGACAGCCCCAGATTTAAAATCAAATAAAATGATGTTTGAGCTAAAGCCCTTTATATATATATGAAGAACTAAGAAAAAAAATATATAAATGTGAAATGAGTGGGAGAGAGAGAGAGAGAGAGAGAGAGAGAGAGAGAGAGAGAGAGAGAAATGAGTGCAGGCCTTGCTGTCAATTGAAATCAAGCAAGAATCCAATCACTTGACTGTAGTCGTAGGCGTCGAATTCGATAGAGGCAAACAAGCATTATTTCATATGATAATTTTTTCCATACAACTTGCTTCATCCGTGAGTGAAAGAAAAGGATGACGAGAGTATCGAACGTGATGCTTTTTTGGCTTATATATCTCTCTTATTACTTCTAAATTATGTCAGTATTTACATTTTTTCTACTTTTAGTATTGTGTTGCATGTGATACACGCTCATTTCATTCACTCAACAAAATGTTATATTCTTTTAATAAATGTATGTTTGAGTTCATGTCACAACGAAGTGATACTTCATTCAATTAATAAAATTAATATTTGAATTTGTGTAATGTGTTGGACATCAAATTTAAGTTGTTTTATTTAAAGGCTAATGCAAATTAATAGAAATAAGATTGATCAAAGAAAAAAAAGAATTAACGCAAAAACAAACAAATTTCAGTTGGGTGATTTATCTACTTTGCTTACTTCTTGAAAAGAGATTTTATGAAAAAAAAATTAAAAATTTAGAAGCTCTTGATTGTGGGTTTATGTTGAAATTGTATGGTAAATCATCAAAAGATAAAGACAACGAATCCTAAATATGAGTCAATGCAATTTTATAGAAGAGGTTTGAACTTGATGTAATTTTATAGTTGAAAATAGTTATGTTGTGGTTATTAAATAAATGCCTTTTATTTTGATGTAAATAAAGCTCAAGATAGGTGAACATATAATAAATAGAAGAGGGGCCAAATGGGGTGGGAGTAGATAATCACAATCTAATAAATATTTTTTCTAATGCTGTGGTGTTATAGATGAGTTGAATGTTATGATTCATGGGCTTGTAATGCTAGAGTGGTGGTGGAATTGAAATTGTGTGGAGCCTTACTAAGGAGTCAATAGGCTATGTGTACTATGGTGTATAATTAATTAAATATTGAGTTAAATATTTTGGATATGTTATATGATACAAATTGATAATGGGGTGGAAGAGAAAAATGTAGAAAACATTTCATAGGGGAGTCCTAAGAATAAAAATAATAAATGAGTAGAAGTTTTCTAACATCTATGGGTCATTTAGGAGTGGCAAACAAGGTGAAAGAGCATGCTCAATGCTATGAAACTTAATACATGTCATGATATTTGTCCCAAATTACATGTGCCATAGAAACAATTTTCTTTTTTTAAATAAGTGTGCTCTATATGCATGTTACATCTAATTTTAAGGCATCCCCCATAAATACTATTGAAGCTTGTTCATTCGAGTAAAGGATGAGGATTGTCTTGACTTTTGGGATAAACTCTTAAGAACTATTATTGAGAGTAATTTCTTAGAGATAATCTTGAGAGGGCTCAATAAGTTGAGACCTTTGAAAGGGATTTTTATTCATATGATATAAGTATAATAGTGGTATAGAAGGATCCTTCTACTATAAGTCATTATATGCTATGCTCAAATAAAGCTCTGCTCATGTAGTCGAAATATCAAAAGTGGGGAGAAGCACATGATGCCATCATTATATATGATGAATTAAAAACTTAAATTGCTCATTGAAGACTATTGTCCTTGTTTATTTTTAGGCGCTATGAATATATATAGACCTCAACATCAAGACAAGAAACTGGAGGAAAATATTATAATGGAGAATGGTTTGCCGAGTAGCAAGTTTATTTGCACAAAGGAACCACTAAGGTTAATCAAACAAATAGAACATCTTATTTATAGGTTTAATGATAGAGATATTTT
The DNA here is from genome assembly GCF_001605985.2 of Dendrobium catenatum. Taxonomy (NCBI): domain Eukaryota; kingdom Viridiplantae; phylum Streptophyta; class Magnoliopsida; order Asparagales; family Orchidaceae; genus Dendrobium; species Dendrobium catenatum. The sequence continues at coordinate 16,645,238 of NW_021319178.1, forward strand.
TTGATAAATCATAGCATGCTTCTCCTATAGGGAGCCAAAAAATATGTTGAGTGGAAGGTTGAGAAAAATGGAAGAAAGGGATACAATTAAACTAAGGGATGATGAAACTATAAAGGCATATACTCATTAGACCATTCTTAGATGCTTTAATGAGGGTAAAGCAAGCACCTAGGTGATGAGGAAGGTGATAACAAAATTATATGTGATTATAGTGTTGGAGGCGCTCAAAACTTGGATGACTATGATGGAGAAGGGTAACACTTTCATTCACAATGAGTAGCAGATCACACGCAAAAGTTAAATGGCTTGAGTGAGCACACTAATGACCTCAAGCATTCTTTTGAGAGAATTAAGCACAAGATATGTCCAACAATATTTTTAGACATTTCAATGAGGTTTGAATTGAAACAAGTTGGGATGAACTTTAGAACTATCATAAATATTTAGTATAAACTATTTAATCAACTTTTAAGGCATGTGATTGTTTCTTGAACATTAGTTTCAATGTTTTGCAATTGATAGAGTTCTATCATAAAAGAGCAATAATATTGTTGTGAGAGGAGCAGCATGATGAAATAATTGATCCCCCATGTGTATGAACATAAGCGACGAGTGCTTCAATAGCAGTACGAGATGCTAAAGTTGCATGACATGACATTTAACAATATGACATTACAGTGACATCATACCGAAGATAAAAAATGGAAAGAAGAATCGAAATCAACCATTAATGAGGGGAAGAGAAAAATAAGAGGAATGTCCAAATTGTACTAATCATTCAATAATAATTCAAGTAAACAAACATTCAATCCTTTATATAGTTTATAAACGCTCTAAATACAAACCTAAACTTTTTGAAATCCTAATAAAAGGTCATTATATATCCTTATTAAATATTATTGGAAACACATTTACATTTTGTTCAACAGTGAAAAGATATAATTCAAATATCTCGTTGGAGATGAATTGGAAAACTATATTTATCCTTCATCATTAATCTCACACATTAAATGTGGATGAATAAAGACTTATCACACTTTTTCAGGTTAGCAGAAAGTCTCACTTGAATGGTAGAGAACATCCCATTCTTCTCACAAAGAATGTCGTTTACCACTTTTGTGGCTAGAGAAAAAAAATTCAAAAATCAAAGTGATAAACAAGAAGTCACCCTCAACAAAGCACCATATTGATCAGACGTTTCTTTCTTCAAGTCACATTCTTAATATATTATTCCTTTACTTGGTTGGATTCATCTTTCACTTGCGTCAAGTGACAAATCTGCATTGTCGTCTTATTTAACAGTTTAGTTAATAAAATTTTATTTTAAGTTGTTATCTATATTGTAGAATTAAATTACGTCCATTAAATCTATATTTCATGCCTCAACTTTCTCAACCAAAAAAAAAAAAAAAATCAGCAGAAGAAGATCTGGGTATCTGAAATATAGACAACTGCGTGGGGTCAATGCAAGCTGTCAATGAACTCCTTATGTTTTGCACTGTTGCAAGGTATTTCATTGCTAAATGCCCAATGCTATCTTCTAAAGTTTTTAAAATAAAGGTCACGCAATTTTCTTTTCTTTTGTGTGTGGAGGAAACCCACGAACGGCCCTACGCTACGCGATAATATAGAAAAAAATTACAAGTCCTTAGTAGATCTAATGCTCACTACCGCTTCGGCGAGCTACAAGCAAAGAGAAAATAAAGTAAGGAGAGCCAAAAATCCCTCCTAAATACATTCTAAAAGAAAGTAAAGCTTAACCTAAAATAAAAAGAACTAGGGTGCCAAGGAGCCAAACCCAAAGGGAAGATCACGAAATGATAGTGCTTGAAGCTCAATAGATCCAAGTAAAAAAATAGGCCCAAAAAATATAGACAAAGCTTGGATAATCATTACGTTCCAGGTTTTGATCATCACCTGCAAAAAAATAAGACCACATGCATAGCATCCACAAAAACATAACAGAAAAAGTAAAGACAAAAAAAGGAAATTATTACCTAGAAAGCATCATGTAAACCATCGGATGAATGACCAATTCCAAGGTATCCTGAGAACAAAAAAAAAAAAAAAAATCTAATGCCACTGTAAGTTAATAATCAAAGGTCTTTAGCTTAAGTGATATACACTTTAATTGAAGGCCTAACAGATGCAAAATAAAGGAATTTTATGTAAGTTTAATATTTGTAATTAGTTCTTGTATCCACCTCAACTTAAATTAAAAAAAAAAGGAACAATAAACTTATGTTCTTTAAATAAACAACTAAAACGTCTTACATTTATAAACAATCGAGAAAAATAAACGAAAACATATAGAAGATTTAATATAGCATTATCATGAAGTTATATTGAGAAAATTTAATTGTATGCTTACTCCTATGGGTGTCAAAATTGGTAAACATGCTGGGTCTTGTACAACCCAAATTTGACTTTACCTAAATCCAGTCAATCTAGCCCATTTTAAAAATTGTAAAAAAGTAAGAACAAACCTGATCAGCTAACATCTCGAATGACCCTAATCTTACCCAATAACTCATTTCAATTAAAAAGAATTATTTAGCTTAGTAACTATAGAGTTTAAGTTAATTAATAAAAAAAAAGATCATTATACTAACACTCAAAAGAAATTATGAAAAACAATATATTAAATATGTCATTTTAGGGTCATCAAGGGGTTTGTGGGTCAACCTGAACCTAACTCATTTAATAAACCAGTCAGAGTTCCATACCAATACCTGATATGCATATAAATGTTCAACACGAAAATACTTTTTCAGGTGAAATGTAAATTGGGTTGGAGGGTCAAATCATTTATTGATATTGCTACTCAATCCTAATTTGTATAGAAAATAACAAATACTTTTGACTCAAGATGAATACTATGGTTTTTTTTTTTTTTTGTGGTGGGGTGGAGGGGAACCCACGGTGGGGCCTATGCTTTAATTTAAAAAGAAATTACAAGTCCTTAAGGGGACATTCAGCTCACTAATGCTCGACAGAGCTACAAAATAAGAAATTAAAGAAAAACCTAGGAGCCGAATTTCCCCATCTAGAGGTAATACAAAATTGCCTAGATACAATCTAAGGCGACGCTGAAAAGACGTCCAAAAAATAAAGACGAAAAAGTAATCGTTCAACCCAGTCTTTCCAAAAATTTCATCTTGAAAGCTGCAAAAAATCTGCAAAAAATAGCAAAATATCCAAAAGAAAGAGCAATAAGCCAAAATAAAAGCACAATGAGACTTACCTGCACCACAAACTTGTAAAATTTCGCACGAGATATACCTGAAAAACTTAGTAACCAAACTAAAAATGTTAATCCAGTTAATATAGCCACAAAGATAAATCATGTAATGAAAGGAGTCAAACTGCTGCATTCACAACTTAGAAACTACCCAAAATACACTAACTAAGTGAAACAAAACCAGCAAACCCTTAACTAAGATACCCCACACCCAAAACCTGCCAATCAGAGAAACTGCAACAGCCCAGGAAAATATCAACCCAGAAACGAGCAACAACATAAAAAGAACAAAGATAAGTAAAAAGAAAAGCACCTCAATTAAACCTGATATAAGGAATACCAAGTTTATCCAGATTAACCAAACCATTTAAATACTGAGGCAAACTATCTTTCTCAAACTCCACCTCACTATGCAAATTACCACCAAATTTAGCTAACCAGTCAGCACACGCATTTCCTTCCCTCGGGATATGCTTAAAAGAGCCGTTAATCACCGACATTGCCATACAGATCTTTTTAAGCAGGTTAAAAAACTGAGGATGTAACAAGCTATTGTTCTCGACAATTTGAATAAAAAACATGGCATCCACCTCTATATTCACATTAATAAAACCTCTTTCCAGGCAAAAATCTAAACCCTTTTTTAAACCCATCAGCTCAGCTTGAATGACATTACACGGATATAAAGGGCCCGCATAAGCCATTAAAACCTCACCACCACTATCACGAAAATACCACCCATCCTAGCAGTCAAATTACCAACAGAACCATCGGTATTAAGTTTAATCATAGGGTGGATAGGTTTTATCCATCTTAAAATTCTCTCCCTTCTCAGTAAAGTATCGTTAACCAAGTGAAAACCAAGAGCTTCAGCATAATCGTGACAGTGATTAAAATTTTTCCTTTTAATAAGATTAGCAGAAACAATTTGAATAACTTTGTTGTTCACATTAGCAATAATATCATTGGCATTTATCTTGACACCACCATGCTTAGCCTCATTTCTAGCTTTCCACAAAAACCACAAAATAAGCATGGGCAACAAATTAAGGATATGACCTTTAGAATTAATCATCCACTCATTAAGCATAGTCATAACATTACAGTTACTAGAAAAAGAGAAGCACTTGTTAACAACACAAGCAAAAAAATTCCAAACAGATTTAGTAATATCACTATTAATAAAGACATGATCAATAGTTTCAATATTGAAGCAACATTGACATTTAGACGAAATGTAAAAACCTTTTCTCCAAAGCCGATTATCCACAGGCAAGAATCCCTTAATGCTTCTCCAGGCCAGAACAGAATATGAAATCGGAATGTTATTATGCCACAAAGCCTTATAAATAGTGGAGCTAACATTTTTAGTCCTAATTTCCTCCTAGACATTCTTAAGCTTGAAAAGCCCATCAGTAGATCTATTGAACATAATACAATCATTTTCCCACAAGTTTAAAGGTATATCCGAAATTTGTTGTACAAGCTCACTGTGTAAGATATTTTCAGTTTTGTAATATTCCAGCAACCATTGGAAATATACTCATGAACTTTGGTATTAACTAAGGTATGCGTATTAAGTAAAGTATTAATAGAACCATTACCCAACCAGTTATCTTGCCAAAAAAAACATCACCTTTACCCATGCCCCATTGAATAAATTGCTCCCCTTCCCAACTAACAGAGCATAATATTTTCCAAACTAAAGAATCAGTTTTCTTAAAATAACAGAAAATTGGATGATTATCCTTGCAATACTTGGCATACATAAACTTAGCCCATAAACTATTATTAGCCCTAAAAGAAAACTATAATTTATAAGAAAAAGCATTAACCATATCCAAAATGTTCTTACACCCAAGACCACCTTCATTATAAGGACCACACAAATTTTTCCAAGAAGCCCAATAAATGCAAGAGTGATCACCTTTAGCACCCCAAAAAAACTTGTTAATCAATCTTTCTAATCTCAAGCAAATAGTAGGGGAAGGATGAAGCGTATGAAATAAGTAGATTGGAATAGAATTTAACACATGTTTGATCAAAACTAATCTACCACCAAAAGAAAGGAAATTTGTAGTCCAATTTGTAATTTTACTTTGAATCACAGTGAACAAATTTTAAAAATTACTAGCTTTTTTCCTCCCCTTAAAAATAGGGGTACCCAAATACTTGATAGGAAGAGAAGAACAACTAAAATCACATAAGTTTTTGATATCGTTAACCTTACCTTGGTTAACTGACTTTGCAACAATAAAGTTACTTTTATCCTTATTAATCGAGAGGCCACTCATCTTTTGAAACTCTTTGAGAAACTTAATTAAGATTTTAATGTTATTTAAACAACCATTAGAAAAGATAATAAAGTCATCAGCAAAACTGAGACGAGTAACAGTGATACCACCTATCGTGCGATAATGCATAATAGGATGTCTAATAAATAATTCCTCCAACCCCCTGGATAAGTAATCAACAGCAATAATGAACAATGCAAGGGATAAATGATCCCCTTGAAGTAACCCTTTAGAAGGTTTAAAGAAACCATGGTTCCTCCCATTAATAATAACAAAAAAAAAACAATTATCAATACTATTTTTAATAAGAAGAATAAAATCTTGACTTAAACCAAAGCAAGATAAAATCTTATATAAAAAATTCCAATTAAGGTTATCATAAGCTTTTGTAACATCAAGCTAAATAATAATGTTGCCCCCTTTCACTTTCGCATTAATATCATGAGTCATTTCCTGAGCCAATAACACATTATCAAATATGCTTCTCCCTTTCACAAAACCAGTTTGGTTTTGAGAAATGATTCTAGGTAAAATATTAACTAATCTAGAAGCAATAAGTTTCGACACCAGCTTATTGAAGAAAGAACATAAACTAATAGGTCTAAAATCATTCCACTCATTAGTAATCTCTTTTTTGGGAATTAAAACAATGTTAGTAGTAGTGAAGAACTTTAAATACGGCTTACCCGAGAAGAAATCCTTGACAGCATCCAAGATATCCAATTTAGTGATATGCCAAGTTTTAACAAAGAATTTAGTAGTAAATCCATCCGGCCCTGCAACAGAGTCGACATTCATATTCTGCAAAATATTCCACACCTCTTCCTCCAAAGGAGGAGTCATAAGTAAAATATTATCACTATTAGAAATGCAAGAAGGAACAATATGAGGATTATCAATAGAAGTAGTTTGACAGTTAGTATTGAAAATATTATTAAAATGATCGACCCCAGATTTAATAATAGCATCCTCCTCCTCCAAGATCTTACCATCTTTATCCAAAATTTTAAAAATGTGACTTCTAATTTTTTTCTTATTGGATAAAGCATGAAAAAAACGGGTATTTCTATCACCTTCCACCATAAACTTGGTCGTAGCTTTCTGATGCCAATAAGTTTCCTCTTGATCATGAAGATTAGACAATTTAATCTTGGCATTGTTAAGATCAGAAATATTAACACTAACAGGATTAAGAACAACCTTATTTTCCAGATCTAGCACTACCTTTTCCGCTTCTTTAATATTAATAAAAAGATTTTTAAAAACATGTTTATTCCACCATCTAAGGACCTGTTTCAATCTACCAATCTTGTGCCATAACTTAGCCATACCATACAAGTTATTATCAGGGAAAGTAGGAGCATGCCAATTTTCTTAAACAACATTAAGGAAGCCATCATGATTTAACCACATATTTTGAAATTTAAAACCAGAAGGGATCAAATGCTTGTTAGCATTAATATTTAAAAGTAACTGAGCATGATCAGAAGCAGTTCTACTTAAATGTTCAACATGTGTCATATGAAAATTTACAATCCAATCATTATTAAATAACATTCTATCAAGGCGTTGCCAAAGATTACCTCTACTCCAAGTAAAAGCACTACCAAAAAAACCAATATCCTGTAAATCACTTTGAGAAATCATAGAGTTAAACTCATCCATAGCTTTAGTATTAGGAAGAGAGCCACCTAATCTCTTATTAGCATTGGATATAATGTTGAAATCTCCTCCAACACACCATGGCCCGTTAGAGCTGGTAGCAAAATGAATGATTTGCTCCCACAAAGAGAGATGATCCATTCTCGAACAGGCGGCATAGACAAAAGAAGAATTACACTTAAAATTAAACATCTCAATATTAATATGAACTACCTGATAAAAATCATGAATAATGTTAATCTTAATAGCATTGTTCCACATAATCCAAATCTTATTAGAACAATTTGCAAATTTATTAGAAAAACCCAATTTAGAAGCAATACCGTCAAGTTTATCAAGGAAATCATAGGTTCAAGCAAAACAAGTAATTGAATATCATGAATTCTACAAAGGTTTTTAACATGATTTTTAGACTCCTTACCACCAATCCCACGCACATTCCAAATGAGAGACTTAACCATTAAAGTCTTTTGAAGAAGCTTGAGCTCGAGTGGACCGTGGTGTAGAAGGAAAAATCTCCTTAATTTTTTTTTTCCTTTTTTCTTGTTAACTTTTATAAAATTTTCCTCCTCCAAAATATTAGAGCTAGAAACATCTTCCTCACTATTCTCCAAAACAGCTTTACCAGTATTCTCATTCAAACCTTGTTGGGCCTTATTAAAAACCAAGCCAGTATCTTTAGAAGGAATAAATTCTCCATCTTCACAATCTTCATTCTCCTTACATTCGGCATCCACATTAACAATAACATTAGTATCAGTGGTAAGTAAATTGGGGCGGCTAGCAGTATTATCCTGAGTTAAATTAGCCTCTAGAAACATAGAATCAATAGAAATATATAAGTTAGGAACCTTTTCTTCCTTCTTACCAGAAACATCACCTTCCTCATTATTCAGAACCATCTGTTCTATATCAGTTTCAGAAAAAACCGGCGTGAGAAGAGAATTATCATTAAAAAATTTCGGACTCGTACTAGCATTAACCAAAGCTTGGTCAGCCTCCATCTAACTGTTTTTCTTAACAGGTACATAAAGCTTTTCAGCATTATTGTTCACGGTTTTTTTAAGTTCAGGATGCAATTTAAAGCATTCGGATAATCCATGCCCATGCATTTTACAGTGGGAGCAAAATTCTGAAACCTTCTCGAATTCCACCTTTTGCATGTAACCAAAATCTTTTGAGCCAACCCAGATTTCTTTAGCATGTTTTTTGGAGATATCCACTTCCACCAAAACTCTAGCCACCGAGCGTCGAGTTCTGGAGGCAGTAGCCTGGTCAGTTTGTAACGGTCTCCCAAAAATAGAACCAAGCGCGTGTAAAACTTTAGGATTAAAAAAATGTAAATGCAAGTTCGGGAATGAAATCCATATAGGAACAATAGGAGATTCTTCTTGAATATCAAAAAAAGGAGTCCATTTTAACACTTTCATTTGACAGTTGTTAATGAAATAAGACCTTCTTGCAAAAATTCTACTATAATCCAAATCATTTGATAGTTGAATAGCAACATGTCGTGAATCCAATAAACCAATAGAGTAAAAACCCGAAAGCTTTAGGTTAGCGAAAAAAAGACGAATAATGTCCAGATTCGGTCTTCGTAAATTAAACTTACCAACCAAAGTAAATTTAAAACGTGAAGCAAGTTTAAGAATATCTTCAACAAAAATCAGCACTGCCGGCACTCCATTAACAACAGATTGAGTAAATTTAGGAACGTTATCACCTTGCAGGGGGTTTCCGGCCAAAATGTCTTTAAAAGACCAAGACGGAGAATGAGCTTGCTCCTCACCATCGAGGTTGAAAAAGCCTTTACTTTTACCAAGAATCGGGCTAGACACCTTCCCCCAAGGGTTGGATGAAGACATCGCACCAGGAAAAGAAAAAAACCCCAATTTGGGGCCAAAACACGGAGAGAACGCAGGACCACGAAGATCGCAAGAAACAAGTGAGGAGAGTCGAAAATCAGAGGAGTAATCGACCAAACGAAGACGAAAGGGAGGAAACCCTAAAATTTCCTTGGCGGAGCCAGAGGGCAAAAGCGTGGAGGACGAGACGGTGAGAATGGGATGAATGCTATGTTTATTTTAAAGTTTTTGGTCTTGTATTTTAGACTTGAAAAATCTAAAGTGGATGAATTCTCTTGAACCATATGTGAATTTAAAATTTTATATTGAACTTATGCCAACTTTATATTTAACAAAATATTTGAGATAACTTTTTTATTTACAAAAAAAATCATAAAAATGGCAATGATTTTTGGTCGTTTTCATATATGCGCAGAAGTCCTCATCTCTTTGCAATTTACTTCTCTAGTTATTAATAATTCTCTTGATTATTCTATATATTACACAAACCCAATAATTTATATATTGAATAGCCAATATGTTCTTTTCTCAAAAAAGACATAAATTTTGTTAAATTAAATAAAAACGTAGCTTACGTAATGATCAATCACATAATATTCTTTACAATTACTGTAGATATGAAAAAGTGCATTGGAAACTCAAAATGCATATATTAACTCAATGAATAAGAATTGAAAAGAATAAATCTTAAATAAATTAAGGGAAGCCGTTAAGTCCTCTCAAAATATATTAAAATACTTTATGTAACTATCAATGGGAATTTGATAAAGAATCGTGAAGATTAACCTAAATACTAGAACCCTTTGCGAGTGAATTGAGTCTTTTATTACTATGATCAAGGTAAGATTTGAAAAAAATTGAGAAATCATGACAAAAAGTGTTGAACTTTTAGAAATATAAGGGTAAGTATTCAATAATCATATTTTTATCATTCAATTGCGTTCGTCTCCGCTCAGAGGATTTGCTCGCCGCACCGTCTCTTCTTTGAGGGGAGTTTCTTAAATATTTTTCCATTTCCTTATTTTATTCTTGGTGTTTTGCCTTGGGCTCGATTTTTATGTGATTTTTTTCTTTGTTTTGCGATTTTTTCATCTTGGCTTGGATGTTCTTTGCGATCCATCCTCATCCATGATGTCAAGGCTTTCTCCCCCTAGATTTGATCTTGGCTTCTTGTCTTCTAAGAACCAACCTAAATCCTTCAAGGAATCCCTAGCTGGATCTCATTTCACTATTTTTGTTTTCTCCTATAAATAATACTACGCATCATGGTCTGCCTGCTTTTTGGATTTCTGAAGAAGAAATCCAAGCTTTGGAAGCCCACATCGAATTTACTCTTGTTGGTAAGTTTACCTCTCATGGACCTTTTATCGACTCCACTCAAATAATTTTATTTTTGCTCTAGCTTTCAGAGGATTTTTCTCTAACTATTTTGGATCCTTGCCAAGTCCTCATTATGCTCTCAAATGATTTGGATTATAGTGAGATTTTTGCTTGTAGGGTTTACTATGTCTATAATTGTTATATTAAACTGATTAAATGGACCCCAATGGATCTCTTTTCTTGATCTCATACCTCACTTATTTTCTCAACGCATTTTTCACAGGACGGGTTCTATGTTTCGTCGACCATTAAAAACTGATGGGGCTACAACTTTAAGATCTTTTCTTTTTTGTTGCCTGCATTTTAGTCAAGCTTGATGTTACTAAGTCATACACAGGCTATGTCTGGATAGACCCAAAAAAATTTGGTTACGTACAAAAGGTTTTTTTAAACTCTATAAAAAACCTGCAATTATTGGCAAACTTTCAGGCGGTATCTAATGTTGTTGTTACACCTACTTACACTGTTAATTTAAATGCATCACCATTTTCCTAAATGCTAATGTTTCTAATGGTAAGATGCTTGTTTCTACTTCTACTAATCTCTTAAATGATTAGCAATGATCTTTATATATTTGAAAAAGGTGAAAAATATTGCTTGTGAAAACAACAAGAATCGTGGCTTGGCTAACTATGAAACTCCTACTAGTGCTAATGTTGTTGTTACACCTACTTGCACTATTAATTTAAATACATCACCTTTTTCCAACGTCTCTCTTCTCTAAGCTTTGGAGGCGATTCCATGGCAATTTTTCTAGGGCACCGTCGAGGATGCTGGTTTTCTCTTTCCGTGACTCATTTCTTCAATTTTTCCGAATATTGGCTTTACCTCTATGCGTTCAGCTCTGTGACTTTCTCTATTTTAAAGTTTTGTTGAGCTTCGGTGCTGGGCGATGATGCCTCTTTCATCATCAATCCCAAACCCGAACCCTTACTCTCTTGTTGAGGGGAAGTCACGTTCTTTTAAAGATGTTTTAGCCGACACTTCCTCTGCTTCTTCGAATTTGAAATCCTTACAGTCCTCTTTCAAGGGATGTCCGACTCTCATGTTTGAAGACTCAATTATTAATCTATTAGCTGCAATGTTTGTTTTCACGCTTGTTGGTAAATTTGTTTTAAGACGACCTAATATAGATGTTATTCAGAACTTTTTTCTGAACCTAAAACTATCCGGAGTGTTTCACATTGGATTGCTTGACCAAAGACATGTAGCTATCCAACTTGCTAATGATCTTGATTATAATAGGATTTTTAATAGGAGATCTTACTTAAATGGTCTTTGGACTTTGATGTTAGGGAGGAAGCCCATATTGCTCCTATTTGGATTTCTTTTTTGAATTTGAGACTCTATTTCTGTAACCATCAAATTCTCTTTGGTATGGATTATATATTTGGGAGGCCATTACAAACTGATCAAGCTATTGCTGATGTCTCTAGGCCATCGATTGCTTGGGTTCTAGTTGAACTTGATGTCTCCAAGAAACATCCTACGAATATATGGATTGGGTCAGAGGTTAAGGGGTATTTCCAAAAAGTTGAATTTGAAAATTTACCTATTTTTTGTTCTTTTTGCAAGATGCATGGGCATGGAATAAATGAATGCTTTCAGAAACACCCCCACCTTCGTAAGGAAAAGAGCTCTTTGAAACAAAATGAGGATGTGCCTACTCAGGTTGTTTCTAATCCTACTAAACCTAATTTAGAGGAGAATACCTCCACTCCTATTGTTGATTCGATGGAGGTTAATATGGAGGACCCTATTATTTCAACTACTAATGATGATTTTTTGAACCTAGATCAAGGTCATATTGTTAAACCTTATGCTGGCAATAATATTGCTTGTGAAAACAACAAGGATTATGGCTTGGCTAACTATGAAACTCCTACTAGTGCTAATGTTGTTATTACACCTACTTGCATTGTTAATTTAAATGCTAATGTTTCTAATGGTACGATGATTGTTTCTACTTCTACTAATCTCTTAAATGATTAGGAAGCTTTGGCTATTCAAGTAGCTCCTATTGATGTCCCTTTAAAGGAAGGAGAATTTGTTATTATGGAAAATGATTCTCCCATTTTGAAAAGCAATAAAGAAATTGTAGTGAGAGATTGTGATGTTTTTGACAAGGAGGAAAGTTTTATGGAGGATGAATGTCTTCAACTAACTTCTTTAAGAAAACACCCAAGTGGTAGTAATACTCTCTTTTTCTTATTATAATAATGATGCTTTGACTGATACTGAGGAAATGCATATTGCAAGTAAATGTTTTGTTAGAGATGATAATGATTTTAGTTTTAGCAAAGTTCAGAGAAAAAGAAGCAGGAATCCTAAGCATATTTCTCTTCAACCTCCTAGATACACTCGTTCGCATACTTCTCATTAATTTGGTTTTTTATGTTTAATACAATTATTTGGAATGTGAGAGGCATTGGTTTTCCTTCTTCTAGAATTCATGTTAAGAACTTGTGTTGTGTTCATAATAATTCTATTCTTGTTTTGCTTGAGCCTCTTATTTCTTCTGCTAGGTTAATTAGTACTTCTCATTTTTTGGGCTTTAATCATGCTATTGATAATGTTGCTAATAAGATTTGAGTTTTTTTAAAGAGTTGGTTAAAATTGATGTCATTGGTGACTTTACCCATGTTTCGCACTGTAAGGTAGAGGCTCTTAATTTTAACTGTTGTGCATCTTTTATATATGCTGCTTCATCTCTTTATTCTAAAAAAATGCTTTGGGACCAAAATTTTAATTTTCATTATATTTATAATTTTCCTTGGCTTGTTGGTGGTAATTTTAATAGTATCTCTAACTCTACTAAAAGGATTTGAGGTTCCCCTCCTTATCTTTCTATGGAGATTTTAATAATATGATTACTTCTTGCAACCTTATTGATATTGGGTTTGTAGCTAATAATTTCACTTGGAATAGGTGTTATTTATGGCAAAGATTGGATCGTGTGCTTTTTAATGACCCTTGGCTTAATTCTCTGTTTTTTACTAATGTGCAGCATTTGAGTAGAACTTTGTCAGATCATTCCCCCTTACTTATTTTCATTAAGTTTAGAAAAGGTAATATCTCTTCTCAATTTAGATTCCAAAACATGTGGTTAAATCATGCTTCTTTTTTGGATGTTGTTCAGCTTAATTGGCAAGCTCCTCTCAATCCTGATAATTCTATTTTTGGCATGAAGAGACTCTGATTTAAGTTAAAAGGTTGAAACAAGTTTTATATTGGTGGAACCATCATGTGTTTAAAAATATTTTCTCTAATATTTTGCAAGCTGAGAATCAGGTTAACTCTCTTGAATTAGCTTTTAAGAATGATCCTACTAATACTAATCTTTCTCTCTTAAAGAAATCCAAGGAGGATCTTTCTAATTTACTAGCTCAGGAAGAAGTTTATTGGAGGCAAAAATCTGTTGCTAAGCATTTGCTTGAAGCTGATAACAACAATAAGTATTTCCAAGCTTTGGTTAAGAGCAAAAGGGTTAAAAGTAGTATCAGTAAAATCCAAAGGGAGGATGGGACTTTTATTGAAAATTCTGAGGACATTGCTAATCTTGTTGTGAATCATTTTCATGCCAGATTTAACAAAGTTTTTACTCCTGATCAAATTATTGAGCACACTTTTATTCCTTTCCTTATTTATCTTAAGAAGAATATCTTTCTTTCTAGACCTTCTTTGGAAGAGGTTAACGAGACCCTACTAGATATGTATAAAGAGTCTATGGCTGGGTCGGATGGGGTTACCACTATATTTTTTCAAAAATGCTGACATATTATTGGTAATGATATTTTTAATGTTATTTTAGATTTTTTTTGCTGGTACTCCTATCCCAAAGTTTTTTACATCTACTTCTATTATGCCTAATCCTAAAAGCTATGCTACTATAAATTGGAATGATTTTAGACTTATCAGTCTCTGCACATTCTTTAATAAGTTGACTTCTAAAATTATTATGAATCATCCTACTACTATTTTACCAAAAATTATTTCTCCTAATCAGATGGGGTTTGTGAAAGGTAGGGCCATTACTGATAACATTCTGTTGGCTCAGGAATTCTATTAAGACTTGCATGTTAAGGTAAGAGGTGGTAATTTAATTTTGAAGTTGGATATTGCCAAGGCCTATGATAACATTAATTGGAATTTCATTTACCTTATTTTACAATTATTTTGTGTCAACTCTTTCTTTATCAAGCTTGTCAAGAACTATATTAAAAATGTTTATTTTTCTATTCTTGTTAAGGTTCAAACATTAGTTTCTTCAAATCTTCTCATGGTTTAAGGCAAGGTAGTCCTATTTCCCCGCTCTCTTTATTATTGATGCTGATTTTCTTTCTATGGGTCTTACTAATTTCTTCAACGCCTATCCTGACCTTTACTTTAGAACTTTGGGAGGTGTTCCTCTATCTCATTTATGTTTGTGGTTGATTTTATTATGCTTTCTAATGGGATTATTAATAAAGTTTAGAAGCTTGTAGTTTTTTTTTATTACTTTGAGAAGGTTAGTGGCTAGCCCTTTAGTAAAAACAAAAGTTATTTCATTTCTTCTAAGAGAATTTCTAATGATCATATTTTATCTATTAATATTCTTACTGGCTTTTCCCATGCTCAATTTCCTATCAAATATCTTGGAGTGCCTCTTTTCTTTGGTATAAGCAAATCCTTTTTGTTTGATGATCTCAATGCTTCTGTTAAAAATAGACAGTTATTGTGATAATCTAATTTCCTTAGTTTTGGGGCAGAGTTGTTCTTATTAAAAGTGTTCTTTGTCCTTTTCCTATTTATAGCTTTCATTCTCTTTTTCCTACTCAAACTGTTTGTGAAAGACTTCACAAGATTATTAATAAATTTTTTTGGAGAGGAACTGCTTCCAGTTCTAAAATTTACTGGGCATCTTGGGAGAAATGTTGTGGTGTTTTGGCAGAAGGTGGTCTTGGTTGTAGGAACTTTAATAACCTTCCTAAGTCTTTTTCTTTTAAACTTTGGTATAACTTTCATCCTAATGCTATTCTTTGGGCTAATTTAATGGTTTCTAAGTATTATATTGGTAAGCATCCTACTAATTATTTCTCCAAACAAGGTGATTTTATAGTCCACAAACGGCTTTGCAGGATTAAATGGGAGGTTGAGCCTTTCATCTCTTGGGGCCTTGGTGAAGGTAATATTTTCTTTTAGCAGGATTGATGGTTGGGTAAAATTCTATTGACTTTATGCTGAGTTCTTCTTTTACTTCTATGGTTAAGGTTAATAACTACTTTAATAATAACTCTTGGGACTATAATAAGTTTGCCAATGAGGTCCCTGATTGTATCCTCCATAGTATATTAAACTTACCTATCCATATTGCTTCTAGAGATATTATGTTATATGATCTTTCCAAAGATGGTGGTTTTCTTTTAAAGAGTGTTGGGCATACCTTTAGAGATAAAAGAAATATTGATAGCATTTTCCATAATATATAGCATAAGAGCATTCCCTCTACTATTTCTGTCTTTATTTGGAGAATTCTGCAAAGATTTATTCCTATCGATGATAATCTTATCAAGAAAGGGTGCATCTTGGCTTCTAAATTCCAATGTTGTTTTCATAAGGAAAATATGCATCATATTTTTTTATCTGGGAATGTTGCTGTTAAAACATGGGTTTATTTTGATGATCTTTTTCAACTAAACTATTTTAAATCTTATTTTTCTCTTAAATCCATGCTTAAGTTGTGGTTTATTAACTCTAAAGCTCACAAATGTAACCTCATTCCTTCCCTCATTCTTTAGTTTCTTTGGCTGGAAAGGAATCAAAATCTTTTCAATAATGTGAAAATGAGCCATCATAATGTTATTCATAAAGTGAAGGATAATGTATTAGCTCTGCTAGCTGTTAATCTGGTTTCTGTTAAGAACTTCAAAAACTGTTACTTTGTTGGTAATATTTTAGGTTTGATGGTGGAGGGTGTTCTTGCCATTTCTAATGTTATCTACTGGCATAAACCTCCCATTAATTTCTTTAAGCTTAATGTGGATGGAACTAGTATTGATTTACTTGGTGGTTGTGGTGGAGTGATTAGAGATAGTAATGGTGGCCGCATTATAGCTTTTGCAAATCCTGTACAAGGTAACTATTCTACTGCTGTTTTTAGAGCCATGTTGTATGGTATTAAATTGTCCATCTTTCTTAACTTAACTAAATTGCATATTAGAAAAAGAATTGTACGGTGAAGGAGAAATTTTTCTAGAGAGAGAAGCTCTGAGGATTTTCTAGAGAGAGAAATTGTTCAGGTTTTTTTGAATTTCAGTAACCGCGGGAATTCCGCGGCTGAAGGAGGCGGCTCCGGTGGTTCTCCGGATGCTCTTCGCCATTGATTCATGAACGTCCAACGTTCATCTGGCTATTTACGAGCTACTGGAAAAACGTCTAATGGAATTGTAATCAGGGATGGAATGAAGCCTCAATGCCGTTCGATTGCCGTGGAAGGTAAGGGAAAGAATGTCTTGTTGAATGATTGTGTTGCTACAAAGAATTTTGATGAAGATAGAAATAAATATTTGTCTGTTCTTGAACCGACGGTTCCGGAGGATTTTATCTTACTAGTTAACAATTTCGCTGGAGTTCTTGATTCGAAGAAGGATCGGAATGTCGAGAAGAATGTTTCGTCGATGGAGGATCGGAATGTGGATAACAATGTAACGATGGATGCAGGTCATTTGAAGAATGCTGAGGCTCCCTTGATACTGAAGGAAAGTCAGAGTGATTCAGTTATCCAGGGTAACAAGCATGAGATTGTTAAGGCTTGGTCGAAGCCAAAACATATCAAGATATCTTTCAACAAGGATCAAATAGAATTTACTGATGATGGAATGGCAGTGAAGATGAACTCTGATAAGGTGGTGGAGAATGTTGAAATTCTGAAGAACTCAATTGTTATTAAAGTTTTGGGAAGCAACATTCCATTCTCAATTTGTAATTTTGAATTGAGAAAGCAATGGAGTAAGTATGGGGGATTTCACATGACCTCCATGGGTATGAACTGGATACTCTGTTCGTTCAAGACGAATGATGCGATGGAAGAAATTTTGAATGGAGGACCTTGTTATGTTAGTGGATTCATTGTTGGTATGGATAGATGGTGTCTTGAGTTTGATCCCAATTCTTTCAAGGGTATATCAGCTCCGGTGTGGATCAGACTCCCGAACTTACCTCTATACTGCTGGGATTAAGACAATTTGGCAAGGATTGCTTCTTGTATTGGAACACCTATGTATTTTGATGGTAACACATTTCGATGGGGGAAACAGGAATTTGCTCGTATTTGTGTTAGAATTGAATTGGAAAAGAAGATATTGAATGGTGTGTGGGTTGAAGGCTTGGCTGGTAGATTTTTTCAACGTGTAGAATATGAGAAGATTGATCTTCTTTGCTATCATTGTGGCAAAGTGGGACATGAAGATAAATCTTGTCCAGAAAATGTATCAATTGGAATTCTGGATCAAAAGAATGGGAAGCCAGATGATGCTAATAAGGCTGATAAATCAGAAGTGATAGATGTGAAGAAATTCATTAACAGTTCAGAATTTGGTACTTGGATACATGTGCAGTTCAAAAACAAGAGTAGGTTGAACAGCAACTTATTGAACAGCAAAGTCGTGGGGGAGAAGAAAAGTATGGAAAACAGAGCAAACAACAATCGGCTGAGGACTCAAAAAGTTAACAAAGAGAAGTTGGTGACTGAGGTGAATGTTGTGAATTTAGTTACTGAACCTGTTGCTGGATCAACGACTGTAGAATGTGAGGGGATTAAACCGGTTGAAGTCCATTCTATTAATAGATTTTTTGTTTTAGCTGATTGTAGTGAAGATGAAAACAATGACAAGTATGTAGAAGATGTGAATTCAAAGAAGGATGGTTTTGAAGGAAACAAAAATGCACCTGCTCAATTGGAGGTGATTTCTCAAAGTGGAGCTGCCAAGTTGAAGTTAGCCAAAGAATTGAGATCTCTTGAGCCGGTGGAACCTGATTTTAAGAAGAAGAAAAGAGATGGAAGGGTGAGTTCCATTATTGGGGAGAAACCCCCATTAATTGTTTAAATGAATTCAATTTTGTTTTGGAATTGTAGGGGGGCTAGAAAGAAAGAAGCCTCCCTATATTTGAAAGAAGTAGTTAGAGATCATAATGTTTTCTTTATTGGTCTTATGGAGACCAAGATTTCTAGTAGTGATAGAAGGGAGATTGATTGCTTTATTGGCAAGGATTGGGATTATTGGCATTATCCGGCTATTGGTACTTCTGGTGGGATTTTGGTGTTATGGAATGTGACTTTGGTTTCTTTTATGGTTAAGGAATCATCTTCTCAGGTTATTGTTGGTGACCTTATGATTCCTAATATGGGGAGTTGGAGAGTTGCTACCGTGTATGGTAGTAGATGTTGTGTGGAGAGAGGCAATTTATGGAAGCAACTTGAAGATTGTATGGAGGACTCTATTCCCTCTATCATAGGGGGGGATTTTAATTGCATTTTGAGCAAGGAAGATAAGAGAGGAGGCAAGAGATTTCTTTTCTCTAAAGGTCCTAAAGAGATGAAAGGATTTATGGTGAATTTGGATTTTCATGACATTGGCTATATTGGGCCAAGGTTTACTTGGTGTAACAACAAGGATGGGACCTCACGTATTTGGGAGAGGTTGGATAGATGTCTTTTAAATTCATCTGCCATTCAAAAGGTCCCTCTTGTTGTTATTAAACACCTAGCAAGAATAGCTTCAGATCATAGTCCAATTGCTCTTAAATTGGATGCTGAAGCTCGTTTCAAGTCTAAAATTATCAGGTTTGAAGATACTTGGAGATCTTATCCGGCATGTAAGGGTATTGTCAGCTATTCATGGAAGAAAAAGGATGTGGGAAATGAGAATGAAGTGCTTCAGAAGAAGACCAGCCGAACACTAAAAACAATATTTTTTTGGAGTAGAAACAAATGCAAAGACTTGAATACTCTAAAGGAAAATCTGAAAAATGAGATTATTGATCTTCAAAGGAAGGAGGCTTTGGGAGAGAGTTGGACTGAGGAGGATCTTAAATTGCTCCGTAATAAAGTACATGAGTTTAATGTTACTTTAAGAAGGCTATCTACTTGGTGGAACCAAAGAGCAAAAGATAAATGGCATGAAGAAGGAGATATGAATTGTAAACTTTTCCACAATTTTGGAACGGCTCGTAGGAATGGGAATAGAATTAATCAAATCAAAGATGAGTCCAACAATTTGGTAGTAGATGAGGATCAAATCCAGAAAGTTTTTTATGACTTTTTTGAGAAGAAATGGCATCTTAAGGATTGTTGTTTAAGGGGATGGCCTTCGGTTTTACTGCAACAGAAGATTTTTTCTGAGGACAGCAGTATGCTTAATTAGGAGTTCTCGGTGAATGAGTTGAAATGCTCGGTCTTCCAGCAAGGTAATAATAAATCTCCTGATATAGATGGGGTTACTTCTTCTTTCTACAAAAGCTTCTGGAGTATTATTTGGGAAACCTTATGGAAAGCTGTTAATAATTTTTTTAAAACCGGTAGTATGTGTAAAGAATGGAAGGACACTCTTATTATCTTGATTTCTAAAGTCAAGAATCCTTTGGTTCCGGCCAATTTCAGACCTATTTGTCTTTGCCAAATGAATTACAAGATTATTGCCTCTATGCTTGTAAATAGATTGAAGAAAATTATTTTCAGATTGGTATTAGAAGAACAGATGGCATTTGTACCTGGAAGATCTATTTCTGAACATTGTCTTTTGGCTTAAGAAATGTTTCATAAGTTCAAGGTTTCCAAAAACAAAAAGGGTGCTATGGCTATTAAACTAGACATGGAGCAAGCCTATGATAGTATGGGGTGGGCTACTCTTCATCAAGTTCTCAAGTGGTATGGTATTCCATCTCACTTTTCTAAATTGCTCTTGGAATGTGTTACTGAAGTGAGGTTTTCTATTCTCATTAATGGTAATATTTCCAATTGGATTAATGCTTATAGTGGGTTTCGTCAAGGGTGCCCACTCTCACCTTACCTTTTTATTTTATGCTCACAACTATTGACTAATGCAATCAATCAAAGAGGTCATTCTCTTGGTATTCAAATTTCGTCTAGAGGACCAAAGATTACACATCTTTTATATGCAGACGATGTGTTAATCTTCTCCCATGCTTCTTCTTCTTTGGCTAAATCAATGAAGATTATAGTGGAGGATTTTTGCAAATGGACTGGTCAAAGAGTGAATTTCAGCAAATCTCAAGTTATGTTCGGTAAAATGGTGAGAAAAAATTTGAGAAGGAAGATTGCTAAAGTGTTGGGAATTAAGATAGTGAAGGAGATGATGTATCTAGGAGTGAAGATGTCTCTTAGAAGACCCAAGATAGCAGATTTTCAAGAGCTTATTAGCAATGTCATGGATAGACTTAATGCTTGGAGTAAGAAGTCTCTTTCTTTGGGAGGTAAACTCATCCTTATTGATAGCTCTTTACTTTCCATGCCAAATTATTTGATTACAAATTCTTTAGTTCCCAAAAGAGTGCTTCTTGAGCTTGAAAAGTTATGTATAAATTTTTTGTGGAATAAAAAAGGTGGCTCTAAAGGAATTCATTATGTTGCATGGGAAGATATTTGTAAACCAAGGAGACTTGGTGGTTTGGGTTTTCACTCTCCTTTGCTTAGAATTGGAGCTCTTAGATCCAATTTAGCCTGGAATTTTCTTCAGAAGCCCGATTCACTGTTGCATAGAACACTGAAACATAAATATGGGGTTGATATTATGCATGAAATTCCAAAACCACTTGCTCAAGTGCTTGGCCCATACTGTTGGATGGGGGAAAGATTTTGAGGAATGTGGTTAGATGGAGAATTGGTAAAGGTAATAGTATCAGTGTTTTATATGATACTTGGTTATTTGACAAATGTATAAATCGGTGGCCTACCTTTGTGGATTGTGATTACCTTGAAAATGTTAATATCAATGAGCTCCTTTTAAGTAATGGGGAATGGAATTATGCAAAGCTACAAAGGGAATTTCATCAGGAATTGATTTCTCTAATCATTCAAATCAGTTTTGATTAGGAGAGGGAGGATAGCATTGAATTGATAAATTGGTATTCTAGGAAGACGGTTTCAGCTCTTGTTTTTGAATCCATTACTTCCTACAGGCTGAATGAAGAGGAAAATGGATTCTCTAATTGGGTGATGAAGTCAAAACTGAACAAAAAAGTTGAAATTTTCTGGTGGAGGCTTGGCAAGAGAGCTATTCCAACTAATCTGTTTTTGAAGAATCGAAACTTATCTGATTTTGTAAACTGTGCTAGGGGCTGTAATTCCATTGAATCTTATGAGCATATTATTGTTCATTGTAAATATATGGTTGAGGTGATTATGAAAATACGTAAATGGGGTATTCACATACCAATTTTTCACTCTTTGGACAACTGTTTACAGGGCTTGGAGGCAATCTCTATGCAGAATTTTGGTATTGTGGGATTATATTGCATGGTTATATATTTGTCCTGGAAAAATAGGAATGAAGTCAAACATCAAAAACCTGCTCTGCCGTGTTCTGTGGTAGCGTCCAATGCTCTTTATTTGGCTACTTCTAATTCTAATCCTTTTCTTGTAAGTTGGGGCACTAATCTCCTTAGGTAGTCTCATGATCCTTGGTGCCCTCCTCCAAAGGATTGGATTAAAATCAATGTGGATGCTTCTTTACTTGCATCCAATCTAGTTGGGATTGGTGGCATTTTTAGGGACTTCAAGGGCAGATTTATCAGTGCTTTTGGGAAGAAGAAAATTCATTGGGATATAGCTGAACTCTAGCTAGATGTTGTGCTTGCGGTTAAAGAATTTCTTTGTGATTGGATGCTAGAATGCAAAGAAATCATTGTTGAAAGTGATAATTTAAATATTATCAAATTCATTCAAGACTCTTTGAAGAAGAAGAATAATTGGATCATGGATAGGTGGCCATACAAGGATCTGTGCTTATTGAATGACTTCAATAAGGTAATTTTCCATTATGTTTCTAGGAATTGTAATAAGGTAGCTAATTGTTGTGCTACCTTGGCATTGGATAATAGCTTTTATTTTGATATGTTTTCTTTGGAAAGCATTCCGGCCTAGTTATGGAAACTTATCAAGGAGGAATGTGATCCTTTTATTACTTGTAATTAGTTTCGCTACAGGAAAATCACCCATTTCCGGGGGGCTTTTCAGACGGAAATTGAACCTTTTCCGACGGTTTTGTAGTTTTCCGGCGGTTTTCCGACGGTTAATTTACCGTCGGTAAAAACGGCGTAGGAAAATAAATTCCGGCGGTTTTTACCGGCGGCAAATTATTCCGGCGGTTTGCCGGCGGTCATAAACCGCCGGTCAAATTAAAAAAAAAAAAAAGTACATACGATAAATTTTGTAAGGCTCCAATGAAATCTCGATCAAAACGATAGAGGAAAATCATCGTCTCGATATCCGTTAAATCAATTAAATCAATATCTAATCAATCAAATCAATCATCTTTGGTCAATATTAACAATCGGTAAGAAATCATATAAAACAATCAAACCAATACATCGTAAGAACGATTGAAATCAAATCAATACAGTAAAACCTATTCCATATCAGTCAATGAATCACATGCAGCAGTTCAATATGGTGTATCAATGAAGCGATAGTATCAATGAATCAATAGTATCCATGTCCATAGTATCAATAAGTCAATGCAATATCGATATCCATATCATTATCAGTATAAATGCTCAGTGACATGTACAATATGCAATATCAATAAAATCGTATAGTAACAGTAAACCCGTAAATCCGTTAAATCCATTCAATATCAAAAAATCAATTCTATATCAATAAATCAATTGATCTCAATAAATCAGTAAATCCATCAAGAAATCATAAGAATAGTTTTGTACGCATGCAATACAATACAGTAATCTTACTTAACAAGTACAATCACTGGCTATTAAGGCGTTTTTCAAGTCGATAATCCATAGTGTTGTTGTAAAAATCCATAAAGATATCTGTTGGTTCAATAAGAGTCGTCACTATGTGCCCGTCGGCATAATAATCTCTTTATGACTCCCAATCGTTGTATCAATGATCAATAGAGGATATCGCCAAACCCTTTTTAAAGGAAAGCCTGTCGGCCCACCATCCTGTACAGGTCAAGTCAATCTCAAACCAATGGTTCAATCAGTCTTCCCTTGTCTTTCAGTAATAATAACAATAATTCAATCATATATTCACATTCGTATGCATATTCAATCATTCAAATCATCAATTCAGAAAATCAGAGGTTGTATGAGAAATCGGCGGCATAATGGCGGTAACAGAATTTACACAGAAATTACAGATTCAGAACTTTACCAAATTACCACAGAACATGTAAAACAATAATATAAGACTTTCATTGTACTGAAGTAACATTTTTCAACATCCTGATAATTATCTATTCGATAAAAATCACACAGAACTCAAAATACCTGATAAAAACTTTACAGAAAATACTCAAATCGTGCAGAATAAGCATCTCAGAAACATA
Organism: Dendrobium catenatum; assembly: GCF_001605985.2. Taxonomy (NCBI): domain Eukaryota; kingdom Viridiplantae; phylum Streptophyta; class Magnoliopsida; order Asparagales; family Orchidaceae; genus Dendrobium; species Dendrobium catenatum. The sequence continues at coordinate 16,669,245 of NW_021319178.1, forward strand.
TCAAAAGTTGTGCGGTAAAACTTTCGTCAATACAAAATTATATGCGTTTTTCGGTAATGGAAACACAAATCTGAGCACAGAATTATCAAAACTCAAAATCTTTGAAAATAGAAATATGATTCAGAGTCCTTACTGCGAGACGAACAAATCTTCCAATAACGACGACGGACGAAAATCGCTCTGCGGCCTCTGAAACCAAGCTTTTCCTTCTCTTTCGTCTCTTTCTCTCTCCTGATTTCACTTTCTCTCTCTTCAAATGATTCCAAAATATCTCTATCGGATATTTGTTAACACTGATCATCCTAGACGATCCAAAATTCATCCCGGGATGATTTGCCCTCTGGCAGAATTTCATAAAGACGAAATTAAATAACGTCCGGACCTTTCCAGGTTCGTACAGACGAAATTGACAGATTCTTCACAATTTTCTTCAGTTCGTCCCGTATTAAATCCAGTTCGTACAGACAAACTGCACTAAAAAAAATCAGCTTTGGAGGGGGTTTTACAATCTACCCACCTTAAGAAAAATGTCGTCCCCGACATTTCCCTTAAGGGCGCGGATGCAGAAATCGACAAACAAATCCGTCCAATCAAAACTCAAATCAAATCGAATCGAATCAAAATCAAAACTCGTTGATATCCATACAGTCATACAGTTCATTCAATCACATGTCATTCAAATATGTATAAAGAATGATGCACTTGAAAACATCCATTCTACCAAACTATCAATCAAATCCTTTCACTACACTTGATATGATACCAATCTGTGACGCCCCAGGCATCCATAGTGAAAGGATTCATCGACAGTCTTGATCAATCTCCATTCTGCTCCCTTGCCCTGACCTGAAAATATTAACCACATATAATGAGCTTCAAAAAGCCCAGCAGGTCACCTAATACCTATAACTGAAATCAAAGCACGGTACTGAAACAATATGCATGTTAGTCAATCAAATCCATAACAGTCAATTGCACATGATCAGTGAATCTATGTAGATACGAAATCAATAGTCAATGCACAATCAATAAAATCCGTAGTCAGCAGTAGAAGAATCGTTAAATAGCAGGAAGAAATCCGTAAAGCTCAATAAATCAGTATATACGGTAAATCTTGTAAGGATCCAATGAAATCTCGATCAAATCGATAAAGGAAAATCAACATCTCGATATCAGTTAAATCAATTAAATTAATATCGAATCAATCAAATCAATCATCTTTGGTCAATATTATCAATCGGTAAGAAATCATATAAAACAATCAAACTAATACATCGTAAGAACGATTGAAATCAAATCTATACAGTAAAACCTATTCCATATCAATCAATGAATCACATATAGCAGTTCAATACGGTGTATCAATGAAGCGATAGTATCAATGAATCAATAGTATCCATGTCCATAGTATCAAAAAGTCAATGCAATATCTATATCCATATCAGTATCAGTATAAATGCTCAGTGACATGTACAATATGCAATATCAATAAAATCGTATAGTAACAGTAAACCCGTAAATCCGTTAAATCCATTCAATATTGATAAATTATTTCTATATCAATAAATAAATCGATCTCAATAAATCATTAAATCCATCAAGAAATCATAAGAACAGTTCTGTACGCATGAAATACAATACAGCAGTCTTACTTAACAAGTACAATCACTGGCTATTAAGGCGTTTTTCAAGTCGATAATCCATAGTGCTGTTGTAGAAATCCATAAAGATATCCGTTTGTTGAATAAGAGACGTCACTCTGTGCCCGTCGGCTGCCCGTCGGCATAATAATCTCCTTATGATTCCCAATCATTGTATCAATGATAAATAGAGGATATCGCCAAACCCTTTTTAAAGGAAAGCCCGTCGGCCCACCATCATGTACAGGTCAAGTCAATCTCCAACCAACAGTTCAACCAGTCTTCACTTGTCTTTCAGTAACAATAACAATAATTCAATCATATATTCACATTCATATGCATATTCAATCATTCAAATAATCAATTCAGAAAATCAGAGGTCGTATGAGAAATCGGCGGCATAACGGCGGTATAAAGAATTTACACAGAAATCACAGATTCAGAACTTTACCAAATTACCACACAACATGTAAAACAACAATATAAGACTTTCATTGTATTGAAGCAACATTTTTCAACATCCTGATAATTATCTATTCAATAAAAATCACACAAAACTCAAAATACCCGGTAAAAACTTTACAGAAAATACTCAAATCGTGTAGAATAAGCATCTCAGAAACATATCAAAAGTTGTGCGGTAAAACTTTCGTCAATACATAATTATACGCGTTTTTCGATAAGGAAAAACAAATATGAGCACAAAAATATCAAAACTCGAAATCTTTGAAAACAGAAATAGGATTCGGAGTCCTTACTGCGAGACGAACAAATCTTCCAACAACGATGACGGACGAAAATCGCTCCGCGGCCTCCGAAACCAAGCTTTTCGTTTTCTTCCTTCTCTTTCTCTCTCCTGATTTCTCTTTCTCTCTCTTCAAATGATTCCAAAATATCTCTATCGGATATTTATTAACACTGATCGTCCCGGACGATCCAAAATTCGTCCCGGGACGATTTGCCCTCTGGCAGAATTTTATCCA
>NW_021319178.1:16674645-16782730 GCF_001605985.2 Dendrobium catenatum
TCTCCTCCGCCATGATTTCCAAGCTTAATATTAAGGTAACACCCCACCCAAATCCCTATAAAGTTGCTTGGATTAACTCAACGACAATTGAAATTAAGGATAGGAGCCTCATCCCTATTACTTTTGCTGGATATCAGGAAAAGATTTGGTGTGACGTTTTGACTATGGATGTTGGCCAGATCATCCTTGGGCGCCCGTGGCTTTTTGACAATGACGTCCACATTTATGGGAGAACAAATACCTGCGTATTTGAACATAACGGTAAAAAGATTAAACTTATTCCCTCCCAACCAAAGAACAGTAAGGATGAAGATAAGCCCACTACCCCTAAAATCGGTAAAGACCCGCACCTTGTGACTGCCAAAGAAATGGATATGGAATTTACCCAAGGATCCCCCATGTACGCACTGGTAGCTAGTGAAGTTAATGATGATCAGGAAGAGCCTGTCCCCGAGGAGATTAAACCTCTTTTGGAAGCTTTCGCTGATGTCTTCCCGGAAGACTTACCCAACCAACTCCCGTCCCTTAGGGACATTCAACACGTAATATACCTATTACCTAGAGCTTCCTTACCAAACCTTCCTCACTACCGCATGAACCCAACTAAACATGCTGAATTGAAGAAACAGGTAGATGAACTCCTGCAATGAGGATTCATCAAAGAGAGCCTTAGCCCATGTGCTGTCCCTGCTAGGGGTGCAAACGAGTCGAGTCGAGCTCAAGTCAAGAGGTGTTCGAGCTCGACTCGCGAGTCAAACACCGAGCTCAAACTCGAGCTTGAGCTCGAGTCGAGCTTAAAAGTCGAGCTCGAACTCGACTCGGGTAACATAAAGGAGCTCATCGAGCTGCTCGTCGAGCCGCTCGATTTTGAATTCCCGCCCAAGCGGTTTAGTCTCCCCGCTCGTTTTTCGGTACACAAGCCAGCCACACGATAAGACATTCATTTTTTTTTTAATAGCTCGTACATAGTTACAGGCTGACAACAAAATACCTAGGGGCACTCGTCTCACAGCTCCCAATAGTCCACCTTGCTTTTTCCTATAGATAAAAGAAAGACCTATTCTGTTTTTTGACAGCAAGAGTATTGGAAATATAATAAAATATTTAATGCTTTGTTTTGGGAACTATTACAACCGTATATGCAGATTTTTTTTCTCTTAAAAACTGAGCGTTATCTTTTTTTAAGATTTAAATAGTTTATCATTTTTTATGATTTACATGTAATAAATAATAAGAATTATTTAATTAAAAATATTAAATTTTATTCGAGCCGGCTCGCGAGCTCACGAGTCGAGCCTCATAAAGCTCAAACTCGACTCGTGAGCTCGATAAGCTCGGCTCGCGAGCCCATAAACGAGTCGAGCTCGAGCCGGCTCACGAGCCGGCTCGGCTCACTTGTACCCCTAGTCCCTGCACTATTAACTCCCAAGAAGGACGGCTCTTGGTGAATGTGTGTCGATAGCCGCGCTATCAACAAGATTACTGTCAAGAATAGATTCCCCATTCCCCGACTGGATGACATGTTAGACATGATGACCGGAGCCACCCTCTTTTCCAAAATTGATCTTAAGAGTGGCTACCATCAGATTAGAATCCGTCTGGGAGATGAATGGAAAACTGCGTTCAAAACGAAAGATGGACTTTACGAGTGGACTGTAATGCCTTTTGGTCTGAGTAACGCTCCAAGTATCTTTATGAGAGTCATGACTCAAGTCCTCAGACCCTTCTTAGGAAGATTTGTAGTAGTTTACTTTGATGACATTTTGATCTATAGCACTTCGGTGGATCAACATCTCAATCGTCTGGCACAGGGGTGTGAAGTTCTGAGGAAAGAACAACTGTTTGCTAATCCTGCCAAATGTAAATTCCTCACCACTAGTGTGACTTTCTTTGGATTTATCATCTCCAATCAAGGGATATTTGCAGACCCAGAAAAGGTGCGAGCTATAAATGAGTGGCCCGAACCCAAGAACATTAGAGATGTTAGGAGTTTTCACGGATTGGCCACATTTTATCGGAGGTTTATTAGAAATTTTAGCACCATCGTAGCACCAATAACGGACTGCCTTAAGAAAGGAGAATTTCATTGGACTATACCCGCAGCTAAGGCATTTGAGGAAATTAAAAAACGAATGATGGAAGCCCTTGTAATGAGATTACCTGATTTTTCTAAAGTTTTCGAGGTAACCTGTGACGCATCAGGGATTGGCATAGGTCGAGTCCTATCACAAGAGGGACACCCAGTCGCTTACTTTAGCGAAAAAACTGAATGACACTAGGCAACGGTACTCTACCTACGACAAGGAGTTTTATGCTATCATTCAATCTCTTAGGTATTGGCGGCACTACCTCTTGCCTTAGGAATTTGTTATCTTCTCGGATCATGAGGCTCTATGATATATTAACTCATAAAAGAAACTCAATGCCCGGCATGGCCGTTAGGTCGAATTCCTCCAAGAATACGCGTACACGATTAGACATAAAGTCGGAGCTGAGAATAAAGCGGTAGATGCTTTGAGCCGTCGGATAATGACCACTAGGGAAATGAGGATGGATGTTGTGGGAATCGAACGTATCAAAGAGGATTATAAGGATTGCCCTGATTTTCATGAGATTTACACTTTGTTGACTCCGGGGCATGACCGAGTCACTGATGATTTCTTAATTGAAGATGGATACTTATTTAAGGCCCAGAAACTCTGTATTCCTAGAACATCCCTTAGAGAGTATCTTGTTTGGGAATTGCACGCTGGTGGATTAGCTGGTCACTTTGGACAAGCTAAGACCATTGCTGCCCTGGAAAACCGATTCTACTGGCCTAGTTTAAAGCGTGATGTTAGTAGACTTCTAAGGAGGTGCCACACCTATCAACTCGCTAAGCAACACAAGCAGAATACGTGACTTTACACCCCACTTCCCGTACCTAATTGTCCATGGCAGGATGTGAGTATAGATTTTGTTCTTGGTTTACCAAAGACTGTGAGAAAGCATGATTCGATTTGTGTAGTTGTCGACCGTTTTTCAAAGATGGCCCATTTCCTCCCATGCTCCAAAACTTTTGATGCCTCCCGAATTGCTAAGCTCTATTTTGATGAGATCGTTAGAATTCATGGATTACCCAAGACCTTCGTTTCCGATAGGGATGTCAAGTTTACAAGCTACTTCTGGAAAACCCTATGGCACAAAATGGGCACAAAACTCCAATTTTTTACAGCCTTCCACCCCCAAACCGATGGGCAAACCGAAGTGGTTAACGGATGTCTAGGAAATCTTCTAAGGACTTTAGTAGGGGAAAACATACGGGATTGGGATTCCAAGCTTCCTATTACTGAATTTTCTTACAACAACTCCGTCAATAGAACCACTGGTCTTAGTCCTGCCGAAATCGTGTACGGATAGTTACCCAGACAACCTATAGATTTACTTCCCATGAGTCCTAGGTTTAGAGTGTCAGAGTCAGCATCTGCATTTGCATCCCACCTACAGGAGTTGCATAAAGAAATTAAAATGAAAATTGAGCAAAGCAACGCCAGCTACAAATTAATTGCTGATCAAAAGAAAAGGCTTAAAGAATTCGAAGTTGGAGACTTTATGATGGTGCGAATCCGTTCAAAGCGTTTTCCTCCCGGATCCGCGAAGAAATTGTATGCGAGAAGCGCCGGACCATTAAAAATCATTTTCAAGATAAACAGTAATGCTTACGTGCTGGACCTCCCCGAAGGTTTTAACATCAATCCTACCTTTAATATAGAAGATTTAGTAGCCTTCGAGGGATCAGAGTTTAACCCCCACAATCCACTTACAAATGAGCCTTGTGTGAACCTACCTGGTGAGATCCCTAGCCTACCTCCACTCCCCAAATTGCCCCACTTACCCAATGCGGAGAAAATACAAGCCATACTGGATGATGAGATCATTTCCACGAAGGAAGGAGGACGCCGAAGGTACTTAGTGCACTGGAAAGGGACCCCACCGACAGAGGACACTTGGATTAACCGAGAGGAGCTACAGATCCTAGACCCATATCTCTTAGAGTTGTACGAGAGCGCCAGATATACTCACTCGACGGGGTCGAGTTTTCTCCCACCTGGGGAGAATGATGAGGTCATCGACAAACATTTTAGGCAGGTCTACCGGCGAAGGAATCGTAGATCGACGACTACGATTAGGAGCTTATATTTCTGATGTTTTCCATGTCATTTCTGATACTTTTCATGTATCTTTTAATTTCATGTTTTTAGTTTACTATTTCGCCCTTATGGATGTTTAGTCTTTGTTGTAGCCCTGTGGGCATTTGAGTCATATTATTTTCTTTTGATGAGACCTATATAAAGAGGTCTTCTACTATTGTATGAGCTTAATGTTTGATTAATAAAATTCTGAGATTTCATTCTTCTTCTTGCTTGAGAGCTTGAGAGAAAGAGAAGAGACCTAGGAGAGGTTCCACCCGAAATACCCAACAGCCCACCTTGGTGAGCTCTTGGCTTTATTTTATTTTGTTTGTTGTTTTCTTCTTCCCCCACCAAACCCCATCCACCTGAACCCGTCAACCACCCGCCGACTCCCCCTCCTCCCTCCTTGCCGCCGGCTGTGCTAGCCCGCCGTCCCCCCCTAGCCCAGCCCCTCTTCCACCTGGAGCAATCCCGCTGGCCCCCCTTCCCTGTGAAATTTGAATTTCAAATTTAAAACCCTCATTAATTCTTTCCTAAATTAGTTCACCACAAATAGGAAAGAGATTTAATTGAGGTCCAATCTATTTTGAATTCAAATTCAAATCCCTCTCTTCTCTTCCCCCATTTGGAAACTTTCCTAAATTAATTAAAATCTGACATTCAAAATCATTTTTGGATTAATTCCCTAGGCCCCACTAATTAATCAATTTCCCCCCTTTTTTCCTCCTTGCATGCCCGGCCACCCCACATAGCTGTTTCTCTCTCCACTTGCCATCTAAACCTCCATTAATTAGCCTATTAATTCCCCCCCTAATAGTTGCCCCCCTCTCTAACCTAATTTAGGGAGATTTTAATGGCAAATAATCTCTCCCTCCAATCCAAGAAAATCTGAAATTCAAGTTCAGATTTTCTCCAAACAAGATCTCCCTCCCAATCCCTCTCCCTAGCTCACGGCAAACTCCTCCTTCTTTCTTTTTCTTCTTCCCATTCGATCCCATTATGAATGGCGGATCCAGAATTTGAAGGTGGACTCGTATTCGACGCCTACGGAAATATCCACGTTCTCAGATCTCCGTTCTTCGACTTGGGGTTTGATCACGAAGACACAGTTGGGGATTACTTGGATCGAATCCTCCCCACGCTTGTGCACGTCATCCACGGCCAATTTCAAGATTACGTTTGGACAATCACCGGACGCCATCCACTACCACCTCCACCGGCGGCTACCTCTCCGGTAACGAAGTCTTTCGTCTCCTTCTCCTTAGTGGTGCTCTCCATCCTTGTATGGTTCTTTCTCCTCCGCTAAAAGCCAAGAGTAAATGAGTGAGAAGGTGCTCGAGGTGAATTTTCTCATTATTAAGCGTATGATTTTGTTATGAGCATTTAAGTATTTCTTTTATCATTGGATGTTTTTTTTTTTTTTTTTGAATTGTTTGGTTATCTCAAAGCATTACTTCGCCTAAGCAAGTTGATTACCTAGAATTTATTTAATCCTCTATTTTGTTGGTGATAACTTTGTGGTGGTAATGCTTTACTTAATTGTCATTTTAATTTCCGCAAGCAACTCCTAATTGATTCACATCACAAATGTTCTTGAAAATATTTGATATAGTATTTGTTTTAGGTTAATAATTGCTATCAAATGCAATTTTCTTAAGAGCTAATAGATTAGGGTGTATACCACTATGCTTGTAATATCAAATACTAGAGTGGTATACCAAACTACCATTACATTCATATATTTAGACTGGTACACAGTAATAATAACACAATATTTCTCTTACAAAATTGAATTCCCTCATTTGCTTTATCCTAATTTGATTTATAGTGGTGCTACTGTGTACATTGTCTGCCGCAACAAGGAGAAGGGAGAGGCTGCACTCTCAAAGATTCAATCAACTACCGGCAACAAAAATATACATCTAGAGGTGCTGCTTCATGACTCTGTTTTCTTTTCTTGCATGATAGTCCTTGTGTCAAATATCGTAGGTTTAGCAGCATTGCTTGCTGAGCTAACAAACTTTAGAAAAAAATTTAGTTTGTATATTCTGACTAAAATTTGGTGGGGATGGGCTTTAAAGTCTTTGAATTTGCTTTAAGATGAGCGCAATATAAATTTTGATTGATTATTCATGTATTGCACTCATCTCAAAGTAAATCCTTTTTTATCCAAATATTTTCCGCAGTCTTTCTTTGATGATTTCAAATACTAATATTTCTCATTGCAGATCTGTGATCTTTCTTCTATCAGTGAAGTCAAGTCGTTCGCATCTAGATTTTCTTCAGAAAACAAACCACTTCATGTTTTAGTAAGTTTTACTGATTAATTATCTTATCAGTTACACTCATTAAAGATGTCAATTGAACGTTTAATGTACTTCGGGAATGTTTCCTGGCTTCTATTATCCTTATATTGATGTGCAAATAAATAGATTGTTTAATTGGAAATTTTTGAATTTAAGGTTAACAATGCTGGATTACTTGAGCATAACAGAGTTACTACATCTGAAGGGTGAGTTACATTTCAAAATGTATTACAAGCTTTGATGCTCAATTATTTCTGCCTATAAAATCAGCATATCAGAGTTCAAAGATGACTCCAATGGTCCAAAATGCATCCTTTTCTTTGTAGAGTTGAAGTTTTATCATTAGAAAAGCTGACAAATTATATATATATCATGTTCTGACAGGTTGGAGCTAAATTTTGCGGTTAATGTAGCAGCAACTTTTGCTATGACTGAACTAATGAGGCCTTTGCTGGAGAAAGCTGCACCTGATGCTCGAGTTATAACAGTTTCTTCTGGTGGAATGTACATGGCTCCTCTGTCCACGGATTTGCAGGTGCTTCCGAATATGGTTATTTTCTTTTGCTGAATAGCTTAGAATTTCGATGGTAGACTGGCCAGTAAAAAATCTTTTGTTGAATATTGTGTTTCACATATAACACATACTCACGTATACAAAGTACTATAAAATTGCTAGCTGTCATTTTTTTAATAATTGCAGGTATTGATAAACCATAGTTCTTGAAGAAAATTGTCATTGGCACTTATATTCTTGAATAAATAGCATTTTTTATTTAGGAGGTGTTTATTAGAGTTAAAAGTTGATGTAGGGTATTTGCATGCGATGTTTGTTCTTTGATGTTTGGGTTGAAACAATATTTTAAAGTCAATAATTAATTTTCTTGACAAATCTCAAGTAAATGCATTAAAATTGGCTATATTTACTTTGCAAGCATTTACTTGACATTGTATTCTTAATACACTAAACAAAATAAGAAGGTTGTGAAAACCGGATTGGAATCGAACTGGAAAAAGAGAGGTTTAAGGTTCAATGGTTCGAATGGGATTGACTGGATGATGCAATAAATATTAAATTTATTTAAGTAAAAATTAAATGATATAATAATTATGCAATAATATAAATTTGTAATTGAAAAATAAATATAATTCACATATAAACTTAGAAATTAATATAAATTATTGTTAAGTTATAGGGATTTTTACATACCTAACACTTAAAATTTCTCTATTTACTTATCTAACACCAAGACTTTAATATTTACCCTTATACCACCTAAAAGCCCTATCACTCATCAAATATAGCACTCCATTTCTCTCCTGTCAAAACCAAACCCCAAAAGCTGTATTTCGCGAAGAAAATGAATTTGGGAGTATTACTTTAGACTTGTTTATGTAACTTTTCTTGTTTGTATGTGACAAGAGGTCACATGGGGTGATAAAATTATGTGGGGATGTTTTGTTGGTGTTTGATTGATAAGTAATTATTATAAATATTAATGCTTATTATTGAAATTAAATATATTAAATTTAAACTAATTTATTAAATTTAATATTTTATACAAAATGTATTAAATTAATTACTTTAATTATTTAAATAGGAAAGTAATTTAATTCTTTTCTGAAATAAATATTATTTTCTTGTTTTTTGATTGGTTCCACGCAAAGCCGGTCTTTTATGTGAACCGAACCGGCCATCAAATGAATCTATTGATACATTGTTTTTTCCTTTTTTTCAACAATTAATCTTCCAATGGCAGTTACTATTATTTATCATAGAGCTTAAGTTGCTTAGTTATCATGTCATGTAAATGATAAAATTTCAGTGTTTTTTTTTTTCCATTTCAGTCATATTTCATAGTATAAACCTCTATGATAAATAATACCCAAATTTTCTTAAAGATTTAGCTTAATATCTGATGTGCTAACATTCTTCGTTTGTTACAGTATAGTGAGCCAAAATTTGATGGAATGACACAATATACGAGGAATAAGAGGATTCAGGTTTGAAATATAACTCAATATGTCTATTTGAGATGTCATCAGTTTGCTTAATGTTGTAAATAAAATCATCTTAGTTTATTATCTTTCGAGCATGAATAATTTTATTGGCATACTGTTATGGAGCTTTGAAAGCAGCCGCCCTTTTTTAGATGCGCAACTTTGTATGGGCTGGCTGATTACTATAATATTTCACAATAGAAAAAATTTCTCGTTTTTCCTGCAGTTTGACACATTATAAGATGAACCCAATCAAAATTCTGAATCTGCTCCTATTTGCAATAATAATAACCTTAAAGTCAAGTCATTCTTACTATTGGCTGACAACTACATCTCATTGTTCAATTCTTTTGAATAATTGGATCTTTTTCTTGATTCTTCCACTCATAAAAATATGCCGTAAGAATAACTTTGCTATCAACATAGCTCATAGCCCAATACAATATGATTGTATCAAATATGTGGAGGCAGATACACATTTCATAAAAGAGAAAGTAGAGAGTGAGTTGTTTGCACTCTATATATAGCAACAGGGAATTAACTTGCTGACATATTTATCAAATGCTCTTCAACCCCACGTTCAAGAATGTTGTAAACAAAATTGGAATGGTAGATTAATATTATTCAGTTTGAGAGTGAGTGTTGAAGAATGTGCTCTGCCTAACCAAGTTTTCACTCTAGGTAAAATAGCTGTGGTTCTCACCATGCAGTCAATCATGGATGATCTATTGAGCACATGTATTAAGGAGCTTAGCCATTGGATCTTTGCTCACTTAACCCTTAGATTGCAATCCATGTGCTCCTCTTCCAGCCCCTAGCTGCCAAGTGCCGACCCTCTTTTTTTGGGTTATTTATTTATTTTTGCAATTCAAAATTTTTATTTTTCTATTTTGCTACACTATTATTTTTACCGATCATTATGTCAGGTGCATATGATGGCTTCAAAAATCTCCTGATTATGCTATTTTCATGAGTTTTATAGCTTTAGTGGAAAAATGGCTTTATTGCAAATCACTTTGTGCTCCAATAGTGGTGGTGAATATCTAGCTCTATACGTCTACCATACAAACAAACAGAATTGATACTCCGAAAGTTGTCATCGACACATTTTCTAAAATGAAATATCTCTTTCTTGTTTTGCGGGTTCATTCAATTTTCCTATTGGACTTATGCTTTTATTTCATCAATATATCTCATAAACTATTTATCCACCCTTACACTTCATTACTCTTCTCCGTAAGAATAGCTCTTTGGCTCGCTTCCCCAACAATTCCACACTTTGTGTTTGCTTGGCTCTAATACCCATGACTTCACTAACTTGAATATCGCTCCAAACCTTGTCCTCCTTAACTACTTGTCACTCAAACTATTTCTACCTTGATTCTACCACATCCAAAATCTATCTCTACTTTTGAATCTAGTTCATTGTTTTGCAACATCTTTGAAGAAATAGCCTACTTGAGTTGTCCTCCTGTCTTCCCATACTCCTTTATATTAATCCACCATCCACAACATCTCCCTTGGTAACACCATTATATACAACCTCCATACCAAATCAACCACAACAAAATTCCCCACCTCCCTCCACTGTTAACCCAGGGCCCTCCTTCCATCAAAACAACCAACTTGCCACCCTCCCGCCTAACAAAACTTGCTAAATAACCTCTTGAACCAAATATAACATTTACAAACCAATCCAAATACTCACTCTTGCAACCAAAATAAACCAATCACTTGACATTGTACCTATCATTGTAACCTAAGCTTTGCTTCATTCATAATTGGCGTAGAATCATATTGAATGTATTCGATGCTCTTGTTCGGAATGGAACATGGGAACCACCTTGAACCTACCCTCTCTAATTAAAATCTAGTTGTTGCAAGTGAATTTTTTGAATAAAACATAACCCTGATGGCTCTATTGATAGTCACAAAGCTTTTTTGGTGGCTATAAGCTTTCAATGGCAACTAGGAGTTGACTGTCATCATACCTTTAATCCAGCTTTTATGCTTGTCACCATACGACTTTTTCTTAACGTAGCTAGTAATTGACCTTATTCTCTTCATAGTAAATGTCAATAATGCTTTTCTCCATATCAAGTATCACAAGTTGTTTTAACTAGTTTCTAATCGGTTTTCTCTATTATCCTCAAGAAAATCATACTTGTTACTACTGTATTTCATTTCATCATTCTTTTCTTACAAATTCATGTATTTTTGTACCTTTCACTGTGTGAATTTTAATGAAATTTTTATTTTCTTCTTTAACTATTTCCCAGTTCTTCTGTCCCTTATCTGATATGGTATCAAAGCAAGCCCCTCTATTATTTCCCTCTTGATTCTAGGCGTCTGCTCTTTCTTCATCACGGATTCGCCATCTATCTCCTTCTCCGATAAAGGATTGAACAAAGAAGATCCTCTTAGCCCATTCTACCTTCATCATTCCAACAATCCTGACATCATGCTCCTATATTAGTTTTGACAGGAGAAAACTATGCCTCTGGGAGTTGTGTGGTGTTAATAGCTCTTTCGACCAATAATAAGGTCGATGCCATCGATAGTTCCATCAAACGACCATAAGGTAGAGATTCCAACCTAATCAATTCCTAGATCCAGGATAATAATCTTGTAATTTCATGAATAGTTCGATATTAGAGAAACTTTAGCTAGCCTTTTGTATTCCAAAACAGCATAGGACATTTGGATTGATCTTACATATTGTTTCCAACAAAATAATGGGCCTAAGATTTTTCATCTCCACTGTAAATTGATAAATCTAAGGCAATAACAATTTTCGGTGGATTTGTATTACACAAAAATAAAAACCCTATGCGAGGAATTAAATAACTATCATCTTTTTTGTTCTTGCGGAAATTGCACGATTGGTGGAGTCAAGCAACAAGCTCCACATTATTAAATGGATTATGTAATGTCATTGCTTATGGGACTCAATGAGTTTTGCTCAAATTTGTGGTTAGTTCTTGCTTAGGGATCCACCTTCTATTAGCAAAGTATCCTCCCTTCTTTCCCAAGAGGAACACCAAAGAAGTTTAGGACAACAACTGTGCATAGGAAGTAGCATAGATAGAGCGGTATTTTAAGTAAAAAAATCAAATGCTAATGAGGTTGTCTTTTCTATCAAATTCTTTGACACTATAAATTCAACATATCGATACAACAAATCATACAAGAAACAGATTGACCTTATTGTATCTACTGTAAATATCTCAATCACACAAGAGAGTGGTGCTATAAACTACATGATCTCGCCCTCTAATGAAAATTGCGTTTTCCTTAAAAATAGTTAAAATGTGAGGTATTTATTTTAATAAAATGAATCTTTGTTATGTTTGTCCAAAAGCTAAACAACATAGATCATCTTTTCCTTCTCATAATCATATATCATACCTTTTTTTTAAAAAAAAAATTGATGCATTATGATATGTGGGGTAAAGGCTTGATGTTGTTGTTGTTGTTGTATTATGATATGTGGGGTCCTTATAGCACCCCAGTACACTTGGGGCATAAGTATTTTCTAACCTTAGTTGCTGATCACACTATATTTATATGGGTATATCTTCTTAAATATAAATTAGAGGTTATACACACCATCCCAAAATGTATTACTATGATAAATACTCAATTCAAAAGCGCTATTAAAATTTTTTGATTTGATAAAATAATGTAGAGTTAGAATTTATAAAATTATTTAACAAACTTAGTATTATGCAAAAGATTTCTTATGTAGATTGTACAAGTGTATTATCTAATGATTTGCTTATATTTGGCATAATGGATTTGACAACCATTTGACAAAAAAAATTGCATTTTCTTCAAAAATAGTTAAAAAATGTGAGATATTTGATTTTAATAAAATGAATCTTTGTTATGCTTGTCCAAAAGTTAAAGAACATAGATCATTTTTTCGTCTCATAATCATATATCAACAAAAAAATTGATTTGATGCATTGTGATATATGAAATCCTATAGTAGCTCAACACACACGGGTGATTAATATTTTTTAACCTTGATTAATGATCACGCCATATTAACATGGTTATATCTTTTTAAATATAAATAAAAGATTATACACACCATTCTGAATACTTAATTCAAAAGCATGATTAATAATTTTTTTATCTTAAAATGATAAAAAAGTTAGAATTTACAATATTATTTGGTACACTTAGAATTCTGCATCAACTTTCTTATGTATTCAAATTGTAAGAAGTAGTAAAAGAGTTGTTCCAAACGAAGCCTTAGTGAGAATTTACAATCATTCAAACTTATCAACTGCATTTATGGGTAGACTTTCTATGATTCAAACATGTGACCTGCTGTCGACATTTTGGACACCTTAACCACCCTCACAAACTCACCCTCCTCTTCCTTCCAGGTAGCATTAACCGAAAAATGGTCGCAAATTTACGACGATAAAGGGATCGGATTCTATTCAATGCACCCAGGTTGGGCTCAAACACCTGGTGTAGCTAAGAGTTTGCCCACCTTCTCCGACAAGTACCTTCTGCTACTCTTTACCTACTGCTTCTCCATCTGTAAGCCATTAAACCCCCTTTCTCTCCAACTGAAACTCTCTTGCAGGTTATCTGGGATGCTTAGAACAAGTGAAGAGGGAGCAGACACAGTTGTTTGGTTGGCATTGCAACCCAAGGAGAAATTGGTTTCAGGAGCTTTCTATTTCGATCGAGCCGAAGCACCAAAGCATCTTGCACTTGCAGGGACATGGAGTTCTCATTCACTAATTGACACCATTGTTGACAATCTTAGATCTATATGCAGTTTGCCTTCATCAACTGAAGCTCCTGCAAATCAATAAAAGATAGGCAGTTTGTAAGGTTTGTATGTTTTTTTTCCAGTAATAAAACAGATCTATCTATATGTAGCCTGTCTTCATCAACTGAAATTTATGTAAAATGGTAAATATATGAAGGTCTTGCTTTTGCTTTGCATGAATTGTTTGCAGTTAATATGGAGGATTTTTGCATTTTATATGCTTCGTTTGGGACGGCTTTCTTACCGCTTCTTAAAGCAGCTTTGTAATACAAAAACTATAATTAAGCGATAAGAAAGCAGTCCCAAATGAAGCCATTTCTACCGGTTGACTCTTTAAAGTTTAAATTACATATATATTAAATTTCGAAATAGTCTTTCAACTGTTCATATATGATCATTTTAGTACTAGAGTATCACGTTGCCTCAATTTAGACTCTCGCTTATACAAAATTGATCCAAAATATTTCATTTGGGACTAAATTCAGATCAATTTTATAAAATCGAGTGACTAAGACTTTGTTTGGGACAGCTTTTTTAATTTTTTTTTAAACTATTTTTAGTACAAAATGTTTTTGAACTACAAATTTTTTATTAAAAAGTTACTTTAAGAAACTGTAAAAGTATTTTTTTGAAATGAAATTTAAATTAAGATCAATTTATATTACAATTACAACATGTGGGATTATTTTAGATAGATTAAATTTATCTTATATTAATAATTTAAGGATTATTTTAAATTTTTTTGATATGATATATAAAGAAGCATAAAAGTATAAGAAATAACATAAAAAAGGAAATCCACCTTGTCTAATTATTTTCAAGAATTAAAAAATTAACTCCAATCAATATGATTATTGTCTTTTACACAAAATAAAGCTGCAAGTAATAAAATTTAAAAATGCACCAGCCGGGAATCGAACCCGGGTCTGTACCGTGGCAGGGTACTATTCTACCACTAGACCACTGGTGCTTTACGAAAATTCAGCTCTTTAGATATTATAAAGGTAGTGTTGTAGTAAATATTATTTAATTTTTACAAATTTATATATATGTAACGTTTAAAATCTGATATTTATTTATTTAATCTTTCAATATTTAAATAATGTTTAATATATTACTAAGAATATATTATAAAATTTATATATTATATATATTTAGAATTATATGATATATATTTATCTTTTTATTTTTTTTATTTCGATGTTGAATAAGCCCCTTAGCTCGATAAGGTTTGTGATTTAGTTTATATTTTATTATTTAATGGTATTTGTGTAATTTATGAAATTTTATTTTATATTAATTTTTTAAAAAAATTCAATAATTTTAAAATACATAATAATTATAATCATTTATTCCATATAAGAGTGTGGATTTCTACTCCAAAGTGATGAAAAATAAATCAGAAAATATAAAAGTTAAATTCAGGAGTTAAAAAAAAACCTGCTTCAATTATGATAACACAGATCCTCTCACATACCGAAATATTTTTTTAATATTTAGATTTTATTTTGGACATTTTTCTTATTTCTTTCTAAAATAGTTTTATAGTTAAAAATTTTTAGTTTAAAAAGTTTTATATTAAAAATATATTTCAGAAAGAAACAAGAAAGCTGTCCCAAACGAAATCTTAATTCAAAACTATAAGAAAAAAATTGGGAATGAGAACGTCCAAATTAAATCATTTTCATGAGCCAAAATTATTTAATTGGGATTAAATTTTTACCAATTTTTAAGTTTAGAGAACCAACATAAAAATATTATTTTTGATGAATTTTAATTTTTATCAAAATTTTAATTCAGAAAAACTATTGCAAAGAAAATTTAATACAATTCATTAATTAAAAAAAAAAAATCTTAGAATGTGTATGACACTCATAAGACATCTCTTATATACCAAACAAAGGGCGAATTATTACATCCGCTTACCGGATGTCCGGACACCCAATTCAGACGCGCCACATCACCCGAATACACTGGATTTCGGTGTATTTTGGTGACGTGGCGTGTCTGGATTGGTGTCAGGACGAATCCGAACACCAGACGTAATAATTTGCCCAAACAAAGCTAATAGATACTATTCCATCTACAAATCTAAATTACAGAACTTTTTAAGAAAAACAAATAAATAACTCTCTTATTTCTGCATATATGTTTGCAAAAAAAAAAAAAAAATTATTTAACTAAACAAAAATATAACAGCTTGAAACAAGCCAAAGACTTATTAGAATACATAAAGCTGTATTTTATTCACAATCAGATAGAGATGAAAGGGGAAGAAAAATCAAACAAGCACCCATCACACTGAAGATATAAGAGTGTTACATTACAGGGCAAGAACACATACAAGCAGTTATCTACACGTGTGAATCATCATCAGCTTTGTTCAGCAAAGAGGCTTTGATTCCAAAAATGGAAGGTTTCTTCAACCAGTACTGCTGAAACCTTTGCCTGGCATACTCCATGTAGTCAAAATCAATCTCATTCACTTTTTCCTGCATCCAAACAAATCCATTTAGGGGAAAAAATAATATATAATCTTCATTAGATTTGATTAAAATGGTTTTAAAGTAATAGATTTGCTTTGAAATGATTGTAATACATCTGATCAATCAGTTCTTATATAATACTTATCTTAGGCTTCGTTTAGGACGGCTTTCTTACTGCTTCTTAAAATAACTTTTTAATTATACTAAAAAGCTGCTTTAAGAAACAGTAAAAAAGCCGTCCCAAACGAAACCTTAGAGGAAATATAAGGGTTTTACAACTTATTAGTTCACGTGATCGAAATTTAGGCTTTGTTTGGGACGGCTTTTTTGTATTAGAAAGCAGCTTTACGAAGCAGAAAAAAAATTGTCCCAAACGAAGTCTTAATTAGGATTATCTTATAGAAAAATTGTTAGTATGTGAGGACCATAAAATATCAAATTTCGAGAAAGTACCGAAATTATGCCCCATAGGCCCCAAAGTAAATGACTTGCAAGTGTATATTGCTCTATCGAGTCAAGTAAATTCTCAAGCTCCTCTTTGGTTGGCTCTTCACCTTGGAAATTGGAGGTAAAAGTATTTTAGGCAACCATGTTGACAGAGATATGAAAGAAAATATAATTTGGATTAGGAGGATAGATCTTAAAGCCATTAGATCTATCCTAGAGCAAATAGAATAATTTAAAAGACTTGTGCTCGCCAAAAAATTAATCCTCTAAAATAAAATGCTGAAGTCGTGAGGAAAGCTTACCTGCAGATTTCAGATATATCTCAACAAATTTTTTGCGTTCTTCAACGTCTGTAAATGAAAGCATACAAAGTAAGAGAAGAAATTACTTAAAAATTTGTAACAATGAAGGAAATATTTAGGGCATCTCCAACCGAACTCCAAACGCTTGGATGGCGTCGCTCGTGAGCTCTAGCTGAACGGTAAAACTTCCACTATTTGGTTGCGGGTGAATAGTGGGACTCCAATATTGGAGTCCCACTGTTCATCTTCGCTATTTTTCTGTCTCTATCGAACTTGCCGAATAAACGCGCGAAAGAAAGAAAGACCGTTACATTCGCAAAAGGGGGCAAAATGGAGTTTGATTGGAGATGAAGCACGGCATTTTTTAGTTTCAAGGCATTTTGGAGTGAAAAATAAAATTTTTGGTTGGAGATGGCCTTAGCAACAATTATCTACCTGGGTATTTAGAGTAGTCAAGGACATGAGGGGTGTCTGTATGGTAATCAGCAGCCATTTCACAAAAGTGATTAGCAATATCATATGGGACAGGGTTGAAGCCAGCGTACTCGTAATCCTACAAAAAAAACATCATAGAGTAGAAATATTATATTTAGCAAAGGGATTATGATAGGAAACACTTGTAGATCTCAGGTATTTCCTATCAATCTTCGGTGAACAACGAGAATTCTCCACAAAAATCCCCACAAAACCATGAAAAGATTAGATAATTTGTATTATATGATGAAATAGAAACGGAAAATCACAAGATGCAGTTGATCCTCAATTCGAGAGGAGGATCAATCTCTCCCAAATTTTTAGACGCCGCTAGAGCACAAAAAAGCCTAAACCAAGAGATCTCAAATTCAGCCCAAATTCAAGATGCCCTAACCCTAGAAAAACAAACTATTTACTGAATATAATTTAAAAGGAAATCTCTAAACATTCCCTACATTCAAATTTCCCTCCAAAATCTCTAAAAAATCTTTCCTAAACAGCTTTTTTGGAATCGGCAGGTCTTTTGGTGTGTCAAGGAGATGGAACTTCCACCTGTTTCGTTTGTAAGCCGGTCCCATATAGACCGGCTGGACTGGTCTAACAGATTACTTTGTTGGGTTGTAAATAATGACCACAGAAGGGTGGGCGTGATAGTTGGAAGTTGGAGGTCTTATTAAGAAGAAAACTAGCTATTGCTGAAGGGGGTGCTGATTGGCGAGATGGTCAGACATAACAAGCGGCAGGCTTTTCTCTACCTTCGGTGCGCATGGCCAATGAAGGAACTATGCTAAACTTTGAAGAAATAATAAGACAAAGAAAGGAAAATAAACTGGTGAAATAAAAATTAGGAAAATATTTGAGGGTAAATATTTGTATCTTTGTTTTATCTCTAGACTAGTTGATATTTATCTTTTCTTATTATGGTTAGGGATATATGTGAATCTCATCGAACCATATAAACTCTATTATATTATTTTATATATATATTACTTGAAATTATTTTTTACACAAGCATAATCATCATTACTCTTTGGTGGGGTGCGCCCGTTTTCCCAAAATCCAATTGTTAATTGGATACAGGATCAAATAGGACTTATGGTGAGTACCTACTTGTCGTCATCCCTAGTTGCAAGCCAATAGTGGACATATTAGTAATTGTGCAGATAAATATGCATACTTTGGTTCAAAATCCTGGATAGATTAACTAGCTTAAACATCCTGGTGTAAAATATGACATTTTTTCTCTGTTTGTTCTTCCAGTAGAATGATTCTATGTTTTTTATCAGCAATGTCTGAATAGTGAAAGCCTTCGACAAAGCCAAGAAATTGATTAACACCAAGAACAAAAATAATACATTTGCATTTGTCAATGAAAGGATGGACAAAAAAGAAACTCATATTTACTAGCATAAATTGTGTTAAGAGTATAAGAACTCACAATTATAGTTATCTGTCTTGTCTCCTCATCCATCATAATGTTGCCATACTGAAGATCATTATGGCAAAATCCTCTCCTTTGACCATCCCTTGACAATAATTTCTCCACAGTATTAATCTCCTCATCCAAAGTATCCAAATGAAATTCTTCAATTTCTTGAGAAGAACACAAGCCCTTAGCTGTTTTGAGCCAGTTTCTGAAGGGAACAGATAATTGGATGTGGTTAATCTAACATCTGAGTAAAAATGGTTAGCTAAGAGCAGCATAGAGTTGGATGATACCTTAGTCTATCCCACAAATTTACTTTCTTTGAACCAGGCATATCAAGATCATGAAACTCCCTAAGTTTGGATGCTAGAAGAGCAGATATTTCTGGGTCTCGCAGGTCGGCTGCGGAGAGAGTCTGGATATTACAAAATCAGAAGATAAGTTCAAAACAAATTTACAACAATTTAACATCATATCAAGATAAAACCAGATTGCCAAGTTGCCAGACATGTATGACCTGAAGGCATACTTCCAAATTATTAATTTTAAGAGATTCTAGATCCAACCACCCAAACACAACATTGTAGCAGGTAGGCTTTAGTACAACATGTTAGTAAATAAAATATGCTCAAATGCCTAAAATTCAAGGCCAGTTAAACCAAATAAAATCTGTCAACTAAAATATTACCAACTTTGGAAGCTTAATTGTTTTATTTGGTCGCAAGAACAAAAACGTATAACAAGTAAAGGTATATCTGGTGAATCATACAAAGCAAAGCATCCACAAACAGAAATATGGGAAATATGCGGAATATGGGGAAATAAGTATCATGTCCTAAGCCAAGCTTTTTCCTATAGTCCTCTTCAGTTAAAAATCCGAAACATGTATTACCATTTTAAAACCCCAAAAGACCTCAAAAAGAGAATAAGTAGCAGAAAACTTCAACTTAAGCCATTCCCTGAAAGTAGAAGAAAACGAGGAAGGGGAAACAAAAACTGAGATTCTAACTTCCAAGGGGCATCAGATTTGTTTGCAGGAAACAGAATTACAAAAAGACAACTTGTTCATTTCAGGGAATCTAAGAATTATAAAGGAAACAAAAAATTCATCCCAGGTTTATCAAGAACAGAAGTCCATGAGCACTGCAGTTTTTTAGAATATCAACATAATAAAAGAATACTTCATCAAATTCAGCATACCCTAGCATGAACAAACTCCTCCATGCGTCATTTGAAAGCATTAGCATCCCATCCAATTTAGAAGATATAAAAAATTGGAAAAAATATGACCGTTGCAATCTTATATGCCTGCCTACATTGTAATATGATCATAGAACTGATATGCAAACAAGCGTGAAAGTTTTGGCAGGCTATCGCTATCTGTAGAATTAATGATGAAATTGTTGTGAGAAACCGTTACAAAAGCATAGTAACTAAGTTTGTGAAAAAACTCATTCTCAGCATAAATATTTTGTAAAAGTTCGAGATAAGTGACAATGACCTTTTATTTTGGGTGAAGTGATTATGACTGAGATGAAAACTTTTTGAGAGTCAAGTAAAAGATAAGTCTAACGACGAAGAAATTATTGTGTGCGGATATCAGACATCTGATAGAGAAAGTCGTCCGATTTTCTCTCTGTCTACAATAAAAATGCATTCAAAGCGCAACCGCTAATAATTGCACTTTGATTATAGACAGAGAAAAATCCGAATGATTCTATTTGTACGATATCCCCACGCCTATTAATTTGCCCTAACAATGATAATAAAATACAGCAAGCAGCTTGTGTGAGTTTATCTTTAATAGGCTAAAAAAAAAGAATAATAAAATACAGCCTCAAAATACAAAAATACCATTTTAAATCCCAGCGCCTTGAAAGTTACATGTAAAATAAAGCTTTGAAGTTATCCTAAACTGTAATAAATAGCAAAGAGCCAAAAGTATGCTGAGTGCCGACCAAAAGTATTAATTATAAACGAAAATATTATTTTATTCCATTAAAGATCACGTTCCTCATTTTCAAGTGACAAAGTAAAATAAAGCTTTTAAAAAGTCAACTTAGATTCACCCTACTGTAAGCAAAGAGCCAAAAGTATTAAATATCCCGTTAAAGATAACATTTTTACCATTTTAAACACCCCGCTGCACCTTCCTGGAAAATAGTTGGAGGGGAACGAAACAAAATACTCGTTCAACTAAGTTACTCAGTGAAATAGATCCAGTTAGCCAAAAGAAAAGAGGAACCAGCCAGGACTTTAGCAGGTTTAGATGTTAAAAGGAATCACGAAATGATCAATAAAAGCGCAGAAGAAATCTTCAAAACACAAAGATCTACCATACCCGAGCATGAATAAACTCCTCCACGCGTCCATTCGTGAACCTCCCGAGCAATCGTGGCCCCTGCCCGTGCCTCGAAACAAATTCAAACGTCCGGATCTCATCAGCCCTATCAAAGAACACATCCACCCCTTCCCCATAGATCCTAACCAAAACCTTCCTCTCCCTCCTCCCCTCCACCCTCCAATTAATCTGAAACACCTCGTTCGTCATTGCCCCCTTGAGCTGCACCACCTCCAAAGCCCGCGAATCCACCACATCGCTCCATTCCGATGCCAGCGAGTGAAGAATCCTCCTCGCCTCCTTCGGAATCCGATCCTCCACTTCAATTGCGCTGCCAACCTCCACCGCCACCATCACCGAGAACCTAGAAACCCTAACTTTCGAGACGTAGATGAGGGATTGAAGGCGAAAGGGGAACTGGATTGATGGACGGCGAGAGGTTGAGTGGTGCGAGGTAAGAAATTGGATTGAGAGACAGCGACGAAGATAAGAGGCCGTCGGCAAAATTTTCCGGCAATCTGATTTTCTTTCAGGTCAGTGAAGCGGCGCGAAATGTTTAACGGTGGGAGGGGTATTTATAGGAAAGGTCGAGAGGGACAAACCGTGTTGGCGCCGTGGCGAGGTTTTTTGGTAAATTATATCTTCACCTGATTTAGTTGCACCAAGAAATGCACCAATGGAACACCTGCCTACGTCTTATGGGTGATGAATAATTATATATTTTATTTATTTTCTTTTAGAAGTATGCCCAAAAGTTTAGGACTAATTATTCTATGCTCATATTTTATGGTGAGAACCGTCCGAATTTGTTACATTTTTATTGTTATTTTGCAGTGTTTTTACAAAAAGCAGTAAAAAGATAATAAATATTTAATATTTATTAAAAATTTGAATATTTGTTAGTCTTTTGCAAAAGGGCAGCAAAATGCATTCACAATTGAATATTTGCAGCAAAAGGACAGTAAATCCTGACAATTCTTTCAGTACGATGTACACATTGAATAATTTCTTAAATTGTAGATAGGCTTGTCAATAAATTACTCTACATCTGGATACTATCTAAAAAATTTGGATTCAAGTTGACTCGTTTAATAAATTGATATAATTTAGAAGATTTTTCTTAGAACTTGGGCAATTGCATTGTTAAAGGTGGACAGAATAGTTAAAATGTTTATTCTTCTAAGAAAAAAAAAAAGACTTTAGGGATGAGTTTTTCTTGGTTCCACCCATGATCTTGAAAATCTATATCTCAGAGCTAGTTCAGTGGTGTAAAGTGTGTATTAACGAGTGTGCATGAGCAAGTCTATTTAGCTAGATTTGAGCTTTGAGGCGCCTGTAACTAGTAGACGCTTGAAGTCAGTGGTTGTTAGAGCTTTAGATCTCTTAGGGAGGAGGGTGATTGAGCTTGAGTTGTGGGGAAGAAGATGAGCTCCATGGTTCGATGGTTGCGATAGGGAGAACTGAGAGCCCCTCATATAGGTGTTTTCCCATAATTGAGGTGGTAAGCATGAATGATGTTACCTTGCTGTGGAAAATGAAGAGTAGCTCTAACGATTGATCCTCCTTTATGAGGCGAGAGGCAAGTCGTATGATCCACGATGACCCTTGATTGTTCTTGTGAGGGGTGACTTCCCTCTATGCTTCTTGACAGGTGGGTCCGATGATTCTTGGGTGAGCTCCATTGTGAGGCCTGCTAGATGCAAACACCATTATGATGGAGATATTATTATGTGCGGTCACCGAATAGTCTGGAGATCAATCAGGACGCACCACGTCACTTGGTACACAGTGATATCAAGCACTGGTACCAAGCAAAAAAGTGACGTGACGCATTTTGATTGATCTCCGGATGTCGTCCTAGGTCCACACAGAATAATTTTTCCTTATGATAACCCTCCAACTACTTAATTGCTAGATATATGAAAGCATATATGAACATGTAAAACTATATTTTGTTTTTAATATCATGAGTTTGTAACATTTTGTTGAGAATATAAATCTATTTTTTATTTAAATCTTTGATATAAATTATTTCATAATTTACTGAAAATAACAAATAAATATATAAAAATATATAATTTTAAAATTATTAAAAGAAAATAAAGATATAATTTTGCATCTCAAAACTTATTCATTATAATATTTGGTTTAAAAAACTATCAAAGATAATAAAAAATATTCAAATGTGGTCAGCACCGACCACTTCCATTCTTCACCAATGCTTTATATTTTGACCGATGAGAATAATTAGAGCCAAGAAAAGGAGCTCTGTTCACAAGAAAGTCAGATACTTTAGGTGTGAGCCTCTCTTTCCATTTGCTTTCCCACTAATTGTTAACTTACTCCGGCGGTAAACTTACCAATGCAAGATTAATCCCACTACCGCGCACAACTCTCCTTGGCCTATTGGTTGAGAGCCTAGGCTTCCAACTAAGAGGTCCAGGGTTTGAGTCTATGTGTATGCATTGTGTGTGTGAGTTTGCCTTAAATGGCCTAAATGTCCAAAAAAAAATCTCACTACCGCACATGGCCCTCTGTGCCTGGCAGACGCACGTTCTCCTTAAAATCTTGCAGAGCCGTTAGAATAATGCAAAGACAGAGAAATGGATTTCAGCTTCTTCTCTTTTCTATTTTTCGAATGAACAGTGCACATGTATATATGTTAATTCATGCTGTAACTAACATGTGATAACGGCTCTGCAGGATTTTAAGGAGAACGCGCGTCTGCCAGGCACAGAGGGCCATGTGTGGTAGTGGGATTAATCTTGCATTGGTAAACTTACTGCCGGAGTAAGTTAACACTAGCATCTCTAATTTATGCAATTAATGAGGTATATGTGGGTGAACAAGATGGGAGGATTGAAACCTTAGTAAGAGAAATCAAGGATATGTTCTTATCGTTGGGAGATGGTGAAATAAGCCCATCAGCCTATGACACAGCATGGATTGCAAGAATTCCATCAGTGAATGATCCAAACAAACCACAATTTCCAACAACACTTCAATGGATCCTTAAGAACCAACTAAATGATGGCTCATGGGGGGAGCCTAGTTTCTTCTCTTTATATGATAGGCTTGTTTGTACTCTATTATGTGTTCTTACTCTCACATTATGGAAACAAGGAGATGAACTCATAGCGAATGATAACATTCATTAACACTATATTTCATAGTAATTTTCTTGTTTTACATTAACATAAAAATGAGCTACTCAGTTGTTATGAATGACAAATAACAATATCATGCATAAATGAAAACATACAAATAAACATGATAACATGCAATATATGTTGGCTTCTATTCAACATGTGTGCATAACGACATATAAGTTTAATTAAGGTGATATTTTTGTAATTTAGTAAATTTTTAATGAAATATTATTCTCGTAAAACTTATAACAAATATTAAAGGTTGAAATTCATTATATCTTGTTACTCTCATCCTTAAAAATAAAATAGAAGGATATATCTCACTTTTGGAACAAGTTGTCTATTTAACTTCATGGGTCCATGTGATGCAACCATAAAAAATATATTTTCATTTAAAATGTAACTTATTTGTATCAATTCTAATTTTTGTTTCTTAGTTCATATCTATGTGGTGGTTTCTATATGAACTCAATGTCCCTAGCTAGCATTTTAAATATTTTATAATTAGCACTAGTTCTTTATTGTAATGTTTTGACTCAACCCATTGAAATTCAAATCAACACATCTAAAGTTCATATTCAAGTTAACAACAATGAAAATTTGAACGGATATTCTTTTAGCAATTTCTCCCTATTTATTATTATTTATATTAATATTTATACAATTATATTGTTATTTTTTAAAATTTAAAATCTGGCATATCTGCAAAATTTGAAGAAGCTGGAGGTGTTGATTTGATAGTTGTATATAATTCTGGGCGATTCCGCATGGCCGGAAGAGGTTCTTTGGCAGGGCTATTACCTTTTGCTGATGCAAATGCAGTTTTACTTGACATGGCTAATGAAGTGCTGCCTGTAAGTTCATATACCGTTTTAGAATGTGGAAGTATGAAATATATTAAATTTTGCAAAATTACGTAGAAAGGAAAGAAGAAAAAGAAGAAACTTTCAGCATTGCCAAACTATTCCAGATCAGTTCTTGCTGGAGTGTGTGCCACTGATCCATTTCGTCGAATGGACTATTTTCTGAAGCAGCTAGAAGCAACTGGATTTTCTGGGGTTAAGAATTTTCCAACGGTTGGACTGTTTGATGGTAATTTCCTCCAAAATCTGGAAGAAACAGGAATGGGCTATGGGTAAGTGGTTTCAGAATTATCTTTTCCTTCACAGTTATATGTTATTATTTCAATTATTGGACTAAAAAAAAAAAACTTATCTAGATTGGAGACCGAGATGATCAACAAAGCTCATAGATTTGGTCTTTTAACAACTCCTTATGCATTCAACGAAGATGAAGCTACTTGGATGGCAAAGGCTGGTGCTAATATTATTGTTGCGCACATGGGTCTTACTACTGCTGGATCAATTGGTGCAAAAACTTATCTTACATTGGAGGAAAGTGTCAACCGTGTTCAAGCCATTGCAGATGCTACTGTTGCCATAAATCCTCATGTTATTATTCTCTGCCATGGAGGTAAACTTCTAACCATGCGCTTATAAATTGAACTAGCTGTTCTTTGCATTGTTTAATATTGCATGCAAAATGCTTGAATAAGAGAGGATTAGCAAGCGAAATTTTTATCACAGAGGTAATAGGCGTGTGTTTGGTGAACGCAAGAATCTTTAATAACTGATGAATAAATTTAGACCATGATAAGACAATGTCATGTAATCTATTCAGAGATTTATGCACATATCATATCGCTTAAAAGCTTCCTTATTTATAAAACTGATAACTAGATCTTTAAAATCAAAACCTTAGTGTATTTGTGCATCCTAAAATTAAGTCATTAAGAATTTAATACTACAACAACAACAAAAAGCCTCTATCCCATTATGTGGAATCGGTCTTTTTTCTTCATCGTGTTCTGTTAAGAACCAACTTCTCATCTAAATATATTAAAGAAAGGTCATTTCTAATATTTTCTAACCAAGTCTTTTTGGTTCTACCTCTACCTTTTCTAACTTAAGTCAAATCTAATACATCTACATTCCTAAACGAGTCATCAGAAGGCCACCGTTTTATGTGACCAAACCATCTAAAGTCTCTCTCTCTCTCTCTCTCTCTCTCTCTCTCTAATCTTATCTTCCACTAGAGCTACTCCAACATTTTCACGTATATGCTCATTTCAATTCCTGTTTCTAAAAGTAAAATCTCTCATCCACTTGCATTCTCATCTCTACAAAACTTAATATTATGCTTCTTTTTTAATGCCCAACATTCTGCACCATAAAGCATTGTAAGTCTCACCACCATCTTATAAATTTCGCTTAAGTTTGAGGGGGATTTTTCTACACACAACAAGCCTGATTCTTTCCCCACTTCAACCATCCAACTTAAATTCTACTAATAATATCCCCATCTATTTCAACATCACTCTACACAATAGATCTAACATATCTAAAATGTGTACTCTTATTAATGACTTGATGACTCAAACTCACAATCCTCTCACTAGGCCTATGATTATTAAAATTACACTCCATATATTCAATTTTAGATCTACTCAAATGAAAGCCTTTAGGACTCTAAGGTTGACCTCCATAATTCAAGTTTACCTTCATCTCTAGTCTTATCAACAAGAAGAATATCATTAATAAAAAGCATACACCAGGGTACAAACTCTTGCATTTGTTTAGTGAGACATCCATGACTAGAGCGAAAAGATATGGGCTTAAGCCCGGTCCTTGATGTAATCCAACTGAAATAGAAAAATATTTGTCCAAACCACCTTGTTGAACACAAGTAATGGGTCTTGCCCGTAGAACATGCTATGACAGACACAGTCAAGGAGTACAAAATCCATATCCATAAAGAGAGACTAATACATAATCCAGCAGTATGCATCTCTTCGAGCTGAATTTATACAAATAATTAGCTCCAATTAGTACAAATCCATGCTATTACATTTCCCATCATTAGAAAACATAAGCTCTCTTTAGAAGAAGAAAAATGCATTCCTGTTTTCATTTTTAAAAATGTACGTCGTAAGATCAATTTAAGAAAGAAAAAAAAAATCTCATAATCCATTCCACACATAAACATCCCACTGGTAAAGCAAAATTCTCTCAATTTTCAAAATTCCTCAACAAGGTTTATAATAATAATACTAAGACACATGAAACTCGTAGGCAGACAAACAAAAACCCAAGGCTCGTTCGTCTCCTCTCACTGCCACTCCCTTCAATAAATAGCATAAAAAAAATAAAAAAACTATCCTAAGAAAGACCTAAAATACAAAAACCTGCGAAGCATTTTTAATTAATATGCCTGCTTCCCCTGGAGGATAACTCACTGAACATCCATCTGTATTCTGCATCGAAAATTTTTAAAATAATAACAATAAAAATAATAAATAGAATCCAATAACATTAAAGAAAAGCAATGGAAAGCAACTGATTTTTCTAACACCTTTTTTTTATTATACTGAGAGGGCGGGCTCTACACAGCCATTTTCATCTCGATTTTGGAATGAGGATCATAACCAACAAGGGAGAAATCAGATGCAGTGAAAGAATCAATATCCTTCTTCTCAGGATTAATCTTTAGAATCTGCAATGCATTTGAGAAGCCATTGAAGATATTATAATGAAACTTTAAATAAAATTCCATGCTGATATATAGATTCTTACCGGAAATGGTTTAGGTTGCTTTTGAATCTGCTCTCGCAATGGCCTTACATGAGTCCTATAAACATGAGCATCTCCAATGTGGTGAGTAAAATCCCCAGGAACGAGATCTGCTCATTGAAATAAACAACAAAGAGTGGTAAAGAAATTACATTCAAAAAAATTGAAATTGCTAAAACATTTATTTAATCAATGTTGAATTTTTGTAAACCTCTGAAGGGCAAAGAGCTAAGCATCTTCACTACACGAACCCTATTACTTACTTATTACCATTGGTCTGAATGAAAATGAAATGCTTAAAATTGTCTTAAAAACTATTGAGCATGATGAGAAGAGATAATTTTAACAAAGTCATCAAAGGATAAACTCTTGGGGAAAAACCAAAAGATTTTCAAGAATAAAAAAAAAAGAGCTATACATAAGGAGTTGGCTAAGAGAATTACCACAAACTTGAGCAATCATATATGTTAGGAGTGAGTATGAAGCAATGTTGAATGGCACACCGAGACCCATATCTGCAGAACGCTGGTACATTTGACATGAAAGTTCTCCATCCTTCACATAAAACTGAAAAAAAAAATCAGCATCATTAGCAATAACAATCTTATACTAACCTTTTGATTCAGTTTTATGAATTCTTCTTTATATATTTATTCTTGCTACGAATTGAATTTATTTGAGTTCTAAGTTGGATCAATCTTTTGATTAACTTTTATCCATTCTTATAACTATTTCACATAAACAACATCCTTTTTTTCATATTCATATTCATGTACTCAATTAAAACATAAAAGGGTGTTGAATCCAATTTTTTCAATGAGCATTAATCTGACCTTACTTGCGATATTGAAAACAAAAAGTAAATGGATGCGTGTGTGTGTTTGGGGGGGAGAACACAATAATAAATACCAATAAATAGTTCTATGTTAAACATGTCCTTTAGCCCCCTATTTATAAGTGCGAGTAGACACAAGACTATATTAAAAAGATTAAAAAAAATAAATATATGATTTCATGATATGACATAATAAAATCTTGGCATTAAAAAATATCAATTATATCTCATTACTAACATAAACTTCCTATAAAGCTTCCTATATAAGAAATGAACTCACATATAACACTTATTAGTCTGATATGATCTAATTGACCAGTGAGATTAACATCATTTAACCAGTTGGGTTGACTTGAGCTCAGTATGAGCAATTTGGTGCATACATATGCCAGGCTATATCATTATTTCATTCTCAAAAGGTTTTGTTCCATTAAAAAGAAAAAATCATATTAATCATTAAATTTGTTAATTTTCACGCTAGAATGACACAATGCAATAATAAAGAAGAGTAAAGAGCTATACATTATTTACTTGGTGACTTCAAGCTTGAGGCAAGAAAAAAAATTGTGTTTGGGTCCTTTGGGATGGTTGGAGTAGCTCTAGTGGAAGATAAGATTAGAGAAAGTTGTCTTAGATGATTTGGTTCACATAAAACAGCAGCCTTACGAAGCCCGTTTAGGAGAGTAGATGTATTAGATTTGACTTATGTTAAAAAAGTTAGAGGTAGAACCAATTTGAAAATCGGACCGGACAATGAACCGGAAGGAAAGGTTCATGGTTTGACCTGTTCGACCGGTTGAACCGGAGTCGAACCGGATGACGTAATAAATAATAATATTATTAAAAATTATAAAATGAATGAAAAATTTTCATCTAATGCATTCACTATACAATATACATTTCATTTTCATATCAAAATAATCAAATAATACGTCTAAATTTTCCTCTTCAAAATACATCAAATCCTTCATTTCAGCAGTGAATTGCTGTAGCTTCAATGTCTGATTCCTACTTAAAAAATCTGCATCCAGCAATACAACAGATTCCTTACCATGAACTAGCTTTTCTAACTTGATATTTCTAAACACCACAGGCAAATAACCAAGGCTGAAGTTAATTAATCTAAACGACAGAAGATGAAGGGTTTGTTTTAGAGCTGGTAACTACGCTTCTGATGCCGGAGCAAAACATCAGTGCTGGTTTCCTCCGAGTTATTTTATTCATCTCTATAAAATAGTAGACAAATCCGACTATAGACCACATGACAGCAATTGCGAAAAATATCACTCATTTCTCTAGAAATCAACTTAGGTGAGAAAATAATAAAACAAATCAGGGGATGAAAAACTACCATATTGTGCTCTCTCGCATGTTCCAAAAAATATCTTCAATGCATCTCATTCTCTAAACTGAGAAAAATAACTAAAGTAAAAGCAGATCAAAGGAAAGATATATCCAAAAATATCACAACAAATATGAGGTAGATGTAGAAGAACAAAGGCAGAAAATCACTAATGCAAAAAAATGAAAAAAGAGTTGAAATATTAGAAAAAAACAAAAATGTTCAACATAGAAAATAGAGAGGGGGATATCTAGAACACTAACGAGATGAACTATTATTGAAGCCGAAATCTCCTATGCTTCTTTGTCTTCTGCAGTTGCTACACACAAATCCGAGCACCAATAGAGAAGCTGCAGCGACGAAGGAGGAGCAGAGGAGAGGAGCGGCTTCGGGAGTTACGGCCTTACGGGAGTAGGAGAAAAAGAAGCTAGGTTTTACAGTTTTACTTCACATACTTATTTACTTATTTCTCAAAAACCGCACGATTGAAATCCAACGACTGAAGATGCGTCTAAGTTTAACGGGGCGGTTCGAGTCCGGTTTCCAGTTCGCCCGTTTCACGGTCCGACCGGTTCAAATCCGGTTTCCTGCTTTGCCGGTTTTGGTGTTAAAACGAACCGGCCGGCCGGGTACTGGTTCAACCGGTTAAACCGGCCGGTCCAGTCCGATTTTTAAAACGTTGAGTAGAACTAAAAAGATTTGGTTAGAAAATATTAGAAATGATATTTTTTATTAGATTTAAATGAGAATTTAACTCTTAACATGACACAATGGAGAAAAATGATTCATGTAGCTGACCCTAAGTAGTGATATAAAGGCTTGTGTGTTGTTGTTGTAGATGTTTCAAGGTGAATTTTTAAATGAAACTCAAGTATTATTGAAACTCACAAGTTTTAAAAGAAACTTTGCTAAAGCCAACGATTAGTCATTAATGCTCTAAAATTCTATCACTATTGACCCACTAAATTTCATGTGTACTGTAACTTGACACTACTAGTGTATCATGTTTATTGAAAAATAATATCATTACAAAAGAAGATTATATATTTTGAAAAAATATGCATTTATTCTCCATTAATTATATTGATTCATGACTTCACTTTCTTTATAGTATATTCATGTTATATGCTTACAAATAGAAATATTTATTTAAAAAATAATATCATTAAATTATCTCATCACAATATGGGATTAGAGTAGGTCTCAGCAAGCCTGCTACATTTAACAAAGGGAAGATGTTATGCTCAAACAGATCAGGAGTTTGAAGTAAAAACAGTAGTAAAAGTTCACTTCAAAGACAATTTATCTGAGCTCTATGCCATTCCAAAAAAGAAAAAAAAATCGATAAACAAAGTAAAAATACATAAAAAACAATAAAAAATATATTTATGAAGAAAACTAACTTGAGAGAACATGTGACAAGGCGGAAGAGCCATTTCTTTGAGATCAAAAGGATTCCAAGCTGATAGAACAATCTGTTCATCATCTGGTTTTTTCTTTATCTTTTCAATAACATCTAAGAGCTGGTCAAACCCTTTCCCAGAATAATCCGCATGCATGTCAACATATCTGTTAAAACACTGTCATCATCAACAACATTTTTAAGTTTAAGAAGAAAGCACAAGACGATCTATAATATTTTGGCTTACTTGGCGCCTAAGTGTCTCCACTGAAAGCCATAGATAGGTCCTAAGTCACCTTCTTCCCTATGAGCTAAACCAACACTAAAAAAGAAAAATAATTGAAAAAAATGCAACCACAGCACATTTTTGGAAGAAGAAACTATTAGTGAAGCAAGTATGATATAAGATTAAAAAAAAAACCTATCAAGATAATCTCTTGAAGCATTCCCATCCCATATGCGTATTCCCCTTGCCTGAAGAACCTATTCACATGAAGATACATTTCTTTTCTTAAAAAACACAGATAAGCCTCACATAAACATCTAAAAAGAATAACTGAAGTCAGGTCATGCCGAAGAGTGTCACTAGTCATCATTTACAGGCTGAATTCTGAATGACACAATCCTATGATGAATATGAAAAATTATAGGAATGGTAATTGGAACACTGAATTCAAATGAGATGTTCATTAAATATCATGGAAAACAAAAAAAAACTATTAGGGGAATATAGTACCTTGGCATTTGTCGATCCACTTATAAACCATAACAATTCTTCAACAACACCTCGCCAAAATACTCTCTGTGAAACCATTTCTAACAAATCAACATTGCCCATAAGAGAAAAACCCTATCATGTGCGATTTCTATGTCATACAGTAAAACATTATTAAGCAAAATATGTATACAAAAAGAGGGGAAAAAAAAAACTTTGACATTGCAGGTTAAAACAAATGAAAGCTAGCCAATTAGATTATGCCGTATCTAGCTACTAAGCAGATGGTGTTCCTTTTCAGAGCATGGGAGTTGAAACATCACACTTCATCATGATTAGATGTAACTGAGAGGTGATTATTTGTAAAGAGATATGCTTATCAAAAGTCTTAGGATAAATCAAACCTATAATCATAATTATTAAAAAAATAATATTTTAAATGAATTCATTATACAAAAATCTTTTTTTTTTTCGCTTGAAAATTCTATTCAACAACAAAGTTGAATGGAAGATGGTTAACAAAAAAAATATTTTATTTTTCTTGATGAAATAAAACTAAACTCATTAATTGATTTTATTGATTTGTATAGTTGAAATCACTTCATGTTTTGACTAAATTTTAACAAAAACAATGAATAGGAATCACATGCCACAATTCACATAAATTCAAGATCTTAAAGGGTGATTTAGTTACAACATCAAAGCTAGTGCTACTTATCTTTCAGTTGCTTATACCTTGTAATAACAATTTTCTTAAGTTAGCAAAATAGTACCTTGGTGGTAAGAAGTGGAAAAGATCTTCTCAAATTGAATCGCATCTGGAGAGGAAAAAAAAACATAAGAGCAATATTTTTTAGGGGTGGGGGATTTGTGATGAACAATCAAAAGCGATTAAATAACATAAATAAAATGTCATATAACTACCTGACAACCGAACTTTGATAGTGTCCCTGTCTCTGTCCTATCAATTTTCATAGCACCATGCGATATGATATCTTCCACAAGCCTAAGGTAACTGTACTCCTCATGCTGCTCAAATATCATTTTAGGAAGAAACGAGAATTGTTGGATTTCAATCTTATCCTTGCAAGAATTTCCATTAGTTGCTTGAAAATCATACTGAATCTGAGATTGACTAGACTGACTCCTCACACGTACATATGTCACAAAAGAATATCTAATGTTGTTCTCTACCAATGGAAACGATGAGAACCAAGGCTGAAACACTGAAACATCAACTGCTGGGATGAATGTGTCACATTCAATACTTGCTTCTATATCTGTGAGATGGATGGCATCACATTCGGGTGCATTCAGCACATCCCTGCAACAAAGTCAAAAACATTCATTCCCTTACAACTAAAAATCTTAAAACAACAAAGAGCTCACCTCAGTATGTGGCCACCACCAATCACAAATACTTTCTCAGTGGAGAAACAATAAGGGGAGGAAGCTAATAGATCTAAGGCAGAGCTCATGCTGCTGCATGTAATAACATTCTCCACTGTGGAAATATCAAAGCTTTCAGAACGAGTTAATACAATATTCAAGCGACCTGGCAAAGGTCTTTTCTCATTAGGAATACTTT
Source organism: Dendrobium catenatum (assembly GCF_001605985.2). Taxonomy (NCBI): domain Eukaryota; kingdom Viridiplantae; phylum Streptophyta; class Magnoliopsida; order Asparagales; family Orchidaceae; genus Dendrobium; species Dendrobium catenatum. The sequence continues at coordinate 16,708,053 of NW_021319178.1, forward strand.
CCCATGTCCTCCGACCCATAATCACTGCATTCTTTTTTGCAGGATTTGACGTACTCATTGTGAGCTCCTTGAAAAATTTGAGATCAGATGGAAGTTTCCATGGCAACTTACCATCTTTACCTATGCCCATTTCCCTAGTAGCAGCAACAACAACTTCAAAAGTCCTTGGAGGATCATTTTTTGCAATGCCATTAGGTATGTTTCCAAGTATCTTATCCGCCATCAAAGCAGCACTGTGACAATATTGACAGCTTGAAATGCTTCTGAATGTTTCAACTACGGCAGAATGCCTCTTCTGTATAAAACCAAGGACAGAACTATTTATGAAAATGATAAAACATGAACTTGAAAGATTAAAAAAAAAAAAGAGATGAATTAACCATGAGAATTGAAAATCAGAATACTAAATTATTTAACATTGAATTAAGTAAATTCTGAGAAGGAAAAAATCGTAAAAGTGCAGCTGATGTCACATGCTAGGAAAAAGAAGCATGTTAAAGGGAACATATGTGTTTTGAACCACCTTGAAAGGAATGATCCCTGGGTTGAATATCCTGAACGTCAACATCTGAACCAAAGACTAAATACAATCAAACAAGCATGATAAAAAGAACAATGCCACCGTAACAAATTCACCAAAAGCTCAATTTGCTGGATAGAACCAAAACAAGTTGAACTAGAAAGGGCCAACAGGATATAACATGATGAAGTTTCCAGAAAAGAAAAAAAAAACTGAAAGGATTGTAAATGCCTCTATAACATATATATCAAAATCCTCGCTTAACAGCGGATAACAATGGAAACAACCAGTTTTAAATTAGCTAAATTCCACTCTTAAAAAATTGTTTTAGCAAATGTGATTGTAAGAAACCTTTTTAATGATGTTTCAATAATAATGAAAATGTTTCAAGATTTTGTCATTTTTGTGTGTTAAGAATTCTAAGCAGAAGAAAAAGAAGCAGCTTTGGATAAGGATTATTGTAGGATTTAGGCATGATTTAGCTTAAATACTGCCAAATAGCAAAATGAAAACTATAAACCCTGCAGAAAATTAAATCCCGTTCCTTCTCCGTTTTCCCTTAAATCCCAGATTTAGTCAACCCTGTAGTGTCGTGGATTTAAGGGATTTACCTTCGTGGGAAGCTCCCGTCGTGACTTCCGATCCAACAGGAAGAACGTCCTCGAAGGAACTTACGGTAAATCAAAGCCGCGGATGACGGAAAATTCCCTCTAAATGCCGGATTTACGAAATTCTTTGGTTCGGCGGATTTACGGGATTTGCTCGAAGAAGCGCGCGAAAGGGAAAAAGTTACCTTCACAGCAAGCCTGCACGATTTATTAGTAAAAATTTTAATTGTTTCAAAATAATTAATAGGATTAAATGATTTAAATGAAAATAATCATTATAAAATATTATAAATAATAATTAAATAACTAATTACTATTAAAAAAATGTAATAAATATGGTGGAAACCAAGAGGACAATAGTGTGCACAATCCATCAACCTAGCATTGACATTTTTGAATAATTTGACGAGGTAAGCATTAATATAGAATGAATAAACTTCAATTATTTCCATTAAGATTAGAACTATCTAAAAAACGGCATAACCCAAAGCATCAAATTACCATGTTAAATGTGATTTTAAAGAGAGGAAATTATCCTAACCATGTCATAATTAAAGTTTTATTATAAGGAGTTTATTTTCATGACTTAAGTTCATGACATTTATAACTACATCATGATGTGCTTTTTTCTATTCATAATTACAGCTCCTTTTGTTGAAATTGGGAGGAAAACAAATATATTTTGGGCCTTTGGGTCACCATTCCTTCAACATCATTAGTTATTTTGAGGTAATGCCACATAAGATGTTCTTAAATCTTATGTTAATTTCACAATTTTGATCTAACATGTTTATATATATTTATAACTTTTGCAGGGGATTGAAGGAATCCGAAAAATAAAAGATGGCTATAATCCTGCAACATGGATGTTAGAAGTTACCACAATAGCTCAGGAACATATATTAGAAGCTGATTTTAGTGAGATATACAAGAACTCAAAATTGCATGAGTAAGTTAGAATGAGCTTGAGACCATGTAATCTTTCATATATATAATTCCTAACATAAAAATCATTATAGGAAGAATAAAGCAATTATTGCAGAATTAAGCATACCACCTGCTGGATCTGATGATCTTCATTTTTCAACACAATACCCACAAATGTTTCATACCCAATGCATTGCTTGTCTCTGGAAGCAACACTTGTCATATTGGAGGAATCCTCCCTATACCGCTCTGAGGTTTCTCTTCACAATTTTGATAGCCTTGTTATTCGGGACAATATTATGGGATCTTGGCAGTAAAAGGTATATTTCTGCTTAATTCATTTAATTCTTACTCAAATAACTATATCATGCTGTATAAATTTTTTACATGGTTGTAGGTCAAAGCAACAAGATTTGATCAATGTAATGGGCTCCATGTACTGTGCTGCTTTATTTTTAGTAGTCTTCTATTCTAATGGGGTTCAACCAACTATGGCTATTGAGCGTAAGGTCTTCTATAGAGAGAGAGCAAGTGGAATGTATTCAGCAATGCCATATGCATTTGGACAAGTAATAATAATTTGATAATTTCCTATTTTTAGTATATATATATATATATATATACATTGAAACTTAACAACAATATTGTTAATTTGTACGTACATTCAGGTTGTAGTTGAGCAACCTTACATCTTGACTCAATCACTACTATATACCGTCATAGTTTTTTTAATGATCGGATTTGAATGGACAGTAGCAAAAGTTTTTTGGTACATGTTCTTCATTTATTCGCCTTTGTCTTGCTATACATACTATGGCATGATGACCGTCGGTTTAACCCCCAACCAAAGCATAGCAGCAATAGTAGCTGCAGCATTTTACAGCATTTGGAATATTTATTCAGGGTTTCTCATCCCAAGGACGGTAATTGAAATTTATTTTTTTAATTGTGACTTCTAAATTAATTTATCAAATATGCATCTCTTTATTTATGTTAAATAATTTGTTCATCTTATAGAGAATTTCTATGTGGTGTAAATTGTACTACTGGGCAAGTCTGTTGGCATGGACACTCTACAGATTGATTTCTTCTCAATATGGCGATGATAACAATTTTCTTGACACGAACGAAACTGTGGCTGAATTTGTTAAGAGCTACTTTGGATACAGGCATGATTACCTAGGGGTTGTTGCAGTTGTTTTCATATTATTTGCAAGTTTCTTTGCTATTATGCTCGGAGTTGCAATCAAATTTCTGAACTATCAAGCAAAATAAGTTTCTTACAATACATGTAAAATGAAATTCTACATGAAATTTAAGCATTGAATCCTTATTTATATAGGAACCACTATTAAATCTCCTCTGTTATGACATGTACTTTTTCTATGTAGTTTGATTCATTTAGAAGAAAAAAATGTTTCACCAAGTAATCTATTTTTTATGCTTAAAAAGGCATTAGTTACTACAATGCATCAAATTGAGTTTGATTTTACCTACTTTGTAAGCTTGGAATATAATGAAGCCCATACATTATTCCTCTCTCATCAGGGCTTAGTGTGCAGAAGACATTTGCATTTTAAGTCTTATATGAGTTGTATCAGCAATCATGAGTTGCCTTTTCAAGGAGAACTTAGAGACCATAGGTAGAAGATAGTGCCAACAAAACTCATTTTATCTATACCTCAACTAATAAAGATATTTCTGATCTATTAGATGTACCAAATGACTCGGACTCATTAGCATGACCATGAAGAAGCAGATTGGGCTTTGAAAACTTAATTGATCAACATGATTTAGTAGCACATATCAAGCATGACCATTCAGGTCCAAGGTATTTGCTTCCCGAAGATTCAATAATTATATTTGGTATCTAATGACAAGCTGTAAATTTCAAAATTATTAGATACAAATTGTATAAAAGGGCATTTATGAGATAATATCTCAAGTGTCTTCCTCTATTAGTGATCAATTATATGCTTTAAGAAGTCCATTCTAGGATAAATAGAGAACATGCAAGAAGCAAAGCATTGGTTCAGAAGAAGTAGAAAGAAGATCGAAACAAAATAATAGGGGATAGGGAGAAGAGCTTAGAAACCCTTAGTTTTTTTTAATTAAAGAGAAGAAAGATACAGGTGCAAAGGAAACCGTGGAGGGAAGAAGCCCATACATTTATTATTAAATTTATGATTTACATGCAACTCATACTTAATTATTTTTTATTAATAATTGTTAATTAGATTATATTCGTGGACCTCCGAAAGGACGCTGCTTAGCTGCGGAGTGTAGAGGGGTATACGACCGCACCACCCCGAGGGATAGAGATGATCGCAGGCCTCCGCGCTCCTCGCAAACGGGTCAATGGAAGGGTAGATTAGATCGCACATATGACTAACCATTAAGGATAGTGGCTCTCACGAACGCACCCCGATGAGTAGTAATATACACGACCTGACCGTAACAACGGGTTTCCCCCGCTCTAGTGGGGTTTAGTTGTTGTGGAATTTTGTTTCCCACGGACGCAAGCCCCCGTGGTTAATTACATCTCGAGCCTAGGGCCCGAGAAAACTCTCGATTAAGAATCCAATATTATTCTTCCCAAAAAGGGATTAGCACACAAAAGGGAGACTAGGAAGTTCCTACTCAAAAGAAAAGGAATGGTTCAAGTGGCTTAGTCAACATGCACGGCTCACATCCACACTCGAAGGGACTGAGGTTGTTGATGAGGGAAAGAAAATCATGCACTCAAAAAATACAGAGAGAGAGGATAGAAGTGGCGTCATCTACGCGACGTAGATAAATAAGATTTATAGTCACTGAAGAGAAGGGACCAACCCACTATTTAGGCATACTACGAGGCACCCGATGTAGTAGCCTTGAACCCTAAATCTAAGATGAGTTTAGTATTTTTTTGACTTAGAGTATTATCGATTTTATTGATTAGTTATTAATGGATTAAGACATAAATCATAGAAAAATATGTCACTAAGTTTTCTATGTTTTAAAGTCTCTATCCTAAAAGGAACATGCACCCTAAGTTTAGGTTATCTAATACTCGGTCTTTAATTTTTGTCCTTAGGTGTCACTATAGTTATGGGACGAAAAAGATGTGCTTCTAACCCTGTACATGTGTTTATAAGTTTAGGGATCTAAAATAAAAGAAAGTAATCCTAGTTATAAAAAAATGAAGTTTCTATAGAGTCCTAAAGGGTAAGGAGCGTACAACCATGAGGGTCCCTAAATTTTTTTTTAAGTTTAAGGAGACTTACTACACCGGGGGCTATGACCCGGTGGTTCCGCCCGTAGCGCCCCCACCAGACTGAATGGGGGCGACTGATGCTCGGATATGACTGTCCATACTCCTTCGTCTAGTGCTCCAATGCTCCTTGTCCTTTGCTCTCCAAAAGAAGCACCACACAAAACCTTTATGTTATTTGCACGTCAGGTGGGCCACTTGCCTTCTCTTTGGATTTTCTTATTTTTGTGAGTACTTCTACCACATCTATCTCAAAACACAAGTTAGAAAGAAAAATAAGAAAGGCAAGAACCCAGAAAAAAGACGATAAAATGCAACAAAAGAGAGGAATAAAAATAAAAAAATAAAAGAAATGTAGACATTTTTATTGTTGGGCATACTTCTTTGAAGTCAAGTGTGCCTCTAAAATAATATTCTCCCCAATTCAATGTGATACGAATATGGAAGAATGTGTTTTTAATGCATTTGTTGTCCCCATATTCAACCAAAGCACTTGATACATTTAACACAACTAACTAAGCTATTATCTAAATAAAGCTCAAAGTGACAAATGGGAACAAGTTCCCAAAACCAAATCTCAAAATAAGCCTTCATTCCACATTTATCAAAAAACCCACTTTTAGAAGCAAACACTAGTAAAAGGAAGTCAATTCAAATAAGAAAGATCATTCGTTTCAAAAAGATATTAAAGAGACCTTGCTACACAAAGTTCATTATAAGATTATAAATCCCAAAATGTCTTAATGAAAACTTCTAAATGAAACGACATAAAAAACCTTACATAAATCACACACCCAAAACTCTTTTTGACACAAAAAAACAATCAAGTGCTTTCATTTATTTGGCGTGGGGTAAAAAAACCATAAACATTCTCCAATCGGAAAATATCGTAAAACTTTTCATTATAAAACATCCGCAAAATTTGATATAGAACTCCTCAGCACAAAACAACTCAAAGCTTTCGTAAAGCTTCCAACATGCTACACCTCCCAACATTCCAAAGAAACACTCCAAATAGCTACATCTCTACTCGTGCGAAGAGATATTTTAATGTAGCATGCTCCTCTCCAAAAGTATTCATAACCACAAGCAACTAAAGGAGGAAAGAAGAGATGATTTTAGAAGCTACAAATGAAGACATATATGAAATCACTTATTACACTTCCACCCAAAACCATCCTAATGAAACTATACAAATGAGAATTCAAGGCTACATTTAAATCCATATGTAAGTTCGTATTTGGAGCATATGAAAATTCTTTAATCTTTCTCCAAAAGAAAAAAAAAACTTTATTAGAGATATGTGAATACTTAACATGGTTGCTTTCCAACAGCCATTCCGCTTTCATACTACATGCCACTAAAAATTTTCAAAAGATGAAACCTTTAAATTTATGGTTCATAAACGAGAAAAGCCACAACATATTTTTTCTAAAGATACTTTATAAAAGGCTTATGAATACTCATCCTATATATATATATATAAATACTTCCAGACTTTCATCTCGAAAAATAACTTAGAGCATACGATGAACAAAAATCTATATATATCTCATTTTTAAAATAGTTTGGAGCACTAAACGAATGAAAATCTGCATCCAATCAATTCCCAAAGCAGTTTGAGGCATAAAAACAGGGAAAATCTGCATCTAACTCTTCTCCAAAACAATTTTGGAGCACAAAACAGCGAGAAATCTGCACATAACTCGTTATCGAGACAGTTTGGAACTCAAAACAGTGAAAAATATGCACCTATTTGTTTCCAAAAGCAGTTTGGAACATGAAACCAGTAAAAATCTGCAACTAACACATCTCCAAATCAATTTTAGAGCATAAAACCAGTGAGCAAAACTGCACCTAACTTGTTCTCAAATAGCTTAGAACACAAGAAACAGTAAAAATCTGCATATGACTTATTCCCAAAAAAGTTTGGAACCCAATTCACATCAAAATTTATGCAAGAAAATAAAAGAGCATCGTACTTCCTTGATACTAGCAAAGTCATGAAGCTTTTTGCGAATCAATATCTCGTATGCAGTAGTATGGTTTCTTTGAACTTGCATTTCATCATCTCTCTCAGACAAGATAAAACTACAAACCACTTCATCAGTGCTACTTCTGTAGAATCATGCCTTCCAAATTCAACCAACCACATGATCCTCATAAAAAAAACATGCAGAAGCAAATACCTTGAGGATTTAACAGAGGTGTGTTGCAAAGTTTATAAGAGAATGTCTTGTAAGTGTATATTAATCAATTTCAATAAAAAAAAAACATTTTAAGGCGTGGAATAAAATAAATGCCACTAAAGTTCAATATAAAATTTGTTTAAATATCAAAGTTCTCCTGTATCAATAGGTCAAGCATTTAACTGCTAATATTTACTTAAATAATAATTTAAACCCCTTTTTTTCAATTATTTATGTGCCATCGATGGAATAAAAGCAGTCAGATTGAAGATAAGGAAAACTTAATTATGAAAAATAAGATCTAAATAAGAAAATAGTTGACGGTTCATCATTTGATAGATTGATAATAAGAAAAGTAGGTCCAGGGAAATCCGCCCACAAACAGAAGCCATTCACAATGACAATAGTGGTAAATCACGACCACTGCTTCTCCGGTAGAAATGAACTTGAGCACAGAAAAAGAATGATACAAAGTAATACTGCACTTGGTTAACAATGTAAGCACTAATCACAGATATCTGGTAACAGAACCAATACCAGAAGTTGTCCAAGGAGAAAGTTACCTTCAACTTCAACTGATGTGACCACTAGATAAGAAAAGGCGAATCTTGAAGCTTGTCGAACACCAAATCAGTCATTACAAGATAGATATAGGTAAATTGATAACCTGAAAAAATACTATACTTGTCACATATATAAGCTTCGCTGTCACCGTGAAAGCCATATGAGCAAAGGAAACATTCATGTGAGCAAGACTACCCCACGAAACCTCAATATGAGCAAAATAATTATAACTTTCTCTTAACGGTCTTTCACCAAGCACTTGGTGTGCTATATGCAAATGGTCATACAAAACAAGCCAACATGATGATCACACCCAACCAATCTACACAAACTCCCTCATGATTCAGGTGATAATCATCTCAACAAGAAAACATATATGCATAGAAAAGAGAATTAAAGGAAATCTCATTCATCGGAATTTTTTTTTTTTTTTTTATAAGGACTTTAAACAATGCTATCCTTAATACCTCATCACTAAGATGGAGTAAGAATCAAACGTAATAGACACCAGGCCTTCACCAACTGATAATCAACTAGCACAACAAAGCTAGGCAATAAAATTCGGAATGAACACACCCTCAAGCTCACATAAATACACACTTGGAATACTTTTTTAGTGCACAGACAATCACAGAGCTAGACACAGTAATTAAATTTTGGACTCAATGGGTGAGAGTAAGAAATGGAAAAAAAGGTGGGAGAAGAAGAAGGAAGAGTGGAAGAAGGGAATTAAGAAGAAGAAGAAAACCAGGGAGAGGTGGAAAAAGGGGAAGAAGTAGGAGAAGAAGAAGAAGAAAGAAGTAGGAGAAAAGAAAGGGGAGGAAAATAAAAGTTTGGTCAGAACCGAAGAGAGACGAGAGCGCGAGCCCCAGGGATTTCGGGTGTCCGGACCTAAAATCGGAAATTATTACGTCCCGGTCAAAAATCAAATGGTCCTTAATACCAAGTGCTCAATATCAAGTTTTTGATGATGTGGCGAGTGGTTATTGGCCTCTGAACTCGTTCAATTGACCGGACATAATAATTGCTCCCGCTCAAGGGCGTCGGTCTCAGGTTGTGAAACCCCAGAGACGAAGGGAGGCTCCCGAAATCAGAGCCAACGGGCCTGAGGGGATTCCATCCTTTTGAAATCCTTCCATACATGCTCGTTGAAAAATCATTAACCAGGCTTGCATTCCTCCTCAAACCAGGAGATCAAGCCACTGAGGATGCTAAAATAGCAAGATCAAATATTTTTAATGAAATCAAGATTGTCGGATCTGATCTATTGATTCGGGATCAATTTCAAATCACGAGAAAGTCAATTGAGTCTTAATTTAAATTAGATTTGAGTTGAAATCAGGCTCGATGGAATTTAATTAATGAAATTGAACCGGAATCAATGCAAACTCTATTTGAATCGGGCTCGACGAGACTTTATTAAATCAATCAAAAAGAACCGTTGAGGGCACTCTAACGAAAATTGAGGTCAACAATATTTAAGAATTTTAAAGCCGTTTTTTTTTAAATGAAATAATCATGGTAGCTTTCTAATTACGCATCGTTAATTTTACATAAAAAAGTTTTATATTTGTCAAAGTATATTTACTATATTAGCATTAAAGATTTAATACATATATTTATAGAACAATAATTATCTTATACTATAATATATGAGCTAAAAAAAAATCAAATATTTGAATAGCAGATTGACTATGATTATCATTATTTTTCATCATAAGCGACTTTAATTGTGATGCATCATCCATTTTGACTTTAGAGAGCTCGTCTGCTAATCTCATAATAACATTGGGTGTTATATTTACACCAATCTGTATTTATTAAATAATTGTCGTTTGCAAATATTCAAGCCCCAATGTACGTGGGCTCCAAAAATTCGCGCCCCAATCTCTTCAGGGACCCCCTTCCTTTCCTTTTTTTTTTTCATTTTGTTTTCGGGTTGTCGAGGAGAGTTTTAACAAGTATGTTCATGGGTAAATTTTCAGAAGGCATATTAGATTTGAAATAAGACACTACCCAGAGATTTCACCCTCATTTTGTGAAGACTTTTTTATCTAAGTTTTGGTTTTCTATAGGCACAAACCCCTATAGTTAATTACCCCTCCCAATAATGAGACCTCCCAATAATGAGAAAGAACTTTGGATTAAGGTTGGTTGTCAAACATATACGTAGAGATACATAGTATTATAAGCATAAGCAGTTATGCGTTTTGTCCCACACACACTGTTCTGTATTTTCCTCCTCATGGTGACTCATACATATAGATATCCTGTATTGTATTCCAATAGATAATAATAATATTTTCCTCTCTTCCGCTTACCTTCTCTGTTTCGTTCAAGCCTCTCCTCCCGTCTCTTCACTCTCACATGGTATCAGACTGCCAGGATGAGGGATAACGATTCAACCTCCCTCAGCCAACCCGACTCTACTACCACCATGTCTACCGGCTCTCAAGAACTCCTCATCCCGCCGACATTGAAGTTCATTCTCTCTAACATCAAGAATCTGATTCCCTACACCCTCACCGTTGAGAACTACATGCTATGGCGGACACAAATCTATCAACACCTATCTGCAAACGGGTACGCAGACTATCTCACCGGCATTGCCGAAGCTCCTCCGGAAACTCTTTCTGCAGATCTCGCAAAATGGCGCCTCGTCGACACCAATCTCATGTCAGCCCTCTTCTCCACAATATCTCAGACAATCTTGCCTTATGTCATCAACGCCACCTCCGCCCACGAAGTTTGGACGGTTCTTGAAAAACGCCTTCAAGCATCTAGCCGCTCACGGATCCTTCAGCTCAAGAACGAGCTTCATCACATTCAGATGCAAACACTAACGATGCAGCAATATCTAGCAAAGATTAAACAGCTCGTCGACTCAATTGCTGCGTCTGGCACCAAATTAGATCCCGAAGATATTATCCTGTACACACTAAATGGTTTACCCGCCCAATACAATTCAATCAAAACCTATATACGATCATCTTCTCTTCCCGCCGATCTTGACTCCCTCTACTCGTTACTCTGCAATGAGGAGCTCCACATCAATCAAGATCTCAAGAAAGAACCGTCTCAGCTGCCAGTTGCCCTCTACACAAACAAATACAACCCCAATCGATCCAAGAACTCAAAAAGAACATCACAATACCGTAGCAACAACAACAACCGATCAACCTCAGGTACTGATCAACCCGCCACTTCAAATGCAGGACCGAACATTTCAAACAACCAACGTCCGACGTGTCAAATCTGCGGCAAATCCGGTCATACCGCTATTACATGCTGGCATCGATGCAACATGAACTACAACTCCAATCCCAACCCAACACCCCGAGCGAACCTTGCTCAATCCACGCAAGAAGGCGGTCAAAGCTGGATCTTGGATTCTGGCGCCACGACTCACATGACATCGGCTGGCACCATTCTTCAGAATTCAAATGTGTACCAAGGATCGGACTCTGTTTCAACAGCTAACGGCTCCACTATGTCCATACAAAATTATGGCCAAGGTTTGCTACCTCTTCCAAATACTCCGCGTAAGCTTCACCTCTGTCATCTTCTTCATGTTCCCGCCCTTACACACAATTTACTTTCTGTCTCCAAACTAACAAATGACAATGCGATATCAATTACGTTTGATTCTAATGGCTTTCATGTTAAGGATCTACAGGATCATCAAATCCTTCTCCATGGTCGCCTACATAATGGAGTTTATGAACTCCAGCTTGCACCCGATCGAAACCTGCGGGCTCTTCATACCACGACTCCAACACCGATTACTTGGCATGCTCGTCTCGGGCATCCTAATCATCAAATCTTTAACTTTCTTGCATCGTCTAATTCTGGTTTTAATAAAATTTCTTCAGATTTTTGTTGCATTTCTTGTCAATCGGCTAAAAGCCACAAACAGAAATTTTGTAACAGCAATTCTGAAACAAAGAAACAGTTTGAGTTGATCCACTCGGACCTATGGGGACCGGTTCCTCAATCCGAACACTCTACTTTTCGTTACTACGTAATTTTTATAGATGATTTTACTCGTTACTGTTGGATATATTTCATGAATTCAAAATCTGAAACGATTAACTGCTTTAAAAGTTTTCTCAGTCTTATTAAAACACAATTCGATTGTACACCAAAACGCTTTCGCTCAGACGGTGGAGGCGAGTTCACAAGCACTGCCTTCCTCTCCATTCTTCAAGCTCACGGCATACTTCATCAAATCAGCTGCCCTCATACCCCAGAACAAAACGGCTTAGCGGAACGTAAACATCGGCACCTCCTCGACATCACCAGAACATTGCTGCATGCGGCAAACTTACCGGACAAGTTCTGGCTCGAAGCTATCGCTACCGCCAATTACCTTATTAACCGATTACCTTCCAAACCACTATCACTCAAGTCTCCCTACCAAATGCTCTACAATGCCACACCGGATTACTCACATTTACGAACGTTCGGCTGCCTATGTTTTCCCTGGTTACAACCATACACGCATAACAAATTTGAACCGAGATCTCAACCATGTCTATTTCTCGGTTACTCACCCAACCACAAGGGATACAAATGTTTTAACTTGAGCAACAACAAAATTCACATATCCAGGCACGTGCAATTCTACGAAAACATTTTTCCGCTGCACAACAAATCAACATCGGATTCACTCAGCTCACCGTTAATCAGCTCCGTTACCCCTCCTCTTCTCCTAATGCCTACTTCCACAATCTCCACGGCAACAGATCCTTCTCATAAGACCAATTCAGATCCACCGATCACAACTGCTCCTTCTCATTCTACAAATGATCAGACTCATCAGCTTTCATCCAGCCCGGAGCCACGCCACAACTCTGCACATCCATTCCATCCTATGCAAACAAGATCAAAATCAGGGATTACAAAACCAAAGCAGCTCCTCTCTCTACTGAGCAATTCCGATCCTCTGCAAACTCCTACAACTTACAAGCAAGCATCCAAAAACAAAATCTGGCAGGATGCAATGAATAACGAATATCAAGCACTTCTCAAACAACAAACCTGGACACTTGTACAAAAACCGGCCAACAAACCGGTTATTGGATGCAAATGGACTTACAAAATCAAGCAACTTCCAAATGGCCAAATCGATAGATACAAGGCGCGACTCGTTGCACTGGGATATGCTCAAATCTTCGGTCAGAATTACAACGAGACTTTTAGTCCCGTAGCAAAAATGGTAACAATACGCTTACTCTTAAATCTTGCAATCAACCATAATTGGCCCATGCTATAGCTAGACGTCTCCAATGCGTTTCTACACGGCGACCTCCAAGACGATATATACATGAGTCAACCTCCAGGCTTCGAGGATCCTCTCCGCCCGGATGCCGTTTGTAAGCTACACAAGTCTCTCTACGGTCTCAAACAGGCGCCCCGTCAATGGTTTCAGAAACTCACAATGGTACTTCAATCAAACGGGTTCAGGTGTAGTCGTTCCGATCCATCTCTGTTTATTTTTGCAAAACTTCACATCCGAATTTACTTCTTAATCTATGTTGACGATATCATTATGACAGGAAACGATCAACAACACATTCAAATGATCCTTGCCGAACTCAGATCCGCGTTTGCCCTTAAACAATTAGGAGAAATTTCTCTTTTTCTCGGCATTCAAGTGACTCGATCTAACAAAGGATTCTTTTTATCACAGGCACATTATGCTCAGAAATTACTTGAGGAAGCCGGTCTCTCAAATTGCAAACCAGCGCCTACACCTATAGCTCCAACATCCAAACATCAACTGCCAAACACCAAACCATTTCACGATGCATTTCTCTACCGACGGCTATCAGGTGCTCTTCAATACCTTTCCATCACACGACCTGACATTGCTTTTGCTGTTAACCAGGTGTGTCAACAAATGCATTCTCCGACCGACCGAGACTTTCAACAACTGAAACGCATACTTCGGTATGTCAAAGGAACTGTTTCCTATGGTCTACCGATCATAGCCGGCGACACCAACCTTCGCACATTCACTGATGCAGACTGGGCTTCAGACAACACAGATCGCAAGTCCATATCAGGATTCTGTACATTCATGGGACCTAACTTGATCTCCTGGTCGGTAAAGAAGCAAATTACAGTAGCAAAATCTTCAACTGAAGCTGAGTATCGAGCCTTATCGGCAGCTACCTCAGACGTTCTTTGGCTACGACGACTCGCCGACGAACTTCAGCTACCACAGAAAACACCGACTACGATCCTATGTGACAACATCTCTGCAATTGCAATAGCGAAGAATCCGGTGTTTCATGCCCGCACGAAGCACATCGAGATTGATTTTCAATTCATACGTCACCACATTCTCAACAATAACATCTCCATACAACACATCTCGTCACAGGAGCAAATTGCAGACATCTTAACTAAGCCGTTCGCAGCTTCTCGGTTTGAATATTTATGTAACAAATTATCCATTCAATCACAGAATGCATAATTTGAGGGAGAATATAAGCATAAGCAGTTATGCGTTTTGTCCCACACACACTGTTCTGTATTTTCCTCCTCATGGTGACTCATACATATAGATATCATGTATTGTATTCCAATAGATAATAATAATATTTTCCTCTCTTCCGCTTACCTTCTCTGTTTCGTTCAAGCCTCTCCTCCCGTCTCTTCACTCTCACAAGTATCTGGTGTATAGTAGCAGCATGTTTGGTATGCGAGAATTTCATATTTAAAATTAAAAATTTGACCATATTGCACTTACAGGTGATGGTGATGAGTGATGATGAGTCTGATCAAGATCTCATGGTTTCATCATCTCGAGCCAACATGATTCCTAGTCTACTTAGTCAGAGGAGGTAGTCAACCAAACCTAACATAAGGATCCTTATCCGTAGTCACCAGTGTGGTGCCATTTGGTGATGAAATCACCAGATAGAGGACACATGTCACATCCTTACTATGAAGAGACTGATTGAGAATGAATCATAGTGATTATTTTAAAATTTTGAATTTTTATGGGCATTTAGGAGACATTATAAATTTTTATGATTCTCTCTGGTTGAGATTTTCTATCAACATGGCTATCATCGCAAAAATATATTATAATCACAATAAAATATTTATATTTTTTTAAGCTTGAAAGCATAAAAAAGTATAGGGCCCCCTCTGGTTGATACAAACATTTAAAACGGCCATTATTAGGGTTACGTTGGTGGTCAAATTTTTGTTGATTGAACATTGTCGATTCTGTCAATTTATTGACAGAGAATCAAGTTCAAATCTAAATTCCTTTCTTAACCCACACAACATCATCAAGCATCACATGTGTACCTACGTTACGCTCGTCGGGATCCATACAAGTATATATTATTGAATGCATTTATATGGTTGTTCTATGTATGCATGCTATTATTGGAATGAAGCCCTAGCCTCTCCATATTGCAAATACATACTGGAGGATAATTGGAAGGTGAGTTATATTAATTAATCAAGCTCGAGTGTAATCCTATGAGTTCAAGATGACTTACGAGCCGACTTGTTTATAACAAAGAGAGAAAATTATTATGATTTAAATAATATTTATAATAAAATTATTAAAAAATGAGAAATTAGAAGATAAATCATAAATAATCACTTGAAATGAGAAGGATATATAATTTTCAAATATTTTTGATAGCTTTATAGATGAAAATATGAATTCTAATGTATTTAAAGTGTATTTTATAATAATATTTTTAAACTTGCTTGTAAGCGAACTAACGAGTGAGTCAATGTTGGCTCAAATCTAACTCATTTGCTCATCGAGCTTAGCTCATAAGTTATAGAGGCAAGTTAGTTTAACTCACTTATACATTGTTACATATAAATTGTACCATAAAAAGGCTAAAGGAAAGGTTTGGCTATAAATTTGGAGTCATTGGTGGTTTGAATTATTTTTTGAGTTACACTTGTCTCGAATTACTTTAAGATTTCAACTTTTTTTCGGACAACTTTCATATTGCTTCTTAAAGCAGCTTTTTAGCACAAAAAAGTTAGAATTTTGTACTAAAAAACTGCTTTAACAAGCATTAAGAAAACCATCCCAAATGAAGCCTTCATTTGAGACATCTTTCTAATTGTTTTTTTAAAGCAGCTTTTTAGTATAATTTTTTTTTAACTTTAAATTTTTGTATTTAAAATATGATTTAGAAAGTATTAAGAAATTTATTCCAAACTAAACCTAAATTTGGCCCTAATAAAGTTGATTTTTGATGATGTGTAAGCCTAGGCTCCTTTTACAATGCTAAAATTGTTTATAAAATATTTAAGATGTATAATTAGTTAAATACTGTAAAAAAAAAAATATTATGATTATTATAAATTATAATAATTTTTTCTAAAAATTTGATAAATAAATTCTTATAATTATTATATTTTAATGGTTCTAATAGTAAAAAACTCATTTTTATAATAAAATATCTGAAATAAAAAAATAATCAAATAAAAGTATAGCAGTAGTTTGTAAACTTAAAGGGTGGAAAATGTTTAATTTTATTTATTAAACAATAAACTTTTAAAAATAATTTTGATTTATATAACAAAAAAAATCGCACGTGTTTTTAAAATAATTTGACGAGCAAAATAAATAGACTTTTTTATGAGCTATTAAGAGATAATCATGCCTTCTTCTCCTGGGTTGATTTTTTCCCTTTGTAGCATTTCTTTTGTTTTGGCTATCCCGGGTTTTTGGCTTGTTGGCTTACGTTGTATCTTTTGTGTTATTTTAGAATAAAATTTTCTTCTTTAAAAAAAAAGGGAAGTTTGTAGCAAAAAAATTTCTAGCCCTGCAAAGCTTGGATACAAATCTCTCTTGTTTACGTGTTAGATCTTCGTGCACGAAAAGGATACAAAACTCTATCTCTCTCACTTGTCAGGAATTTTAGCCTACAATATTATTGACAGTTAAAAAAAAAAAATAAAAGTCAAGCCTGCACACCTTAATTGAACTCATAGGATCATAATTGAGTCAAGCGTGACCCTCATCAATATAACTAGCCTAAAACTAAGTCGAGTCCAAACTGAGTCCAATCAAGCCAAATTCCTCTAATCAAACTCAATACTTGCAAGCTAGCATCAAATACTTATGACATTGATCCATAATTGTCCCTTAAGATTTTTTTTGAACAATTAATGGGTCAAATCAAACACTTAAATAAGATGAGCTACACTTGAGGGCACTAATAATGGTTTTTCCCAATTGGTCTGTAATAGGAGTTCATAGATTAAGATCCATTTTAACTTAGAAAGCAACTTATGTTGAAACCATTAATTAAGATCCATTGGTCTCTATATGTGTATCATGTTTATTCACTAATGATGATATGGATTCTGTTATGTTATTACACGTATGTCCTCATTTCTTAGGATGCCACATGCATTATTGATTTTGATACATTATATATTAACAATGATTATCAAGGCTAGAGTAATCTTAATGAGGCTAAAGTCTTGAAAGAATTATTGTTAAGATTTAAGAGAAACCCAAAAAAGTTGAGGTTGAAGAAGACTATACTATACCATGACTACCAAGTTAGATATGGTATTAATAGTTCAACTTTGAACTAGTTGAGTCTTGCAACTTAGTGTGATAGAGCAAAAAATAAAGGAGATGTAATCAAAGAAATTTTGGCTTCTTCACAACTTGTCTAACAATAGGGTAAGGTTGAAGATATACATCCTCATAAAGCTGATTATAATGTCTTAACATATTAGATGAAATTTCTGATGATTTTGGGTATATGTGATGCTCTCTTAATGCCTCTTGAATTATGAGAGACATTCTAGGAAGTACTTGTTGATCCTAACAAATTATTGGCACAACTTGGTAGGATTAGTGCATGAGAGGCCATTTACTTAAAAGAAACCCTCAAAATAATCTTTTAGGATGAAGATCAACTCTTAGGGACTACTGATCATATGAATGTTAGGGTCAACATGATATTGATAGATCTTGTTTGAAGACTCTTAACTACCTTGAAATAAACATGTAAGAATTATGTTTTGATAATGTTATATTGTGGGATTTTAATAAGAAAGTGAGGACTTGGTTGAATAACTCAATTTCTTTAAGTTGGGCCAGAAAAAATTTAGTTTATCGGTGTCTAAATCAATAGTGGCCGAGCCATTGAATATGATCAATAAAAAAAGGATAAAAATAGAAAGTGTCAATATATCTAAATTTAATAAGAATTGAAGAAGTTCCAAATGCATTATCTTTGTAGTTATGTACAAGCCATAACAATATTTGTTCAAAAACAAGAGGGGCAAAGTTACTATTTTTTTGTGCCTCCATGTGAACAGCTTAAGGTGAAACATATTATCTCCTACAGTGTACTTGAATCCTTAGTCCATAATTATTTTGAAAATCATGAAGAGCCAACTGCGAATGAAGTAGTCTAGCAGTTCCTTCAGGAGGATTCTTAATAAGTACATGTTTATCTATCTATACAAGCTAAATTCTGCTGAATAGTAGTGGAAGACCAATGCTCCATGATTCAACCAAGGGTTGGGCTATACTATAATAGAGTATGCGAGCTCTGTCAATTGCTTTATGATATACAAGCTTTGTTAAGGTTGATGATATTTTCATAACTAACATGAAAAAATTCAAATCCAAAAAGAACCTCTAAATTTTAAGAAAGATGGTTAAAATAATATTTATGAATTGGAAGACAATAAATATGAATGAAAGAAAAATCTTGTCCTACCTTTATAGGTGCTTAACTTTACAAGCAAGAAGCTAGAAAACTTACTGTAAAACTCCATCTTATTAATAAAAAAATCAATTAAATTAAAATGGTATTGCAGTCTTGTGAATACAAAAGAACAGAGAGGAGTGTAGACATGGATAAAATGAAACGAGAGATCCACTGCAAGGGAAAGATAGAGTGAGAGATGAAGAGAGAGAAGGAAACATAGAGACAAAGAGATCGAGGGAAGAGAAGAAGTTTTCAACATGGAATTTGTATTCACTCGATTTTTGACAGGGATAAAGTCGCCTCCTAAAGTGAGAGGGAGACTGAGAGATTGATTGCATGAATTGGGACATATAGTCAAGTGGACTATATGTATTAAGAGTTTTATATGATGAGGTCGAAAATTTTAAATATAATTATAAGAAGAATAGAGTTTATTATATTATCTATGAGTTAATGCTATAGAAACGTGGCATTGCTACTCCTAGTGACAAGAAAGCTACCTCAAAGTAATCCTTCCTAACTCATCTCAAGCAATTCCTATTGCTTTTTATTTTTGGTTTTGTGTAGTAGGGGTTCAGGTTGACCCGACGGGTTGCCGGGTTAACCCGGAAACCTGTTTAAAATGTGTTGCTGGCATCTGCCCCGGCTGCCCGCGCTCTGCCCGCCTAGCTGCCCACGCGACAACCCAGCAGCCTGTCGATGCCACCCGTGCGCGCTAGCGCCTGCTCGAGCGCTCGCCAAGACCGCCCACGCGCACTCCCGCCTGCCCTCGGACGCCCAAACCTACCCAGTTGCCCGCTAAAGCGCGCACCCGAGTCCTGCTGGCGTCAGCGACGTCTCGCCGCAAACTCACGTCCGCTTCCTGTGTCGGGTCAGATCAACCCGGCAACCCATTGGGTCGGGTCCGGGTCGAATTTCCGACCCGACCCGAGTTGGGTTAGGGTCAACCAGTTTGAACCTGGGTCAGTTCCGAGTTCGACCCGAATCCGACCCGTGACCCAATTTTGACACCCCTAAAATATGGAAATAGTACTAAAAAAAATGGAATTTATTGAATAATTTTGTCTACTTAATATGTTAGCTTAAAACTGAAAAATGAAGTGATTAGAGACCTGAATTAAACTGCTAGATATTTAACCTTTTCAAATACTTAAAATCCTCTGGCTCGACCTTCCGTCAAATCAAAAATGAATTAAACAATTAATACTTTTTTCCTTCACCAGAATATTCATATCAACTCCAAAAAATCTCTCAGAAGTAACCTTCTATGTAACATCAGACGTCTCATCTTTCCCATAGGTAAAGTCCAAATCAATATTAATGACTTTAGGATCAGTCGGTTTCAAAATACACTCTCCTTCTCATAAGAGACATTAAGTAAAGTAATTTCTACACACTTCTTTTTTGCATCTGCTACAGCAGCATCCCAAGATGAAGAAACTACCTTCTGAACTGGTAAGTGCATAGAAATAAAGTCATCATTTGAGGTATTCAACTCAGAGAGAGCAATTAGTTCTCCTTTCCTCATTGCAACAACATTTTTATTGAATTGATAGTCTCTACAGCAAGAAGATGAATAATCTCAGCAGGCACAGGAACTCTAGATTTAAAGCTGTAGCATCTAAATCCACCTTCAACTTCTTCAAGAAGACAATATAAAAGGAATGATATGATCTCTTGGAATACATGGCTCAAAGAAGATGAATAATCTCAGCAGGCTCACTTTGAAAAATTAAATATTTATAAACTTCCTAATAACGAGGGGTATATTTAAATAAAATTAAAATTCAACTCAGAAGATTAAATCTGAACCATCCACATGGTATCCAATTAGATGTTATAAATACACTTGGCTAACTGAATTTCATTCAACAATCAGATTCCACATGAAAGCAAATAAGCAATAAATAGGATCAAATTCTTGCCATTCAAAAAGATGAATCATAACCAATCACCGCTCATACAAGGTGATCTTTCAGGGCATCTCCAACCGAAATTCTCATTTTTCACTGCAAAATGCAGTAAAATCAAAAAGTGCCATGATTCATCTCCAGTGGAACGCAATTTTGCCCCCAAATCATCGCTCGTTTCTTTCGCGCCTTTCTCAGACGAGTTCGGTAGAGAGAAAGAAATGGCGCAAGTGAACAGTGTGACGCCAATATTGGGGTTGCACTGTTCAACTGAGATCAAACGGTTGCGACGTTTGAGGACCTCCATTCGGCTGTTTGCCGAACGGTTGGAGATGGTCTCAAAGAAAGGGACTCAGCCGTTTCATTTGGTGAAACCCTTCCAAAAGCATAATTTTCATTCCTCAATGAAGACAAAGGTTCGATCAGCATCCCTTTATAACAACGGAAATGTTTCCTAAAGGCTGACTCACAGGAACAAATGGAATCACCTTCCCAATTTTTTGCAATCCTATTTGTATTTGATAAATGTTCCCGGCTTAGATGAAAAGAAGGATTTCTCTCTATTACACAATAGATCTATGTCATAAGATCGAACTACTTATTCTTCTAAACCTAGTTATTTAATTTATTTGTTTTTATCAAAATCACAACAAAAAATTTCTTTAATTTAGGAACTCAAGAGAAGATTATATTTTCCTTCATATTCAACCAAATAGTCAAAAATCTATAAACAAAGTAAGTTTATTGCTTTTGATTAGTACAATATTAATGCAAACTTCAAGGTTTCTTCCATTTTGAGAAATGAAAAAAGTGGCATTACCTTCTAGCAAAAAGTGGAATTGGCATGACCTTCTAGTAACATAAAGCATGTTCTTCATTTTTAATTAGATGCATCTATTATAACCAACAACAATCTAAAAAGGCATGGACAAAGATCAAGACATTTAATCTTACAAAGAAAACTCTTGGTAAATATATCTCTTGGGGAGGCTTTAGAGAAGGACTCATTTCAGGAGTTTGATATTATCTCAAATAAGTTCCAGGCATTATAATTCCTCTCGAATATTTATTGCAGCATTTTGGGAAAAGACAGTACATGAATGGAAAACATACTACAACTATTATATCTATTGTTTACTACAAAAAATGTCTACTCTAACTTTAATATTTATGAAGGCTTAGTTCATCTTCCAACGATAACTATAAATATAACAATGACACATAATTGGTGGTTCACAAATAAACTAAAAAACACTACACTGCTACTTAATCATAACTCTTCCTCTCTTAAGAAGATTGATTGCACTTACTAATACTCATTGGTCGTACTCTGATTTCTGAAATAAATATTTAGTCTTGGCTTGCACAATAGTGGATGTAGGTCATTTGATCAAACGACTGCATATGTTATGCTTACTAATCCTGTTTTGATTATTTTTTCTTAGCCTCAACATTGAGTAACACAAGAATTTTTTCTTGAACTATTAACATTTGTACTCCTCTCATCTCAGGACAAAAACAAGTTTCCACCATTTATATTCTTCGTGCCTTCTATGAGAACTCAACTATTACTCTAATAGAAAAAAATAGTAGAAGAGAAAATTGACAATAATGATAATCAATTTGATTCCCAAGCACAACTTAGAATTATGCACTGTAAGCATCATATTAGAGAACCTTCAAACAATACATTTGACACTCAAGAATAACCGGAAGTCCGCTTCGTAGAAATTTGTCAGCATTTTACTACAGTGATTGAGGAAATGAATATAACCTCTACATTCCAACCTATATTGATTATTCAGCATACTCGCCCACCCAATAAGGAAAATGATGTTGTAATCAATGACACAACTTTTCACCCGCATACTATGATGTATGACTACCCATTCAAACTAGATCTTTTGGAGGAGATGGTCATGCTGAAGTTCAAGGCTAAAATGTGTTAAGATACTATTGACCATTCTAATCACATCAAGACATTTCAAGAATTTCTTATCACTATACAATATATTGGATGCTATAAAATAAATCCTATACACCTACACATTTAGGAACTTAGCATAAAAGTGTCTCAATCAACTTGTACAAAAAATTATCCTATTTGTTCTTTGCATAATGCCTTGCATCAAAGAGGCCGTTCAGGATCTTTCAATCTCTATTATATATTAAATAGATAGGCAATAGCTTGAGAGAATCTATGTTGAAGTTCAACAAGGCCTCCCATGAAGTGACAAGGTTAGGAGTCATTGGCCAAGTTCACATTAATTTGAGGGTTTCAACTAGAAAGCTTTAAATTCTCCATCGCTAAGAATCCTTCCAACACTAAATAATAACTACAATAATAATAATATTTCTTTCCATCCAGTGAAGAAAAATAGGAGGGTTGATTGTTCTAAACATGAAAATCAATTTAGAACACCACCTCATATGGATCTTAGGAGGCGCCAACAATTGGTAACTCTTACAAGGTACTTCGACATCGACCTACCTCCTTTAAATCAATCACTTGCCACACTCATGGCAATGATTCAAAATAGGGAGTGCATCAAATGGCAGGCTCCAATTAGAAAAATAGTAGAAGGTTTAGATAACTTTAAGAAAACGGATACGCGTTAGCCGGAGAAAGGTAAAGGTAGCTCGGGAAATTGAAGTCTCCGAGCTCCATAATTCGGAGTATGTACATCTCTATTGGTGGAGGTTAGTATTCTGGAAATTCTGTACTGTAACTAAATGAAACTAGATGAATGCCGCTTTGCGAACTCGATTGTATCTGTGCACCGCAGAAGCAGTGCAGTTAGATCGAGTTTCAGGCCTACTCAATGGGTAGAATGGAGTACGACTGGGTTCTCGATGGTCATACAAATTCACCGAGAATTTGGAAGTTCTAACTTTATCATATTGATGAGGACTATAATATCAAGGATTGTAGAGTATTTAGGCTCTACATAAAAAATTAATAAGGTATTGCTATCTTAAAAAGTATCTTGCCAACTAATTTGAGAATAAGCAACTTTAAGAGGGACAAATTGTTGTATCGCAGGTGTAGTCAAAATAATTTGATTAGGCAGATGAGTAAAAACTCTCCATAAATGAAAGTGAATATAGTTTTTTATCTAAATTTATATTAGAAACAGTAATATTATATGCGATATAATTTTTAATGTAATTTTTTTGGCTTTATATAAATTTGCTGTAAAAAATATGAGACTTGTATAACTTTTACTTTACCTTTTTTTTTAAGTGCTGATAATAAAAAGCCTATCGGCTATCATATTAAAAACTCATGAAAAAAATGTGGTTTACTTAGATTAATATTTTTTAAAATTTTTTAGAGTGGCGTATTTAAATGAGTGCATTTTCTGTAGATATCCTATGAACGGCTGGAGATTATTCATTCGCATATTAAATAGACAATAAATTTAGTAAAATTGACATGAGAAAGGGACGGTACGTACCGCGTACTTGTGGTTGATCAAAGTCCCTATATATAAGACCAGAGACGCCTAGATCGGACCAACTGACAGTCCAGAAAGCCAGTCGTTGATTCGTTTCCCCTCTTCCTCTCCTTTCACCACCGGCCGGTGATGGCCGTGGAGATCGCCGGAACTTGCTTGCATTGGTCTCAGCCGCCGCACCTCCGAGGCCCTATCTCGGCCAAAACCGTAGCCCACGCCATTTCTTCTCTCCTTTACACTTCCTTAAGCAACTCCCACGATCGCGTCATCACGCATAATACTGCCCATCATACACCCTTCCTCGGAACTGCCCTTCTTCATCACTGTCATCAAAGAGAATTAGTGAGAGGTGGAAGAAAAAGGGTTTCTTGCAGTGCCAACCTCGACGGCTTCGTTGATGGCGGCGAAAACGAGGAGGAATTTGTGAAGAGGGTTAACGAATTAAACCTCAAATTTAAAATCGAAGCCGAATCTCAGAGAATTCAAGATGCAGAAACCAGCAATAGTTGCGACGAATCAGCCCCTTCTTCTTCTTCTTCTTCTTCATGTTTGGAAGAAATCCATTCCATTCCCCCCGCTTCCGACTCGATTTCACCTCTCCCGATTTCAATAAACCCCGAAATTCCAGCGATGCCGCCGGAATCTTGGGCTGGCAGTGACGGATTCGCGTTGCAAAAGATGGAGCGGAGGGCAAATAGCTTCGATATACCCCTGTCGCTGCGAATTCTGCAAAGCAAGAAGAAACGATGGGAATCGGATGAGATGACGGACTCCGTCTACTCCTCCGTAATGAAAGCCTTCTCCTCTATGGTGTTTATAGTGCGCGAGCTCCAAAGCCAAGTGATTCGCATGCGAGAAGCCCTACTCTCATCCGACAATTTCCAAATCCAGGAGACCCTCGCAAGGGTCCATAGCGAGCTCCATGCCTCTTTCGTCTGGCTCTTCCATCGTATCTTTTCGTCCACTCCCACCCTCATGGTCTACCTCATGCTCCTTCTCGCCAATTTCACCGTCTTCTCAATCACCGACCACCATGCCGCCACCGCACCCTTGCCGCCACCTCAATCCCTCTCCGCCTCAATCGAAGAATCCCAAAACCCTACTCCTCGATTCAATTCATCCACCATCAAAACATTCTCCGTCTGCAGATCTTCCGCCGTCGGTGGAAACGGTAGTGGCGGTGGCAAGCCACCGGCGATCACCGCCTCTGCGGACGACGGCTCGGATCGGTCTTCATCTTCCTTGGGTGACGGAGGCATGATCTTCTCAAAGGCAATTTCGATGGCGGCTATGGACGAGGAGATGGCGACGGCATGGAAAGGGATAGTGGAGAATACGGCGGAGATGATTATGGCCAGCGGGCGGCACGAGTCGCTGATGGATCCCCACACGTTGCGGCGATTCGTGTCACCCGTTACGGTAGAGGCCGAGCCGGACGACTTATCGGCTTACTCTGCGACGGAGCTGTCGTACAGGATCGCACTCTCCGAGAACCCCGACGACGCTCTCCTGCTCTCAAATTTCGCCCAGTTTCTTTACACTGTTCGTCGCGACCACGATAGGTAAACTCTTGAATTATTCATTAAAAAAAAAAAACTCAATTTTGTGTACGAACAATAATCTGTTAACGACTTCACTAAAAAAAAAAAAAAACTTTATTCCTCCGAAATAATTTATGAAGGGCCTGTCTGGCGTATAAAAGGAATGCACGTATTTAAAATATTTTATAATAATTTAAATATTTTTTTATTTGAGTAAAATAAATATTATGTATACTTTAAAAATTGTGGTTGACGACTATGGTGGGCGGCCTTCAACGGCGAGTAGTTGATGGCGATGATCAAAGGCGGTTGACAGTGGCGGCGGGTGGTGTTGACGATGATAGTAGGTGGGCGGTGGCCAATAATTGACGACAACATTTAAATAAATTTATAGTGCATTTGAAAATCATTTTAATTTATACGTCAAATTTGAACTAGATATTGAATTCATACATTAAAATTTAATATTGTATTTATTTTATTTTAAATCAAATACAAATATTCTTGAAGCCACTAATGTTTAAAATTCTTTATACTCATTTTATTGCAAATCAAATAGCCCCTACAACAATTATAATTATTTTGAATGAATTTTAATACGAAATTATATTAGAAATAGCATAAAATTATTGATATGAATAATTTATATTATATTAATTTTAAATGAATTTAATACGTTTTAAATTTATTTTTCATAAAAAAAAGCTGGACTTAAATTTTAAAATAAAAAAAAAGTTTGAAGGTGAGTCTTAATTTTGTTCCCTAATTTTCCCCAAAAAAAAATCTTAATTTTGTTGTCGGGTGCTGAACAGGGCGGAGGAATATTTTAAGAGGGCGTTACGAGCTGAGCCGGCGGAGGCGGAGACACTATGCCGGTACGCGAACTTCTTGTGGGTGGCGAGGAAGGATTTGGGGGCGGCAGAGGAGACATTCTTGGAAGCCATTTCAGCAGATCCGGCAAACAGCTACTATTCCGCCAACTACGCCCACTTCTTGTGGAGCACCGGCGGCGAAGACACATGCTATCCTCTCGATGATCGTGATACGTAAATTTTTATTTTATTTTATTTTTTAGGTTAAATATTTACGTATAGTGGTCTTTTGTTTTTCTTATGCTCTGAGTTATTGTCCATTGGATTGGTTCTTTGGTTATGATTTCATCATATTTTGAAGGTAAGATCATCTCCAACCGTTCGGCAAACAATCGAATGGAGGCCCTCAAACGTCGCAACCTAACTCCTTTTCCTCCTCCATTTGATCTCGGATGAACAGTGCGACGTTAGGGGGCAAAATGACGTTCGATTGGAGACGAATCACGGCACTTTTTGGTTTCACTGTATTTTGGAGTGAAAAATAAAATTTTGGATTGGAGATGCCCTAAAACGTGTTGTCTGTCCTGATCTGAGGGCTGAAAGATTCTAGCATGTATAGTGGTAAATAGTTAGCTAAATGTTTCTGTTAAGAAATAAATCAGCATAATAAAAAAGCCTTGGTTAAGGATTTAATTACTGGGAGCCATTGGTGTCTGCGAAATTCTCTCACTCAATCTGTTGCAAATGCTATAAAAGCCATCCCTACTTATGATTCCTCTTCAATCTCCTTAACATGGGATAACTCTTCTATTGGGGTATTTGGTCAGTATCTCATAAAGTACTAAAATCCTAAGCATGTTATGGCCCTTTTGAAAGGCTCCATGGCTTCATATTGGCTATATGATGTTAGGTATCGTGCCCGCTGGTGGCTCTTTTTGGTTCTATTTGATTATTGCCCATTCGATTTTGCCTGTTGGGACTCTTTCTTAGCCATGGACGATGATGTGTACCATATTTCTGGCTCCCCTTGGATGGTCTGTGGGAAACCAGAGGTTGTTGGATGCTTCTTTATGATTTTAATTCATTGGAAAATAGACTGAGTCCTGGCTTTCGTGGGCTTTTTGGCGCTTTGTGCTCTCTCATGCTACCAACTTTAACATCTCTTTTGCTACTGCGTGGCTCTTCCTCCTTGTTTTTGTTGTTGTTCAAGTTTTAATAGATATGTATTTTCATTTGATTTTTGACTCTCTCGAGCTTGCTCCTCTTTTTTTCTGGAGCATTAGGTTTCTTTTACAGCTTATATTTTTGAAGTTTCATTAATATACGGGTTACGCCCAATATCTCCAAAAAAATGTTATATATTTAAATATTTTGAGTGGTTTGAATGAATATAAAATAAATGAAGATAATTTATTTTGTTAGAAGTAAAATGAATATAATGTAAATTAAATCAACCGCTTGTGGTGGCAATGACGATAGTTGCGAAGCTAGGTAGAGGTGGATGGTGATGAGTGGCAAGCTGCTTCGGGAGGCGGCCGGTGGTGACATGGAGGGGCGATAATCATTGAAAACTACAATGATAAAGAATTTACAATATATTTGAAAATCAAATAATTCTTAACTATTTTAAATTACATCTATATTGAACTAGATGATCAATTTCAAATATTTTAAAATTTTAATTCAAAGCAAACTCTAATATTTTCAAAATCATTATATTTAGGTTTTGTTTGGGACAACTCTCTTAATGCTTCTTAAAATAATACTTTTGTATAAAAATTAAAATTGTTATACTAATTAAAAAGCTATTTTAAGAAGCAATACGAAAGCCATCATAAATGAAACCTTAATCACTTTTACTTCAAATCAAATAATCCATTGCATGAATATCACATAATACTTTCTATTTACATATCTTACATAAAAAAAATTATTTAATTCCATATATAACACTTAAAACTTTTCAATATATCGAATATGACCAATTGACCCCACTACATTACTGTTTATCGTCCTCATTTATGATCGCCCCTTGCTTAATTACTGAGACAAATTAAACTAGCTTCATAGGGAAGTTCATGGTATGTGAAATATTAATACGACTGAAATTATTTGATATATTGGCCCTCTAACGTACCTGATGATATTTTAACCAAGACGCATCAAAATAACTAATTTGGTTGTTTTGTGTTTCAGGGTTACGGCTGGGATAACTTTTTTCTTGTTTCTTAAAACATTTTTTTTAGTAAAAAAAATAAATTTTATTTTAAAAAACTGTTTTAAAAATAATAAAAAAACCGTCTCAAACAAAATCTTAGAATTTACATCAAAATTCAGCCAATCTAATCCATATAATGAGCAAGAGATTAGATGTAACTCACAATGGAATGATGTAAATCACGGTATACTATGCATGAAATATGCAAGTAATAAAACTAACCAATCAAATGTAAACTCTAAGGCTTAGGCTTCCTTTGGGACAACTTTTTTATTGTTTCTTAAAACGGAGTTGTAGTACCAAAATTAAAAGTTTTGTACTAAAACTCTGTTTTAAGAAGCAATCAAGAAGCCGTCCCAAACGAAGCCTTAGTTTGGAACGATTTTCTTGCTGTTTTTTAAAGCAACTTTCTAGTATAAAAATTTTTTGACCTAGAAATTTATATACAATAAAATTATTTCAAAAAACAGAAAGAAAGCAGTCCCTAATGAGACCTGAAGCTCTACAATGTATATGTGAGAGTGTACAATATATACTAATACTATAAGCACAACGATGAAAATTATATTCAAAATAATAGCATTATTAATTTTTTTAAGTAGAAGACACAACCTACAAGAAAACAAATTAAATTTTTTTACTAAAAATTTACTTTAAGAAGCAGTAAGAAAGTCATCCGAGAGAAAACCTAAATCTCAATGTTAAGATGATTCAGTAACATTTGAATTTGATCTTGTAAACATCACATGTACGTAAGAAAAGCAATAATGTTTTCTCTTTACAAACTAATGATTTTCTTACAGTAAAAGCTAAAAACATTCATAAGGCAGGAGCAAAAGATGAAGCTCAGTGGATCCATAAAATATTGAATAAAGTTGATGCCTGCTTTCGCAAGAAACACATGGGGATGCTTTGCAATATCAAATATGTGGGCAGGCTGTTATGGAGCCAAAGGTAAAACCATTAAGAAAACGCCATCTTCATCATTGTTGCTGTGATGAGATGTCAGCGAATATCGCAAAAGTTATTCCAGTTTAGGATAATATAATAATAAGCCTTCGTTTCAAATGGACAAAATGGTGAGCAGCCAATCTTTTTCAGCTTGTTTGTCGGTATGATATTTATATATATATTGAGTTTATTATATCTTTTTTATTATATTATAGATAGTTAATCATGTAAGAGATATGTATAATATTGACTTTTTAGAAGGAAGATACGGGTGATTAATTTAATTTTATGTTTATAATGTTTTAAATAAGATCATATAAAAGAATAAAAATTTGATTTTGATGAAAATCGATATTAATTTAAAGCTCATCGAGATGATTTATATCCTGACAAATTTTTTTATACCGAACAAGATTATTAAGATTATTTTATTCTTTTTTTGGGTGATGGCTTGAAGCATCCTTAGTAATTTTTTTGTAGGTTTTTTATGATTATAATTAGGTGGGATTTTTGGCTTCTAGGTTTTTCTTTATTTTTTTTATTGTATGCTCTTCTGAGCAGTTGCAAAACTTAGATCCCTTTTAAGAACATGTAATTTTCTTTTAATCAACACGTAAACCCGTCTGTGAGTCCCCCCTCCCCCACAAAAAAATATCCGGATATAAAATGCAACAAAATGAACTTCAAGCTGGCTGAGATCTGTTCAATTAAAGATCTATAATATTTATCCTATTCAAATAAATAAATAAATAACTGAAACAAAACTATAAAAAGTTAACTGAATAATATTTTAGCGCACTTAGATTTGGTTCTCATTTACACTGCTAAAATGGAATCACATACAGCACACACACCTAATTTTCAAGAGCTCCATTTGGAGACACTGAGAACATGAAAAGCTAGAAACAATAATGAATCATAATCCAAGGGAAGAGAGGCGAGGGAGAAAAAGACAAGAAGAAGAAGCCCAAATGCTAAAATTTGCAGAGGGAATTATTCAATTCATCATAATCATCAATATAAATATAATAAGGGGAAGAGAATATTACCAGGATATAAGTAGGGTGGGTAGTTATCCACTTAATTAATATAAACGAGGGTTGTAATTCACTCAAACGACGACTCTTCAAAGCATGATTTTAGAGTCATGGATTGATCCTTTGTACTTGGGCCATGTGTGCTTATTTATTGGCCCTAGATTATGAATTAGAAATTAAATTGGAGTGATAATGTGTGTTATCTTTAGATATTTAGTTGAACAATCATTATGTTAGCTATTAAAAGTGTAAAATATCAATTTCATGACATTTGAATCTTACATATATGTTTGATAAATAACATATTGAACCTAAGAGTTATATTATAGAAGTTACTTCATAAACTATATAGGTTGACTAAACTCGCACACCACCATTTGTATTGAATGTTATCTATTAGATAAATGTATTAGAATGCTCTTTTATAATTGCAACTTAATAAGTACAATGCTTATCCATCTTTTTCATCACATAAATATTATAAGAAAGCTAATTGCATGGGGCACCTAATATATAAGGGTCATATTAGTGAAGCCAATTCATGAAATTTATATGTCAAAATTTTATTTTGATTTATCGACTAAATATGTCCCTAATCAGCCTATTCTAACTGCCATCCAAGTAAGATTTTCACCGATTATAATATCCCAATAGATAATGCATCATAACAAATATTTATTATAACAATTTAAGATGTCTCAATCACTAGCACTTTTTATAATATTATTCACATTATCTATTTTTTTAATAAAAATTACAATATTAGTACAAAATGATACAAGATAACATAAATAACAAACAAGATTATAGAATCAACATAGAAGAAGCAAAAGTTGCTCTCTATCTAAAAATTTTAAGAATTTGTGTGTGTGGACAGTGAGATATTGTCAAATTTAGAAAGAACTACACTACTTAGTACCCCGTCGAAACTTCAAAAAATATTCAAACCAAACATGATTTGCCAACCTATAACACCTCGATCTCCTCAATGTTTAGGAAGAAAAAAAAAATCTCTCTATATAGAAAGAACCACATTGATTGCTAAAGATAAATAATAACTACACTCAACTCTTTCCAATTCTAGCTTTCCTCTTTCCACACATAATGCCCCGCACTTGGCTATCCAGTTAATTATATAAAACCCCATTATTAGTGCATTTCCTGAGCTCCTCGTGGCATCTAATTTAATCTCAAAATTAAGTTAAGAAGCATGGCTAAAGGCTCTAAAATTCCAACAAGTTTCTCGTAAGCTAGACGATAGTTGCTTGTGGCTCATCTAATCTTTGGAACAAATTAATCTTCATTGACTAGAGAAATTATTCTGTGGGGACGCCGAATATTGTCTGGAGACCAATCAGAATGAGTCACGTCAGTATCGCGGCTTGGTACTCCTCGGTATTGTGCTCATTATTGCTGACGTGGCTCATTCTGATTGATCTTCGGATATAGAGCTACATTTGATGTCCGCACAAAATAATTTCTTCATACTAAGAGTAAAACACCAAACTTTTGTAAACCAAGCTCTGTTCTTCTGATCTCGAGAGATTAACTATGCGTTACAATATGCATGATCGATGCTATTATGGCAACTTGATCTATTTTGTAAAGCAAACAACTATGATGAAGCATTCAATTAATGTGTCATTGAATGTGTTTAACAATAAATTAAAGCCCATAACCTCTTTCCTCCTATGGATAACTGCATGTTGTCTCTTCTTCTTTCCTTAGTTTCTATATATGCCCATCTCATCACTCTCTTCTCTCTCTTACTTATTAATTACTTATTAGATTAATTAATGGAGGAAGAAAATACTTTTCTTACTAGTTCTCAGAGTAATCAACTTCTCCTTCAGCCATTATCTCCTCTCATAGTGCCATTGGAGAGCTCTTTACGTGAAAAAAAGCAAAGTTTGCTCATGCAACGTGAAGGCTTTGCTGGTCTACAAGTTTTCTGCTATAATAACGGAGGAAGAGTTGATGAGATGGATTGTGCAACTGTAGATGGAGAGAAGAGCGTAGAAATACCTTCTTCTTCGTCTGCTATGGAGGTTTCTATTGGAATAGTAAAAGGCCAGTGGACAATTGAAGAGGACAGGCATGCAAATATACATGTTTTTCTTTTTTTTTTTTTATGCCTTAAATTAATCTCTTTATTGTTTATACACTGCATTTAATTATAATTATTATTACTATTTCTTATAATTTAGAATGCTTATTCATTTGGTGAAGCAACATGGAACAAGGAAGTGGTCTCTAATTGCTAGGAAATTTATCGGTAGAATTGGCAAACAATGCAGGGAAAGATGGCATAATCATTTGCGCCCTGATATTAAGGTGGTATTTTATTATTCTTTCTTATATAATGTTTATATAGTTTTACCAATTTTTCATAAAAATGTTTTGTGTTGATGTGATGATCGATTAGTTCAAAGAATAAGATTTTATTTATTTATTTCAGAATTAAATTAGATATTTGATGATCAAATAATGAAAAAGGAAATTAAGAACTTGTTTCAAAATTAATTTGTAGACACTTTGAATGGCAACCTTTATTTATGTTTTTAATATTAGGGGGTTTGGTTCAACCCCTCATATATGTGAAATCATATATAAGCATATATTTTCTATGTTAATTTTCCTATTTCTTTCTTAAAATATTCATATGATCATGGGCCCTCTATTTAATGAGCTATATATTAGGTTAGTTAATGGATTCAAATGACTAAAATTTTTGTGTTGTGTTTTTAAATCTAATTAAAAAACCAATTATGATTTTATTTAGCAAGTTATTATAGAAATTTACTATTATCTATCCAACTCATTGACCAAATAAAACCTTGAAAAAAATCAAAATTAAATGGCTAGTGGCATATTATATAGGCTCATGTTCATTATAAACACTAGAGTAGTAATAAAGCTTTGGTTGAATGAAAAATAAAAGCTTTGGTTGAATAAATTGTTGAGATGCAAAGCATATTATAACAAGAAAATAATAATAATAACAATAATTTTCATATATGCAAACAATCAATCAGCTTCAATTTGAGTACGCAGTTCATTTGTAAACCCCTACTTAATAGTTTATAGATAACTAATAATGTGAAACTCCTTAAGTAAAAGAAGCTAAACTTTTAAATATCGAGATGTCTTTTGGTATAATAGTTGGAATTTCATTTAAGAAACTCCGCAGTTAAGCGTGCTATTCCCATAGCAATTCAGGGATGAGTGACCTATTGGGAAAATTTACACCAACAGGGCAAAATCGCGAGACTCTTAGGTCAAAGCGAATAATATCTCAATAGTTAAGAGTTTGAGCTGTTACAATCTCATTCATCTCCCTTTAGACTATCATCGACCTGAGCTAAATTTAAAACTACACCCAATGCTCCTCACTCACAATTTGGTGCTGCACCATTAGATGATGATCATGATCATTCTCCTATTAATAAATTCACTTTAGAAGTTGTTCTATCTCCCATCTCCTTCACCCCATCAATAAATTCAAAAGACTACTGTTGCCATATTGCTAACAGAATTGTTACTATGAAAGAAAAGTTCATGACTACTATTGTCTTAGCCTCTTTATCAGGCTTGGTAAATTATCAAAATTAATACATATTAGTTTTCGCACCTTATTTTATTAGATCTGAGGATGAGGAATTGTTGGCAAATTTTGACATCTTAAATCAAAATTCTAATGTTTAGTATGGAATATGCAAAATGAAAATTGTGTAAAGGGCCCTCGTTACTCTAAATTTTTTTCTAAATCTCTTATGTTATATGATTGACCTAAATGGGAAATGGAATAGGACTACGGCTTTGTTTGGGACGGCTTTCTCTATGCTTCTTAAAGCAGCTTTTTAGTATAAAAATATTTAACTTTGTACTAAAAAACTGCTTTAAAAAGTAGAAAAAAAGCCGTCCCAAACGAAGCTTAAATCTCACTCCTCTTCATCTACTCTTTTATTTTAGATTCTACTTTTGTAAATATCATTTCAAGAATGATAATTATTTGTTTTAGAAGAAGTAAAAAAAAAACATAACTATCTCCATATAATAATTTCTCCTATCCCTTACAATTGAAAATTCAAACTTCTCTTTCTCCTTAGGAAGTGGCAAGATAGAGTTCATTAGATAAGCCCAACTTACAATAAACTTAAAAACAAATAATAATAATAATAATAATAATTTATATGTTGAAATTTTTATTTTTTTGTGGCTTAAAATAATATAAATGTAATATAAAGTAAAAAATTGATGGTGGTTGGATGGTGAGAGTAAGCGGATGGAGGTGGCAGCCAACGACCAATGAGGGGCTGGTGACGGAGGACGGCCAAGGTAAGTTGTGGCGGTAATAATGATAAAAAACTTATTGTATATTGAAAAAGCTAAGTACTCAAATATAACTATTTTCTAATACACTAAAATTATAATAGATTATGAATTTCAAATACATCAAAATTTTACTACATATTTCTTTCAATTCAAATATATTTTCAAGACCTTCACATTTAAAATTCTTTATATCTCTTTTACTTCAAAATAAATAACCCCTAAAGTTTGTTTATTAGAAAAAATTCATTGATGCTTTGAGAGTCGTGAAATACATCAACATTCACATCATGGAGATCGAATCTTTGACCACGATTAATTATATCTCTCTTAGTGTATATTTCTTTCAATGTCTAATATCTTGCAGAAGGATAGCTGGACTGAGGAAGAAGAGAGCATGCTGGTTCAAGCTCACAAGGAAATAGGAAACAAATGGGCTGAAATTGCAAAACGCATTCCAGGAAGGACTGAGAACTCAATAAAAAATCACTGGAATGCGACAAAGAGAAAGCAAAGTTCAAATAAAAAACTTAGAAGAAAGGCCATTCATGGAGATGCCGGTGCTTTTAAGCTCACAGCTCTGCAAGAATACATCAAAAGCAAGACTTTAAGCTTACCTGATATTACCCCAACTGCAACTTCCCCATCCACTTGCCATTCGAGCACATCAAATGAATTCCTTCTTCAACCACCTCAGCCTGATGATTCTGAGCTCGCAAGCCAAATGGTTGAGGAGTTGCTTTCCATGGAAAAACCAGAGATCATGAGAGGTTTAGATGAAGAAAAACGAGATTTGTTGGGTTGTTCAAAAGTTGAGTTTGTTTCTCAGTTCTTGAATACGGAGGAAAGCTTTCCTTCTCCTTCCAATGTTACTTCTGCTGGTTTAGAGACTCAAAGTGGAAGTAACTTACAATGGGATTTCTATATATCCAATCTACTTACGGGACCTTCTCTTCCTACGATAGAAGAGATTGGGAGTTTTAACGCTGATAAGGTAACAGGTGCTGATGGTGCCCAGGCTTCACCTATAAGATCTGCAGATATGGATTTGATGGAGATATTACATTGGCATTTGTCACGTTTGCCGAGCAAAACTTTTGGCGGATATTGATTTTATTTTTAATTTCTGAGAAAAATAGCTGTTGGAGGTAATTTACTTTATGATTCAAGTCGGATTTAGTTTAGAGGTTTTTAATTAATTTTACTGCAATGGAGAGTTCTTCTGTAAGCCTTTCTTGTGAATGAATAAGCCGTAGATCTCATCAAGGAGAATATTTTGTTGATCATATTCCAGAGAGAAGCCATCTTCAGCAGAAGGATTTCCCTGCCTCCAATTTAAAATTTGAAAAGGGAAGATTATTTTTGTGTAAATTTGTTATGATTATCTTAATTCTTAACGGCCATGTTTTGTGCTATCGTAACGGTGATAAGCTTTCAATGCATTTGCTCTTGAAAATGGTAAATAGTGGCAACAAGCAGAAATTCAATACAAGATCTAATCTGAGAAGCGTTGAGAAACTAAACTTCTAATTTATATACAACAAAAAGTCACACTATTGAATCTCAAAAAATGATTTTTTTAATATATATCATCCAAAAATACTTGCATAATTTGAGGTCTATCTACAACAACATTTGACAACAAAAAAATATTAAAAAAGTAAAAACCAAATTAGCAAAAAGAAAACTAATAAAAAAGCATACTTATAGCTTAGATCATCATAGTCTAATATCAAAATTGCTCATCTCATACCTTATCATTTCCCTAGCATGAAAATAAAGTAGAAATAAGAGTGAGCTAATATGGCTCAATAGGCTACGACAGCCTAAAACAAAAATAAACATCTTAAACCAAAAGAAATGAAAATATTGAAATAATTAACTAAAGTATTGTATGGAAAGCTGAAGCTAAAACAAATACTGATACTGAATGCATTTAAATAACTATTGAAATTGTATTAAGACTAATTGGAATATAAACAATCACTTTGTAATTATCAGGGTAGCTCTCAGACCCCAACTTCTCATATATAATAATTAATAAATTAAATTTTTCTCCACCAACAAAATCCCTTCTTAATAATATAACCCTTAGGCTCCATAATTTTTAAAACATAACACATAACAAAATCTATTCTCGTCGCCAATAGAATCCCTTCTCGCTGTCGATTCAAAATTTCAATCACAAACATTGAAAATAAAGTATATTTTACATATGGGTGTTAAAATGATTATTCAGGTTGGGTTCAGGTCTAATCCGAAACTGGCACAACCTGCCTCTAACCCAATTCAACCCGACCAGACCCATCGACCTGATTGGGCGCGACTATTAATGGGAGCAAGCGAGACTGTGCTAGTGGGCAAGTAGGTGTGTGGGCGAGTTCAGGAGAGAGTAAGCACAACAGATGTACGAGCAATGGATAGACTGAGAGGATGACTTGTACCGCGACGTACGAGGATGACTACGCGACGAACAAGTTAATTTTAGATTGATGTCAGGTTTTCAGGTTGACTTGAACTCGACTCGAAATTGCAATCCATCAAGAATATGAGACTTGAACTCAAGCCATATCCCGAATGGGTTGACCTAAACCCATAATTTTCAGGTTCATGTTTGTGTCGGGTCAAATATATATCGACACCCCTAATTCAACACAATTAAAATAATTATAGTATTATTGTGTAATAAAAAAATTTCTTTAATTGCTGTCAAATAATTTCTCATCCAGTATTCTATTGTTTGCTAAAATTAAGTTTTCATAATTCTACCACATTAGTACATTACCATCGATTATGTATAATAGCATTCTAAAGTTTTAACTGAGCAAAAGTATTTTTTAGATGTTAAAATAAATATCTAAATTGATAAAAATCATTGTATTTTAAAATGACCATACAAAAAAACTTTAATAAATATTCAAAATGATCAGAACAGTCATATCAATAACATATCAAAAGTCACGCAGATAAAATTAAGTTACAAGAATTTGAAAAAATCATATTTTTGTAAAATCAAATTATAAATCCATAAAAAAATCTCAAAAAATTGTAATTTTTTAAAAATTGGGATAAGCAAAATATAACATACCTCGACCCAAATAACTTTTGAATTGGGCCAACAAGTGAAAAAGACTCTTCTCTTTAAGATTATGCTCCTCTCTCTTGGCTGGTAGCTTGCATGAGAAGACATGGAATTGAATGAATAGTGAAAAAATATATTTTTTATTGTAGAATTTTGGCCTAATCTCGTGATGCCACTATTCCAATGATAGGGCTAGCTCTTGAAGAAAAAAACTTTAGATTTAACAAATATAAATTAATACCTCTATAATATGCTTCATAACACATGCATGCATTCTTCATATATACAAATCATTTTTAAACATATGCAAGAGAGTTCAAATAAAAAAAATTAACAGGTTACTTGACTTTTAGTCGAGTTATACTGGTTTGAACATTACTCTGATCATGAAAATCTCACAACTCTCCCCTCATGAAACATGATCATCGACATTTTCAAACCAAAATAAGTCAAAATGAACATGGATATGGTTGTCTCATCTCATGTTTTTTATCCCAAGTAACATCTCTTGCAATGTTATGTTTCCACGGTGCCTCTTCTCACATGACAAGATCGCTGGACAATCTTTCCATATCAACGCCCTACAATGGCAACGACGACATCACTCTCGGCGACGGGAGCTCGGTTAGCATTGCAAACTCCGGTAAAGGGTTGCTATCGACTCCCTCTCGTAAGATTACCCTATCTAAAATTTTACATTCTCCGCATCTTAAATACAATCTTCTATCTATTTCACAACTTACCAAGGATAATGATCTTGAAATAACTTTTGACTCTTCTGGATTTCTTTTTAAGGATCCGACGACGCAGCAAATCCTCCTTCGAGGACCATGCCGTAACGGCCTGTACACAATACCTAATACTGCAGCTTCTCTTTCGCAGACTTCTCTTCACTCCAGAATTCATGAGTTCAACCCGTGGCATACTAGACTCGGCCACCCCAATAACAGAACATTGGCTCGTATTGCTTCGCTCTATCCTGAGCTCAAGATTGGTCCGAACACTATGTCGTGCTCATCTTGTAATACGTCTAAGAGTCATAAACTGTGTTTTGATCTTTCTCGACATAGATCTCAATTTCCTTTAGCTTTACTTCATAGTGATGTTTGGGGACCGGCTCCCACACCGTCTAATACTGGTTACTTGTATTACGTCCTCTTTATTGACGACTATTCGCGCTTTACGTGGCTGTTTCCTATGCATAATAAATCTGATGTGTATAACATTTTTCTTGCGTTTAAAACTAATATCGAACTGCTGACTTCTCACAAGATTAAATGTCTCAGGACCGATGGTGGTGGTGAGTATGCTAATAGTAATTTGCTCAATTTTCTTCGCTCTCAAGGGATATCTCATCAAATGTCGTGTCCTCATACTCCGGAGCAAAACGGAGTATCTGAACGAAAGCACCGGCATATAATTGAAACCACGCGCACTCTTCTCCATCAGGCGTCGGCTCCCTACAAATTCTGGCCAGATGCAGTACACACTGCGGTGTACCTAATAAATCGAATGCCGTCCGCAAACACTGAACACAAGTCTCCGTTTGAGCTCTTTCACCGCATCAAACCTGATTTAAGTCATCTTCGTACCTTCGGGTGTGAGTGTTTTCCTCACATTCCGCCAAAGTTTCGACACAAATTTCAACAAACCGCCAAGTCTTGCGTATTCCTCGGTTACTCTGACAAATACAAGGGATATCGATGTCTTGATGTCGCAAACAACCGTATTATTACATCTCGTCATGTTACGTTCAGTGAACTCTCCTTCCCCTTCAACCGCAAAGAACCTGTCTCCGCTCCATC
The DNA here is from genome assembly GCF_001605985.2 of Dendrobium catenatum. Taxonomy (NCBI): domain Eukaryota; kingdom Viridiplantae; phylum Streptophyta; class Magnoliopsida; order Asparagales; family Orchidaceae; genus Dendrobium; species Dendrobium catenatum. The sequence continues at coordinate 16,747,993 of NW_021319178.1, forward strand.
TGATGGCGACACACCTCCGTCACTCTTAATTCCTACATCTGCCTCCTATACCTCTCAGGCCATCACGTCCAAATATTCCACTCCTCAGATGGGCTGCGCTCCGTCACCCGCCTCTTCATCTCAGCAATTGGGTTCAAGCAACTATTTTGAAGCCAGTACAACTGAACCTATCATTCACATGATTCCTCCCAAGACTCATCCCATGGTTACTCGAGCCAAAACAGGCTCCTTAAAACCTCGCCAACGATTAAATTTGATTCATACTGACTCTTTGGTTGATATTGCTACAGATCCAACTAATTTCCAAGATGCCTACAAACATTCTCATTGGAGGCAGGCTATGGCTGCTGAATTCTACGCTTTACAACAACAAGGCACGTGGAGTCTTGTACCGCGACCTCCTCACTCGTCCATACTAGGATGCAAATGGACGTTTCGTACAAAACGTCACACAGACGGGTCAGTCGCCAAATACAAAGCACGACTTGTTGCCCTTGGAAATCATCAAGAATATGGCCTGGACTATACCGAAACATTTAGTCCAGTCGCTAAACTCCCGACCATACGGATTCTTCTCGCAATCGCACTCAACAACGATTGGCCTGTTCACCAACTCGATGTGGCCAACGCATTTCTGCATGGTGAACTCTCGGAGATCGTTTATATGAATCAACCTAAAGGATTTGAAGACTCCACATATCCAGATCATGTATGTCGTCTTCATAAAGTCATTTACGGTCTCAAACAGGCTCCCCGGCAATGGTATAACACGTTCACCTCTCATCTTGTCTCTCTCGGTTTTTCTCATAGCACCTCCGATCCTTCGCTGCTTATTTTTCGCAAACAACAGACCAAAATATTTATACTTATCTACGTTGATGATATATTAATAACGGGAAATAACTCTGCTGTTCTCAATAATATTCTGGATCAACTTAGCATCAAATTTGCAATGAAAAAACTTGGAGACGTGCACTCATTTCTTGGTCTTAAAATTGACAGAATGGCTAACTCCTATTTTTTATCTCAAAAAGCCTACGCAATGTCGATTCTGCAGCTTGCCAATCTCTCTAACTGTAATCCTCTTGCAAATCCCTCATGCACCAAGCTTCCGAAGGATCTGCAACCCGATACAGCTCTATCCGATCCCGTTCTTTATCGTCGGATCACCGGCTCCCTTCAATATCTGACTCTCACTCGTCCGGACATCTCGTACAGCGTCAACTGTCTATCACAATATATGCATCAACCTCTTCCAGAGCACATCTTTCTGCTCAAGCGACTACTACGTTATCTCAAAGGTACACTCAATTTCGGTCTTCCTATCAATAAATCTAATTTGTCTCTCAAATCTTTTTCAGATGCTGACTGGGCCGGCGATCCCAAATCTAGAAAATCAACGTCAGGCTACTGCTCTTACCTCGGTGACACTCTCATCTCATGGACAGTCAAGAAACAGACAACAGTGGCTCGGTCCTCCACTGAGTCCGAATACAGATCCTTGGCCGCCCTTGTTGCCGACGTAATTTGGCTTCGCAGAATCCTAGCAGATTTTGATATTCCTCAAGATCAACCCACGGACATATTCTGTGACAATACTTCGGCGATCGCACTAGCTAACAATCCGGTGTTTCATGCACGCACCAAGCATATAGAAATAGATCATCGGTTTGTCCGCGATCACATTCAGCAACAAAACATTCGCATCCTACCTATCAGCACTATTGATCAGGTGGCAGATATATTCACAAAGTCGCTTTCTACTCCTCGATTTCAAGCACTCCGCCACAAACTGAGTGTCATGCAAGACCCATCAGTTTGCAGGGGGGTATTAGTGCACAACGGACAAACAGCACCCTTAAACATATAGCCTTTTTGTATTTCCTATTTCTTGTTTAGCCCTCTGTGTAACCGGCTGTCCAAAGCCTATATATAGACCTGTACTGTAAGCAATGAATGATATAATACTTTCTTCTCTCTTTACTTTGTCGCATTGGTTCTTGTCTCCTGGCCATCGTTTTCCACAGGTCTCCAATGATATTTCCTGTGGAATGAGAAGAAAAAAATGTTTCTTTATCACTACTGCCGTTCTATAACTATGTTCAAAATGCATTTTGTTGAGAGTAGACAATTGAGGACACCATAGTTGGCATTTAACTTGGCATGCTTCCTTTTTTAGTTTTCTTAAATATTTTAACACCTATTGGAATCTACCGGTTAGGTTTAACCCAATCTATGCAAAATCTACTTATGTTTAATTGTCTAAGTTCTGCTCATCAACATGATTAGCCTTATCCTAACTCATTAGGTTTGGTTTTATAAATCTTCTTTCTTCATTCATTCTTGTTTAGTGATTTTTGAGGCATTGATTAATTTTTTTTGGTATAACTTCTAATTATGTTATCTATATGCTCTATCCCTTTCTTTTCTATTCCTTGTCCATTAATCTTCTTCACTATTTTATTAGCGCATCTTCAATTTTCCACACTTCTTATTAGTGCACCATCCACTCTATGTTGTGTATGCCTAAAAAAATTATTTCTCACCATTTTATCTTCAATATATTTTACTCACAAAGGAAGTCTATTTGTGACTTTGTAGCTTTACTTTTTGAAGTAACTAGCTACTCTTCTAGTTACTTAAAGTGTGTTCTCGATCGCAAGATCATATGATATAGGAAAATCATGCATAACTTCTCCCATAATATTTCTATATCTTACTTCACCACACCATAGATCTTCTCATATACCATCATAGTAGAGGCTTCTCTCCTCTTAAATTCTGTTTGGAACTAAACCAAGAAAAACAATGGAGAAGAAAACAATAAAGAAAAATATGGATGAACGAGACATTTCATTTTCAAGGCTTGAATTGTATGGAAATGCTCCCGACCAAGTTTATTATGGTTTTTAGGTTAAGTGAAGGGTTAAGATATGTGATACGTCATCGTTGAGATCCACACCAAAAAATTCAACCTTTAAGGGTGATGGTTGGATGAATAGAGCCCTTTAGCTTTGTGATTCATATTGTCGAAGATTGAAATCAAGCTATACGATGACTCTTAGATCGATATTGTGTGTAATCTGAGTTGGACTATTGGATTTTGTTGATTCTTTAAATCAATGTTTGATTTTATCAAATTGATGGAATGGTCTTTAAGCTTCTTGAAGCGATATGATTGTCATTATCACTTCATACCATTAAATGAAGATCATAAGATTATGAATTTTGACATCCTCTATTGAACTACTGGAATCTATCAGAAGCAATTAAATTTTATGTACACATGATTAATAATCCAATATTTGGACATATAGTACTAATTTTAGTCAATATGCATGATATATTTATTTATCTATATGTACTTTAACATTTTAATATCTTGGTGACATGTCCTATGTCTTTGGAGTACAATAAATTTGGCCTCCTATAATTTGTCTTGAAAAATGACTCTACTAAATCTTCCTCCCATGTTTTCCTAATTGTCAGAGGATTGGAAATTTGGTGCATTGAGAATCTCAGGCCGGTCCTGGTTCGGAAGTCCTCACATGGAAAGTTCTTATCTGGAAGTGCATATATAGTCTTGAATGTAAGTTGCTTACACTGGTTTTTTAATCTCTTTTACTACACGTCATGTTTGAATATCACTTAGATCTTCTGTTCCCTGAAATGCTCAAACTGAGTAGCAGTTTCAATCAAAGAATAGTAATTCTTCAGTTCATTGTACCACATAACAGACGGCTATGCTTAGAAGTGGAAATTATCAGCATGATATACATTACTGGGTGGGGAAAGATGCTGAGGAGGTTTGTCAATAAGTAAACTTCAATCTTTAAGTGGTATTTGTAATTTGTTCTGTAATCATTCATCATATTAAGCTCATTATTATGAACTTTAGGATGACTCCACTATGGCTTCAGATAAAGCCCTTGAGTTGGATGCAGTATTGGGATCTCGTGCTGTCCACTATAAGGAGGTTCAAGGAAATGAAACGGAGAGGTTCTTGTCCTATTTTAAACCTTGCATCATACCTATTGAAGGTGTTTTCACTTCAGAACTACAAGGTGATAGGAATGGTGCATACCGAATTACATTGCTTGCTTGCAAGGGGGATCATGCTATACATGTCAAGGAAGTAGGCTCCCCTCTGTAGCACTACCATAACTTCTTTCAGCACTGCTGCTCTTTGTTTATTATATCCTTTCTTATGTTTATATTCAGTGCAGTAACCTTCATGAGTTATTCTATACTGAATACATTATAAAGGGAATATCTTCTCTGTGAATATCATTCATCAGGTCCCCTTTTCCCGGTCCTCTTTGAACCATAATGACGTTTTTATACTGGACACAGACTCAAAAATTTTTCTTTTTAGCGGTTGTAATTCCAGCATACAAGAAAGGGCCAAAGCTTTGGAAGTTGTTCAGTACATAAATGAGAACCAGCATGGGGGAAGGTGTAAAGTGGCAACTATAGGTATGTCTAATATATGTCCTTCTTAAAGGTCCCTTGCTACAAATTATTAACAGAAAACTAGTGCAGAGGATGGAAAATTTGTTGGTGATTCTGATGCTGGAGAATTCTGGAGCTTATTTGGTGGTTATGCTCCCATTCCACGGGAATCACCTAATACCAAGCAGGATGAAAAGCCTTCAGCTGCAAAACTTTTTGGGTGAGCACTGTCGCAAAGACCTATGTTCACTGTTGTGTCTTCCTTTTCAGATGCATTTTCCCACCTTATAGAATTCGCCAAGGCTACCATTCTTTTGGAGAGGCAGAAACAATATTTGCAGTTTGCTACACATGTTTTATCTTTTCAGTTGAAAAATCTAATGACTATGCTCTTTTTAGGGTTCATAAATGCAAGTTGCTTCCTCTTGATTCACCTTCTTTGGCTAAGGGGTTATTGAGCTCTGATAGGTGCTATCTGTTGGATTGTGACGCTGAAATCTTTCTATGGATGGGAAAGACTACATTGGTCAGCGAAAGGAAGGCGGCTATTTTGGCCGTGGAAGTAAGATTTGTCATATTTTGGAAAATTTTCGTGAATGTTCTGTAGATGATTTATTTAATTTTAAATGGTTCATGAACCTTGTGTCATCCAAAAGGGCATCAATTGATCTGATCTTCTGACTGCAGAAAACTCAAAACATGAAGCAGTATTTGCGGTGGTTCTTCCAGGGCTTGTAGGCATTGTGTATATGTTTTCTCCGGCCCTATTCCAGTCCCTCCGACTATCTCATCTATTCTCCTTTCTTGCTTTATTCTTGCTCCCTTTTCCATCCCTCTTTTGTGATTGTCTCATCTCTATCTACTGAATGATTGGAAGATTTTTATTCTTGATATATCATCAAAACAATTGTGTTGATTGGGCACGAATATCAAAGCAAAATCAAGTAGGAAACTTCAAAAATTAAATCAAACTATATGAACTTTGATTTCAACAAACTTATAGTAGAATCAAACATCTTGGAAATACGATCTCAACGACACCAAATTCGACTCAATCTGAGCCCAATGAATCCAAATCAAAGACCCGAAGAACATTTGGAAGGTTCAAACCATAATTTGGATTACCAAACGGTTTCCAAACATGACATGCTTATAGTCGAATCGAGTGGCTCGACGAGACGAATCCAACGAGATGAATCCAACGAGCCTAAGATCGCCAAATTCTGATATCATTAAGACATTCAAATACCAAATAAATGGTCCATGATCAAGGGATTCAACATCGGCCATCCATTTAAACAACTCTCAATTTATCCTTGATCTTCCTCTTATTTACAGGCCATGCCACTCTCAGAAAACTATAATTAGCCATTTCTCATGGAAAGGGGAGGAAGATGGGGCCCAAGCAAGAAGAAAAGGAAGGTAATGAAGAGAGAATAATGAAGAGTTCTCTTGCCGCCAGACTTCTCGACGTCCTCCCGGCCACCGACCAACGCCAAGCTTTCGCCCGTCGCTGGACTTCTGTCCGTCGTCGGAATTTCGTCGGACTTTCTACCCGACGCCGGACTTCTGTCCATCGCCATACTTCTACACGCCGCTGGACTTTCGCCCATCGCTGGACTTTCGCCCATCGCTGGACTTATGCGAGTCTCTGAACTTTCGCCGGACTTCTACCCGATGTCGGACTTCTGCCCATTGCCTGATTTCTACCCAATGCCGACCTTCCACTCGTCACCATACTTCTATCCGTCGCCGAACTTTTGTCGGTCTTCTTTCTGAAGCCTCACTTCCGTCCACCGTTGAACTTCAGCTTGACGCCAGATTTTTGCCCATCCTGGACTTCCGACCTCCTTTGCCAGTCGGTTATGGTTCATCTGACCTCCTTCATCAGACAACAGTCTTTCTGACTACTGTCGCACGCCAACTACGATCCTTCCAACCTCCGTCGCTAGATAACGATCTTTCTGGCCATCATTGACCGTCGACTACGGTCCTTCTGACATCCGTCACCAGAAAATGGTCTATACGACCTCCGTCGCCCGACGATTGATGCTGGACTTCCACCCGACAAAGGACCTTTCGGCCTCTGTTGCCCGCCGACTACGGTCCTTCCGACCTTCGTCTCCAGACAACGGTTGTTATGGCCTCCGTCGTCTGCCAACCACTGTCTTTTCGACTTCCGTTGCCCGCCTACTACGGTCCTTCCGACCTCCGTCGTCCACCGACTATGATCCTTCCGACCAAACAAACACGTCAATAGTAATTCTTCCAATTCCCATCATGTAATGCATTCTATGTGATGTATATTTGTTACATCAAGCCAAGGCCTTCCCCCCAAGGAATGGCCTCATATGTTATCAACTACAAGTACTAGTGGATTCATTCAAACTGGGTCAGACCCTGTGGGTTTTCCCATATTCAGGGTTTTCCACATAAGAATTTTGGCGTCTCTTATAAATGCTGCACCCTATCTCTTTTATCTGTATACGTGTTGGATATTCGTACAAAGATAAGACGTTAAACTTTGTACTTCTTTACCGCCGCAAGTATTCTAGGACGCAACAATTCTTAGTATTATGGGTTGACCATACTGATGCCTGCATGATCCAAATGTTCAAATATTGCATGGTCATGTGATATCTAACCATCACTGCCTTAGCAGAAACACTTAACGTCATTACTTTGTATATTCATTGTGATGTTTGCCTTGTTAATCAGTTTATTTCATGATCTTCTTCTCCAACAGAAATTTTGTTTCTTCTTGAAGTAGTCTTATCTTCTTACATAGTACAATTCAGCCACTTTCTACAATATTTGCTTACAATGTATTTCATAATCCTTTCTTGTTAAACCATCTATCTTTCTGTGCAGGAATTTATGCACTCTCAGGATAGACCTGTGAGCATCCATACAACCTTCTTGACTGAGGGATCTGAAACTGTTAAATTCAAGTCATATTTCAAAGATTGGCCGCAAAACACAGCACCCAGCTTGTATATAGAAGGCAGAGGAAAAGTAGCAGGTTGTATTATATACTTCTGTATTCGCTATATTCTTTACTCAATGAAATTTACCCATGCTTCAAAAAAATGACATGGTTTACTTGTATATGATATAGCTATATTCAAGCATCAGGGATATGATGTGAAGGAAATCCCTGAGGATGACTATCAACCAATAATAGACAGCAATGGCATGCTTAGAGTAATTATGAGATTCCTGTCAAGTTTGTTCGTTAATTTCTTGTGAAGCAGAAGTCATTGACATTGAATCAATTTTTGTTTAGGTTTGGCGGGTTAATTGCCATGATATCACCCCACTTTCATCAACAGAACAGGCCATGCTTTACAGAGGAGACTGTTACATTGTCAAGTATACCTATTCTGAAAATGACAAGGATAATAATCTATTTTATGCATGGCTAGGATCGAACAGCACATCGGTACGTCTTTAAATTTTTTCAAGAATCTTATTTTAGGTGGATATTGAAAGTTATTTTATTACCTTTGACTTCTCTCTTACTGATGGATAAGTTCGTTCAACAATCTCATGAGTTGGGACAACAATTATTGTGCTGCAGGAAGATAGAGTTGATGCGATCTCCATAATGACAAGAATGACACAATTAATCAAGGGTTCTTATGTCATGGTTTGTGTTAATTTGAATTTTTGTTAATTTATTTACCGCTGCTTTTGTTCTGTCCCATGCTTGTCCATTCAACAATGACAATAATAACATCCATAATTTTTGTCCTAGCATCATCGCTTAAGTAATTCTCTCTGTTTTTAAATAGCATATCTTTTGAAGGAGGCAGATGCGGTTATCGATTGTTAGATGTAATTATATTAAGGAAAAATCTTTTGAATTTTATAGTAGATTTTGGAGACTATTATTCTTCCAAGGTTTCAGATCAATAATTTGATCTTTACAAATCTTTCAGGCTCAAATTTGTGAAGGTAAAGAGCCACCGCTCTTCTTCTCGATTTTCCAGTCTCTCATTATTTTAAAGGTGAGGATATCCTTTGTGCAATAAATCTGCCATCTGGTGATAGTCATAAATTGACCATGCGTCTGTCTTTTTGTTGGAATAACTTGTAGGGAGGATTGAGTTCAGGATATAAACTGTTCTTATCGGAACAAGGTATCGCCGATGAAGCTTTTGACAAAGATAAAATAGCTTTATTTCGAGTTCAGGGGTCCAGCCCTAGTAACATGCAGGCCATCCAAGTTGTTCCTGTAAGTGGAACGATGTCATCTTTTTCTGCTATTTTGTACGGTATATTGCAACCTTCTACTAATTTGCACCGTATCAAGTAGCAAAACGCTACTAGTATCATGTGCATTCCTTGTTGTCGGTGGAAGCCATCATGGAAAAACCATTATTCCACCTGATCACAAAATATTTTTCTTGCTATCATCATCTACCTTTCATGAAATAACTTGTCCATACACAACGAATTGCTGTTTTAAATATGGTGAAGAGGGATGAAATTTTCAGTTGCTTGAGAAAAAAGATCCATGTAGTTGACCCCATATAGTGGGATTAAGACTTGTTATTGTTGTTGGTCTCCTATCACTTGTAGATCTCAAGTAATTCATATCAATCTTTGGAAAACAACGAGAATTCTCCACAAAAATCCACACAAAATTAGAAAAATAGTAGATAATTTTATTATTTGATGAAATGGAAATTGAAAATACCAAGATACAATTGATCCTCTATTCGAGAGGAGGATCTATCTCTCCCAATTCTCTAGTCGCTGCTAGAGCCAAAAATCTAAGAGAGATCTCAAATTTCAGCCAAATTCAAGATGCCAAAACCCTAGGAAAACAAACTATTTAATGCATACAATCCAATAGGAAATCTCTAAACAGCCCCTACATTCAAATTTCCCTCCTAAATTCTCCTAAAACCTTCCTAATCTGCTATTTTAAATTGGGCGGTTTGATCGGCCCATACGGAAGGCAGAGAGGTTCCGCCTCTGTTTCGCATGAGTCGGTCCTATATGGACCTGCTGAACTGATCCATCTAACAATACTTCCCTCTCAAAGACCCACATTATCCGCAAGGTGGAAAGACGACACCCTCCTCTATTCCTTTTCATCACAAACTATAAAAACCTGAAGAGTTCGGTCCTTACACCAGTGCCTTGGCGTATACCTCTCGTCTCATTTGAAACATAGCCCATTCGCCCTTTTCTCGTGTAATTTTATTTCTATGAGCTTCTTGAAGTTGTTCCCAGGTCTTCCTCCTACATTCATCTCCTTCGAAGTCTCCCAAAGATTATCCTGTGTTGGTTCCTTGGGTACCAAAAAGGTGGTGGTCATCATGCACGAACCTCCTGAGCTGTTGCTTCCCGTTCCTCTGTCCAGGTGCCTCTGATCCTCCACCAACTGAGCTAGCTCCATAGCCTCTCTCAAGTCACGATGCTTATCACTCTAACCGCTGTGCGGATCTTTGGTTTCTGTCCCTTCATAAAGTTCCCCTTCAGTACAGTCTCTAGAAGCTGATCCAGTCGACTGACAAGATACTCGAATTGCTCACGGTAATCCACCACTGTCCTCTCATGCATCAAAGGGAAGAACTGCTCATAGAAGTCCTCTCCCCCCTGATCTGAAAATGTTCCAACAAACAATCCTTAAACTCCTTCCAGGTCTGTATCGGTCGCCTAGTATCCCTCCACAGGTACATGCTAAAGCTTTACCTTCCAAGTACATCCCGGTTGCCATTTGTCTCTCCCCTTTCGTCAACCTATGGATGGTAAAATATCTTTCCACCTTATAGATCTACTCATGGACATCCTCTCCCTAAAAAATAGACATCTTCAACTTTCCACCCTCAGATTGCCTCCTTTCCCTCTATTCCCTTCATAATTTCCCATTCCCCAAGGAGGTGGTTTTCCCCCAAGTGTCCTAATCATCCCTTTTACATTCATACCCATGCCTTTCATCAAATTCCCTCTCCTTTCAAATTCTGCATCCCTTGGATCATAAAATATCCCCCCCTTCAAATTTTGCCCCATGTGGTCATAATTACCTTTCCTTTTTCAAATCCCGCTCCTCTCCTCTCCAAATAAGCACCTCTTTGTTCTTTCCTATCTCCTCCCGCCTTTCCCCATAGCCCCTACACAACTCTTCCCTAGGTATAGGCCCTAAGGAGTTAATTGCTGTTGACATAAATATAATGCAATAGCATATAAGAAGTTATGGAATACCAAAAGGTTGGAGTAGCTACAGTCTACAGCAGAAGATAAGATTAAAGAGAGTCGCCTTAGATGGTTTGGTCACATAAAAAGGTGGCCTTCCGATAACCCGGTTAGAAGAGTAGAGGTATTAGATTTGACTTGTGTTAAGAAAGGTAGGGGTAGACCTAAAAAGACTTGGTTAGAAAATATTAGGAATGACCTTTCTTTATTAGATTTAAATGAGAATTTGACTTTTAATAGGACACAATGGAGAAAAAGGATTCATGTAGCCGACCCCACGTAGTGGGATAAAGGCTTGATGTTGTTGTTGTTGATTGCTTCTCGTTAGGGCCAACTAAATTGTCAAATCTAGCCATCTCTATCACTTTGTATTACATGCAACCAAATGAGCCCTTCTAAGTGTCAGAGCTTATGACCTAAATCGTTGGGCTCGGGTCTACAATTTATGGTGCAACAAATGTGGTGCAATTTAATTATGAGAAATTTTTTTAGGATATATTGTTTCAACAAAAGGATTGGGCCGATTTGTTGTGGTGCAATTTGTATGGACCTCTATTATTTTTGCATACATATTTGTATTCATGTAATTAGGGTTTGTGGTTAGGTTCTATGTGAGCTGCTACTCTCCTATTGTACCTATCTTTGAGCATTGTGAATTATTGTCCTTTGCTCGTTGTTTTTTATTTGTCTAGGATTTTTTATGTAAATTTGTGTTTTTATTGATTATATTTTATATTATTTTTTTCAAATCATTAAGGTTGAATGTTTTGTGCGCATGTGAAAAGATATTATAAATTGCATTGTGCATTTGATAGTAATAGTCATTATCTAATATAGGTTCAAGGTTTTTAAGTTTCTCCGTTTCATAACATGAACCCTTGTTTCCATTGTAGCATGTTATGGCATTTCATTTATAATTATATGGGTTTAGGGAACTTTTGTACGCTTGTACAAGCTTCTGCAAATAATGAATTCTTCAAGATTTCCTCGATCTTCTCAAACATCAAATCTATTTCTTTAGTAGTATCATATAAATATTTACCGGGTGTCATTGATATGTTTTTGCTTATGCAGTTTTATTTGATAAGAAAAACGGATTGTTTTAAACAAGTTGAAGTGTCTGCTTAACAAGGATTAAATGTATTTACAGCTGGAAGTATTTTCAGGTTTCTTGTTCACTCAATTCCTCCTACTGCTATATATTACAAGATCAAACATCTTTCTTCACATGGTTCGGGAGCCTTTCATCAACTACAGACCATGATCTTGTTGACAGGTTGTTAGACCAGCTAAATGTAAGATTTATTTCTATGTGGCATTGAGATTACATGTTAGCGACTCTCTGTTTCATCCCGGTTATTAGTCCTTGTGAAGTGGATTTGTTAAACAGCTTGTTGCAACTATGTTTCTCTGACAACTTGTCCAGTTATTAGTCCTTGCAACTTTTCCGTATGTCAATTATACATATTAGCTTTTCTCAGATTGATATTCATTTTGATGACATCTACAGGAAGTTCGAATAAATGTTGAAATCTTCTTCTTGCAAAACGTAATACATGTCTTTCAAGGAATTTATTAGCCTTCACTGTTTTGGAATATTTAATTTGGGCGATTTAAATAAAATATTTACCTTGCTCCCTTAAATTTTTTTTTTTCTATCCCAGTTAGTTTCAGATGAGATTGTATTGTTTTACTACAAACTATGCTCATTCCAATATATATGTTAACTTGCCACATGCAGAAAATAACAATACATCAATTAATTTTTAACAAAAGAGGGCAACATATAAGAAACCAATTGTCCGGCTCGAATGTTTGATAGTGGAAAATCATGACTGAAGTTGTTTTGGTAAATCTAGTAAATGTTGTTAGTGATTTACCTGCACATTTATGTTATTTTATCAGTTTTTAGTATAATGTGTTATAATATGCTTCTAATTATAATATACCATCTTTGTTAAACAAGTGCATGAATAGCATGATGCCATTTGAGGTTTTTAAAACACTGTTTGCAGCCACTCAAACATTCTACATCAGTGAGGGAAGGAAATGAACCAGATATCTTCTGGAACATATTAGGAGAGAAGATGGATTATCCGAAGGAAAAGGTTATCAAGGAACATGTTGAAGATCCACACTTATTTGCTTGCATCCTTGAAGAAGGTGAATGTGGTTCTCTTCCACATCCTTAAAAAGATTTTGTACCTATTTCTGTTCAGAATGTTGACTAAGCTGTATTCTATGAGCATGACTAATGATAACTTGCGGTTCTCTTCACAATCCTTTGGTGGTTAACTGTTCAGGTGATTTCAAGGTACTTTTTATTTTGCATCATATATTCCATAATCTGTGAAATTCTGTTACTATGCTTTTAGGTTTCTCTCTTATGGTGTTTATTCTTTAATTAATGAAGCGATTATTACTTCCAAGTCAGCTTAAGAGAGCATTTGTTGAGTTTGATTGAGTTGTCTTTGGTGGCTTGGATAAGTATTATATTTGTTCATGAATATTAAGTCCGACTTATGGGTATTTTCCTTAATAAAGTCTTTTAACAGATTAACCATTTAGTGGATACATTTGTCCTTTTATTTTATTTTAACAGATTACTAGCTTTTTTCCTTAATATTATTATTATTCTTATTTTACTTTTCATTAATATCTTGTTTACTGCCTTATTCTCATTCCATGCAACTTTCAAACTTCCGCCAATCTAATTATTTCACATTTTCTAATTCTAGTTTCAATGAACATTCTTTACTGTTAGCCGCATGAAAATATGAATCAATTAAGGGGGAATTATTTAGTTGTAGTGGACATCCGAGAAAATAAAGCTATGTTTGGGAACATTGCAAGTGTGCACGGTAGTACTGTATGATGTTGCGTTCATTTGTCTAAACTAATAGCAGCAGTTAACGGTAATACCATATTGATGGAAATTTAGTTAGGATTGAAGGTAGGAGTGCAGAAAATGGCACTGCACATTCTCACACAAATCAATGATGTTTCTTTACGAAGACAATATGATGGTAAGTCGAGGTATGATTAATTTAAATAAGTATCCATCATTAATTTTATAAAAAAATTGACATCACCAAATTTATAATAATAATAATAATAATAATAATAATAATAAACCACTAATCCTCATTTTCCCTCACATAACAATTCCTCACTTAAACCTAGTTTGCCCTTCCGACCCACTCACGGTCTCTCATGCACGCTAATCTCCTTCTTGGCTCCCTCTCTCTTGGTTCACACTACGCCAGCTTGTCGTCGTTTCCAGCATGCAGCCACAGGCCACCCTAGGTAAATCCCTCTCTTTTTTCTTCTTCTTGATCCCCTTCTCCTTCTACCCCTCCTTTCCTCTTCTTCTTCTTTCCCTGTTCTACTTCTTCCCCAAAACCTAAACCTAACCTAATCCTAAAAAAATTCTTCTATCTCCCTCCCTCAAATCCCCATACTCCCTTCACAAAAGAATCTCCCAACATCTTCATAAGGAAACAAATAATTATGGAATAATACATAATTTCCCTAATATATAATCCTTCTTAAATCAGCCACCCAAATATAGAAGGAGATTGACGCGATCAAGGTGAGCCTCCCAAGGATCCCCATGTTGGCTATGGGATCAAGGGCCAATGTATGATTGGGATTTAACAAGATGAGCCTCCCACAGATCCCCATGTTGGCCATGAGATCAAAGAGCCAAGGGACGGCTGGTATTTACCAACAAGTCACCTATTGTTCTTGAGAAAATACTTCGTACCTTGCTTGCATAGGTAGACTTGTAGCCATAATCTAACTCTAAATATTTTGCTTTCATTTTCCCTATCACCAGAGGCTTGCATATCTCCTTGTGCTTAGCATAAATTTCTTCATTCACTCTCTAGTTGAGGTATGGTTTTACTTGGTTTGGATAAGATAGTTGCTTTAAGAAGAGTCAGTGTTACTTTCTGTCTTCCTAGTTGCTTTTTCTCAATTTCTTTTATTGGTCGCTTTTCAGTTTCAGAGCTTGATGCCTTGGCTTCAGAAGAACTTATTGTGAACCTTTGAAAGGGAACCGTCGGCTGCAGAGTGCAGAGGGTACTACGACCGCACCACCCCGAAGGGTAGAGAAGATCGCAGACCTCCGCACTCCTCGCAAATAGGCCAATGGGAGGGCAGATTAGATCGTACATACGACTAACCATTGAGGATAGAGGCTTTCACCAACACACACTGATGGGTAGTAATATATATGACATGATCAGAACAACGGGTTTCCCCTACCCGATACATCAACTCAAGTAGGGTTTATTTAATGTGGGACTCAGTTTCCCACGGGCGCAAGCCCCCGTGATTAATTACATCTAGGGCTGCAAGCGAACCAAACGTTCGACGAGCTACTCGATGTTCGGTTCGATTAAAGCTCGTTCATGATCGTTTAATTAACTAAACAAACAAACTTGAACAATATTTTAAATACTCGATTATTAAATAAACAAGCTTGAACACTAATGCGTTCGGCTCATTTATGTTCGCGAACAACATCATTTGAAGTTCGTTAACAAGCTCGACATTAAGCTCGATAAAAGCTCGAAATGGCTATTTATTTATAAATTATTGCCTTTATTAATTCTACTTTTATGTTCATGGACAATTGCTTTTATTATAAATGTGTTTGCTCATATATATAAATATAAAGAAGGGCAGAAAGAAGTTTGTTCATGAACGTATTTTTTTGATAGTTAAAAAAAATTGTTAGATATGTTTACGAACATGCTCGATGTAATCATTTGTTAGGAAGCTCGATAAAGCTCGTTTGTTAAGTTAATGAACATCTAAAAGTAGAGCTCGTTTATAGCTCATTCATGTTTGTTTGTTTAAAGCTCGATAAGCACTAAACGAACGTACATAAACTGAACATGAACCGAACATGAACACTCATTAATTTAAATGAACCAAACATGAACACAAACAATAAAGCTCGAACAAACATGAACCAAACTTGAACAAGCTAATATTAAATGAACACAAACATGAACACTTACATACTCAGCTCGGCTCGGTTCGTTTACAACCCTAATTACATCTCAAGCTTAGTGCTCGAGAAAACTCTCGATTAAGGATTCTAAGTTATCCTTCCCAAGGTGGGATCGGCACGAGGGTGAAGACTAGGAAGTCCTACTTAAAAGACAAGAAATGGTTCAAAGGGGTTAATCAACATGCGTGGTCCCCACCAGCATTCAGAGGATCTAGGATACTAAAGAAAAAATTGGAGAAAAGAAGGTCGGACAATTGACATATGCGTGAGAGAAAGATGGAAGTGGCGTCATCCATGTGACGCAGATAAGTATGATTTATAGTCCCCGAGAAGAAGAGACCTACCCACTATTTAGGCATACTACGAGACCGAGTGTGGTAGCCTCGAATCCTAAATCTAAGTTGGGCTTAATGTTCTACGAACAACACTAAAACACGTGTCCTAACTAATGCAATGCAAAACTTGGACTTACCCCGGCCTGGATTGTGAGCCAGCTAACCACCTAATCGATTCAAAACCATGCAGTCTAGTCATTTATGAAAGATGGGTGGGTGATACAACTTTTGGAAGTTAAGACCGACATGTAGAGAGTTCCTAAGTGGCCTTGTACTTATTTAGGTTGAATGCTCCTAGTTAATGCAATTAAAATTTTATTTAATTGGTTATTAATGCAATGCATGCTGGTTGAAGCTTCCAAATCAGGTATGCATAAGATTTTAAAAACAAGCTTATAAAAAATAATTTTTAGAAAAGACTGGGCCTCCCCAGGTCCAGCACGTCATCCTCATAGGACAGATTATCCGGACTCTACCTGCAGGCATGGAGGTGTCTTATTAGAAGGAGAGAGAGAGAGATGCAACATTATGCATGCGACCCCGGACGATTCCGTCAATTTTCTAGATTCGTTAAGTTTCTATGTTATTTAAACTTAAAATTTTAGAGATTAGTTATGAGTAGAAAATATTTTAATCCTTAAGGAGTCTAACGATGTCCAGACTAAAATAAAAATGGCATGCAAGAAAAAAATCTAGAAAAAGCAGACAATTTCTACCGCGCAAGCATAGTAAACACATCAATATAAATAAACCAATTAAATAAATGTCTATAGGCCAACTGCCCTTTAATTACAATTCAGGGTTTGCAGACAAGTAAAGTGGCCGGGCACCACTGCCAACAATCCGGATTTCTAAGCCTAGGACTGACGCAAATAACTTTGAGTGGGATATTATGTCTTCTGTTTTCTTGAACTTCCTCTCCTTGGACTCCTTGGATCTCTCCTCCTTGGACTCATTAGATCTATCCTCCTTGGACTCCTTGGATCTTTCCTCATTGGACTCCTTGGATTCGTCGTGGCTTGAATATCCAAACGAAGAGACAATCTCCCCTAAAAAGGGGTGTTGTCTTTTCTCTTTGGATATCTAAAGCCATCCAAACCCGATATTCCAAATGGAAGAAGACTCTCCCATTTGAGGATGTCTTCTTCTTTTGGAATTCGAGTTGGATAAGAATACCCCGACTCAAAGGTTATTTTCACAACACTCACCAATATTACAAATTATTTACATTAATGAAAAGCTGTAAAAATCTAGAGTCACCTGCAAGGTTATCCTAATAAAAATCTCAAGCAGTTTATCACCTCAAGCAGTTATATAAAAATAATGCACATCACAGCCACACTTGGCCATGCTCTTAATTATTGAGGGCTAAGCAGCTCCTGGAGCACCTGTAGCAATTATTATCTAATCAGATTCCATGGGCACGACGATCAATAGTCGCTAGTGTTGGTAGATTGAAACCTACAGTATTTCCGGGTTTACCTTCGTCCCCCACAATCGGATTTAGAACATTAACACAGTGTTGCACACACATTTGTACCTCATGCACAGACTAGATATAATTTCATCCTTAATCGAGAGTGCTATTCTACGTGTTAGAAGAGATAATTAATTATGAGGGTTTGCGCTTATAGAAAGTAGGGTCCGGATCTAAATAAATTCTGACACTACTCTCAGGGAAAATCTTGTTAATTTTAAATTCAATCTATCTCAGAAAAATTGGGACCTTAAAGCTTGCGAGAGCTAGGATTGTGCCTATTTTCCTGAGCAAACAGGCAACACCATCTGACATGATTCGAAAGTTACTTTTCTAATATACTCTTCTCTTGCTACGTATTAAACACTACCAAAATAATTCTAAATGTCTTCGTAGGAAGTAGATCTTCATCTACTTCTTCTCCATCACCTTTTGCATCATGTATCTGTAGCCCGACCATAAAATTAGTGAGCTTAACTGATCGTCTCACAGGCTGATAATAATTGACTAAGGCGTCTATAACTCTTTAGGTCATCGTCTTTTTTTTTCTTTGGCTTTCTCACCTTTGTCTTCCTTTTATATGGATTTGATTTTTCTTTGTCAGACTTTGATGAGTTAGCTTGACTAGGATGCTGTTTGAAAATAGATGCATTTAAAGCTCGTAATCCTTTTAAGTCTAGCGCCGGTTTAGTAGGAGATTTTCACTAGGGACTCCTTACAGGTTCTTCAGCATTTTCATGGTCTTCTTCGAAACTACAGTTTCCTAATCTTATTGTGTTGCCTTTCCGATCAAATCTTTTTCTTCAATAGGTGGCATGGGAGAGGACGCAACCATCCTTGTAGATTATCTTTTTGGGTGAATAAGAATGCTATTTGATAACATGAATTCCTTTTTATATATTTACTTTCTAGCTAGTCTTTGAAGACAACAATCTTCAATAGGGGTGATTGATCACCTGATGATATGGGCAATAATTTACATTATCAGTATGGTTAGCCTCTTTAGGTCTTTTGCATTCTATTAGCCCGAGACCTGCTCTATGTGTCTGCCGGAATAATTTGGCAACACTTTCCCTCTTAGAAGAATGCTCCTTATTCATTTTATCTCTGAGGGATGTGAATGTTCGATCACCAGTTCCTGTCATTTGTTTTGGATGTTCTGCTATGCTAAATTTTCAAACCTAAGATCCAAATATGTTATGCGGATCAAAAGTGAACCTAAGTTCAAGTTCGATCTTTCTTGAATGGACCAGAGTTGACACATTTTGAACATCAAGTAAATACACGGTTGCAACAGTGACCAAAGTATTTGGTTTTATACGTTCATATTAGTCATTCAAAGCCTCTTATAAGAAATGTTCACTAAGTAAAACATAAATTATGTAGTATTTGATTTTATACATTCGCATTAGACTTTCAAATGCCACGTAGTGGGATAAAGGCTTGATGTTGTTGTTGTTGCATTAGACTTTCAAAGCCTCTTAGAAGAAATGTTCACTCATTAAAAGCTTAAACTCTCGGAATCAACACTTAGAATCAACAAAAGTATTTGGATTTTATACCTTTATATTATGCCTTTAAGTTCTCTTATAAAGAAAATTCATATATGAAAATACATACTGTCGATTCTGACATTTATACAACCATAAAAGTTAGAAGCCGAGCCCAATCATATGTTGGCAAGTAGCAAGTAAATATAGTGTCGACAATGTTCAAATAATGAAGTGAAATTACCTATAAATCCCGATGATGGATGTGTTGAATGTTAATTTCAACTGGAGGGGTTTATACCTTTTAAATGCCCAAAATCTCAAAATTAATCATTAAGGGATTTTGATTTTAATAATAGTTCAAAACTCAAGAATCACCTAAACTTATGATTCAAGATGAAATTTATTCATCTACCCTACGCAATAGTTTGTTGAGGAGGATAAATTTGAGTATAATCTTAGTTTATAAAAAATGAATGTCCTGTTAGATGTATCGTTAATATTCATTCTCAAACCATTTTTTTCCAGTAAAGACGTGTCATGTGTCCTTTAATTGGTGATTTTGTTACTAAACGACACAATATATAAACAATTATGATCGAAACCCTCTGATTGGGTGGTTTTGCTGTCAAATGGTATCACTAAATTTTGGTTATGGCCGGAGCCCGTTTGTTCCTCAATGATTCTAAACCCTCGAGTAATAAATCATAGGATATATTTGATAGGGCACAAGGCCCTCAGTTAATTAAGTTGGACTCAAATTTATCCCTTCAGTTAAACATTTGCCCCAAGTTTACAATTTACCCTTGGACGATGTAACCCATTGCCTCCAACGAGGATTCTTTGATCAAGTTGGGTTGATTGCCTCATTTGACTAAGTAGACTAGGGATCATGATCGTTCAGGACGAGGGAAACATGGGATCTTGATCAGGCCTGTCATATTTCCCCTATCACCCATTTTAAATGTACGGTGATAAATTTCAAATCTTAAAATAACCCAAAAATCCAATTTTAAAATCCTAAAGTTGTTGATATTGTATGTTGGGTACTCAACGCCTATCTAATAACTAGCCTTATTTGAAAGCGTTCTCTCGTTATTAGGAGGGGTAATTAACCATAGAGGCTTATACCTTTGGAAAACCAGACCCCAGATAAAAAAGTACTCGCAAAATGAGAGCGAAATCTCTAGGTAATGTCTTATCTAAAAACAATCGGTCTTTTGAAAAATTATCTGGATCCTAAACTCATTAAAACTTTCGTTGTCGACAAAAAGGCCTCGAATTATCGATGCTTGCAGCTCGTAGATTAGAAAAGGAAAAACAGATAGAGATAAAGATAAAAGATAATTAAACAAAAATGGTGGATAGTGCCAGGTAGGAAGCAGGGATAAGTGCAAAAGTATTTCAATTGCAGTTTAAAAGTGAAATTAATTTAGCATATTTTTATTTTTTCAGGTTATTTAGTTTTTTTTACTAAAGTAACTATTGGAAATCAAATTTTTTTATTTGGTTGGAAAAATGAGATACATTACATTGACGGACGCTGACGGCGATAATGTGAATTGCGGGGATGACAGTGAGCTACATGGTCACGGATGGGGTCTTATGGGGATGGTTAGTTTGGGGCTGGAGAGATCAAGCATGTTGAAGGTGAGGTCAAGGACAATAGGGTTAGACTTGGAAGCGACATGTAGGGTCAGGTCAATGCTAGTCAAAGACGACATGATTGGACTGGTGGATTTGTTCATTGAAGGCAAAGTTGGGGCTGATGTTTGCGTGCCGGGAAGACAAGGTTACGAGGTGGCATTCACATATGAGGAAGTAAAGATTTCGAGCTGGCTCTCACATGCAGGGATGGTGATATTGCAAGCTGCAAGTTCCTTGCATTTGAATCACTTGATTTTGGCGAATTCCAAATTGGCAAAAATATATGTTATGTTCTATTTTGAATCCCATATGCAAATACTTTGTATTTAATTTACTTCAAACTAAACATCGAAAAATCAAAACTCTCGCATTTCTCTTTTTTCTACACTCCTTGCAATCAAACAACCCCCAATTTTTTTATACTCAGATGATGTACATCATAATTATTACTCGATATTTTGTTTTAAAACTTTCATTTTGAATCATTTTACAATCTTGTGATTTTTTTTCGCTTTCTTCTAAAAGTTTCTAATTGCGACTTGGTTGGTACTGTTTTAACAATAACTAAGTGCTCTTCTCATTGCTTAAAGTATGTGTTTGCTACTGCCAAGTCAAATTTCACTATGGAATCGTATAAATTATTCTATTTTATTTATATCTCGTATTTCATATCATTATAAATCTTCTCTACCCCATCCTACTGGGATCTTTATATCTATTTAAGTTATTTAAAATAATTATCCTTTCTTCTTCTTGCATAATTGTAATGGTTCATCTCTCTTCCCAAAATTGATTTTTTTAACCATCTTTTCATCCACCTGAGCAAAAGCTTTTTCTATTGCAAATAAGTGATATTGATTCTTCTTCTAATGATAATATCCACCAATTTTATTATCTTTGCTATTTATTGTCATCATCATCAACATTACCTGGGTTAGATTTATGTATTAATGTCTTCCATTCAAAGTCTCTAAATTCCACGCAGCAATCTAATATTAATTTTATTCTAGTCACTCATGTTCAATTTTTACTACAATTGAGTTATATTGTAACACATTAGTTATTAATAATGTCCGAGCCAACTCTTGCTTCTTTTTTCAACGTAATTGGGTTAAATTATGGTGCTATATTATGTGTGATGTCCTGATAATCTTTTGCCTATCTCTCATCAAAAGTAGGTTAGCTTGTGGCTCTTGCTCTGGGGAATGCTTGAGCGCTAATAAAATTCAAATTTTGGTTCAATTTATAAATTAAAGAATAAGTTCTTTGATTAGCTTCCAATCTAACAATCGATCCTCAATTTTTCTGATCTACTCTTGGGACTTATAGCTGTGATTTTGGCATTTCTCGTGTGCTCTTACTAAGTATAAGGACATTGAAGAGGAAATCTTTATCTTCCTCCATGCAATATTCAAATTAGTAAGCAAAATTCCATCTAAACAGGATTTAGAATATTAGCTGGTGATAATGAGGAAAAGCTACTACGTAGGCCTAGTGATTATGCTTAATAACAAATAATGAAAGAAAGGCTCTGGACTTTGTGTTCTGTGAGATTCTAACGATATGATTATTGCATACAAAATTAATATTGAAGCTTCAAAAATTTAAAAATTACCTGTTATAAGTCCGAGCTCTTAAATATATAATTAATTATACGTAAAAAAAAAAAGTCCGAGCTCTTAAGTCTTATGGGTTCCGGTCCATGGAGGATCAAAAGAAAAAGAATGACAGAAAGATCCAATGAAGTAAAAAAAAAAAAAGTCCGAGCTCTTAAGTCTTATGGGTTCCGGTCCATGAAGGATCAAAAGAAAAAGAATGACAGAAGATCCAATGAAGTACAATAAATTATGATCATAACATACGTTTACTCAAATTTGATAAATTCCATAACTGATAAAGTTGATGGTTGCATTTTGGGAGGCCAAAAGTACTCCTTAATATGTAAAAGGTAGCAGCCTTACGAGATAAATTTGAGTTTATTCTAAACTGTTGGAGGCCATCATTTTTAGTTGACATTATTCTCTAAGTTTGAATTGTAGTTTAAAAGATCACATTGTCTGCGGATGTCAAATTACAGGTGCTTTAATATTCTTACTTCAATGAAAAATCTGTCTCATGGAATCAGAAGTTCCAAAGTGGAGATAAATGGAAATTACATCCTTACAACTAATGCTAACATAATCATGCTTGGGCTAAACCGTTTATATCTGTTGCCATTTATTACTTTTGTTACACTTTTCATTTTGCTAAATTTAGCAGTTAGACTTACAAACAAACTGCAATGGAGCTCACCAGCTCATGACATATTTTAGGGGAAGGAGATATTTAATTTTACACAAGATGACTTAACAACAGAAGATGTGCTATTACTAGACTGTCACAGTGAGATTTATGTCTGGGTTGGCCAACATGCGAGCCTTGTTTCACCAGAGAAAGCCCTTACTTTAGGCAAGGTAATTAACTTGGTGTTTATAATTTCATTTTGAGTTAATACCATGCTAGCATTTGATATTTTGTAAATCTCTTAGCAATGATCGTATCCTAAAGATATTAACAAAGCAATGTGACTAGCTTTCATTCAACTAACTTCCTGTGGCGCAACTTGTAGAAATTTCTGGAGGCAGACATTCTGCTTGAAGGATTACTGCAGGAATCAGCTATATATGTTATCCCGGAAGGAAACGAACCTCCATTCTTCACTCGTTATTTTGAGTGGGATACCTCAAAATCAAATGTATGCTTGTTCAATCCGTGGAACCTTATTTTTTCAGCATGTGGTATTAGCTTTCTTATTAAGTTAGCGCTTCTAGATGCATGGTAACTCATTTGAGAAGAAGCTGGCCATTGTGAAAGGCTCAACACCAATTACAGAGGTTAGTTTTGGAGTTTGCTTGCTGTTCTTGTTAGTTCATATCCAGTTTATGCATAGTTCTAAAAAATATTAAAGGTTCAGAAGGTGCAGGACTTATTATTTAAGTAAATGCATGCTTCCTTGTGCCTTATCAGTAACCAAATTTTCCAATTAGCATGTTGTACTGCCAACTTGATTAAGCTGCATGGAAAATCATTTGTTAAAATCAAAGCCTTTTCTAACAATTATATGATTCATGCTTGTGTTTTCCTTTATTTTCTCAAAGAGCATCATGGTCTTCCTATTTTATGCCACTGTAAAGTGGATCAAGCGTTTGATGTCTTAATGTTAAAGTATCATCATTAGCCTTATCTTAACTATTTGTGTTTGGTTTTATAAAACCTCATTTTCCATTTATTCCTATTTAAGTGTTGAACGAGGTGACTTATTTTATGCAAATCTATTTCCACCAGTTCTATCTATGTTACCTTAAGTTTGTTATTTTTCCTCAGTAATCCTTTGATGTTGATATTAGCTTTTCATTTTATTATAGCATGTTCACAAGTCCATCAAAAAAAGCCAAAGAAAATGAAAAAAAAAAAAAAAAAGCTTGCGCTCTCTTTTCTGCCCTTTCAATTTTAGTTCAAAATTTTGCCTACGATCGGACACTGACACCAGTGTCCAGCATCCAATCCTGGCGAACGCCTGCTCCACCTCTGTTCGCACGCGGGATTAAACCCGATTTCTGCCTCGCCTGATTGTTCGCACACAGGACCAAGATTCGCCTCCCACGCGACCGACCCCCTCTACCTGCTTCGTCCACCTGACAACTTAGCCTCGGCTCAGGTCCAACACCCCAGCCGTCGCCTCCTTCCACTTTGACTAGGCCCGAGCTGCCCACACTCAAGACCTCCGTCCGCACACAAAGCCAAGTCCCCTCAACTCATCGTGCCCTACACCCAAATCGAGAACATGACTGCAATCCCGTCCGTTTAAGCTCACCTCTGCCAAATCCAAACCACAAACACGTTGTCCGGTCACTCTGCATGCTTGGCCTGCGAACACCTGCGCCTACCTGCTGTTCATGCGTATGCCTTCTTCTGATCCCAAGTCTAAAGTCTCTGCTACCGTCTGTCTCCTAATATCTGATTGCAACCATATGTGCCTGCTTTTAATTAAATACTAATCCGTCTCCTGCTTTGTTAAAAAACTATTGTCATGAACTACTGCTCAATAACTTATATTCCAAATGAACTATTTGTCTCATCTGTAGTTCAAGAACATCGATTTGAATTGAATATCTATCTTATTTATGTTTAAATTAACTCCAACCGATAATCTCGATTTAAATAACAAAATAAGCAGATATTTGATGTCGAAGACCCGTGCCATTGATTTTTGATTTAGGCGGATGGTTTTTGAATTTTGAAGACTTCGTGCTGTTGATCTTAGATTTGACTGAGATGACTTTAAATTTGAAGACACAGTACAATCGATCTTTGATCATGGTGGGATGATTTAAAATTCGAAGACCTGCGCCATTGATCTCTGATCTGGGCGGATGATTTTTTAAATTAAAGACGCTACTATAATAACCCTTAACAGTATTGCAGAGTGTCACACACATAAACATACACATAAACATAACATATTTCATTTTTAAATATATTATGCTTTTCAATCATTTCCATATATAAATCATCCAACAAAGTTTATATTTATATAAACGGAGGCATATAATAATTCCAATTACGTCAAAGAAATACTTAGAGAGCCATTAAAAAAATTCAAATTAATATATCACTAAATTGAATTGTGTACATACCTCAAATGTAGACTTACAAATAGAATTGCACACTAGCATATAAATTGAAATAACTTACAAATTAATCTACAACAATCTTTTCCTGTAAAAACAACCAGTAAGAAAAGTACTGGTGAGCTATAAAGCTCAATAAATTATACAATTACAATATCAGTTAAATTGTATGATTATAAAATTTAACAACATTGAAAACATAAATAAAACAAACTTGACATTATTTATAAAATATCATAAAATCACATTTGTCATTAATCTTTATTTTCACTGAAGTCTATACTGAATATCAATTTTAGTCTTTAAAAGATTTGACTATACTTTTATAAAAATATTCAATGAAGCACAAGTAAACCTAGCATTATCGTATTAAATTACATAGAGGTCCCTTTGGCCTCTTTAGGGGTTCCTTTTGTCCCACTTGCTATGCAGATATTATATCTCTAGGGTCTCTTTTGCCTCACTTACAATGCAGTTTCATACATGGGGACCCTTTTGCCTACCTGCAATTATAAATTATACTTTATTTTATAGCCAAACTTTACTTTAAATTAATATTCACTCAACTTCACATATTCATAATTCATGCATGCTTATTATGGTTGTATACATTCCATAATTTGTATAACGCTATATCTGTTGCATTAAGAGAATTTATATGCAATACTTAAAGAATTGAACTTCTTTGCAACCTATGATGCACGGACACGAACGCGGCGACACGGACACGGACACGGGACGGTTTTTTTTTGAAAATGCATCATAGTTTGCAACATCTTACCAACTAAGAAAAGATTTCAATGATCATGCTTATTCATATTTCAAACTTCAATTGTTCCTATGGATATGCAATTGCTTATACCTGAATACTTAAATGTGATCTCATGTTCATTGTTGGAATCTTCATAATGTATTTAATTTCTCAAAGCATTCAAATGACATTATAAATATACCTTGACTTAATAATCATTGCATTTATAAATTAAATTTTCATAACTTACTTTCCTGACGAGTTGCCACTTCCAATACTCCACTTCTTTCTCTTCTAGGATTGTAAGTCACCACAAAATCTCCTTTCTGCATATATTCAGGTAATTCCTAAATACATTGATAACAATTGGTATACTTGGTTCAAAAGTTTTATTTTTTATTGTCTTTTTAGAAATTTAATAGACAACTATGAATTTACCAAAACGCTTACCTTCTTTCTTTTTCCTTTCCTAAAGTTCTATGTTTATTCTTCTTTTACTGACTGAAATCAGAATTTCTCCTATTCCTTTACAGCAAAATTTCGCTCCAAGCCGTCAATTCCCCTTATATTTCCTGTTGTTTCTCACGCTGGAATTTTACTCTTCAAATCCTCTATACAGTATAAGGATTTTCTTCACAGCAGATGCCAATTTCCCTTCCTACTCTTCCTTCATTGTTTCCTCAAAGATATTGCTCATTCTCATCAATTAAATTCTACCACAGTCACTGTTATCTCAATTTATTTCTCACATCACAGATTCCTGCACTATGCCGCCCATTTTCCAACACTTTACTGTGCAGAATGCATTGTGGCTATTTTTGGTACAGTAATTCCTGCAGCACTGTGCCGAAATCCATAAAAAAAAGTGTCGAACTCTGCTTTTTTCCTGCACTGTGCCGAATTAACCAATGGCTGCTTGCAGGAATTTGGAACACATGTAAGGATAGAGGAGTGGACCCCGCTCAAAAAATGCTCTTGTACAAACCGCCTATGAAAGCATCTATTCTGATTTTAATAGGTATTTATCTAATTTAATTAAATCTTTACTTGATATTAAACACTTAACAACATTTTAACATATTGTTTAAAATACTCTCAAAAAATTACTTAACAGTTATTATTATTCATTTAACTAATTTACTAATATTAATTATTGTTAACATAATTTAACAACTAATTATTACTAAACTTCAGAATAAATCTTAAAAGTATAATTAAATAAATTTAAAATTTTCATACCTGAATTTTTGGATTTTACAATTATATGCATTGAAATTTAAATTGACTAATTGGTCAATTAATTCATTGATAAATTTATTAATTACAAAATAAAATACAATGAAAATGGGAAGAGTTACACTAATCAACATATACAACACTGCTCTCTAAATCATCACAAACTATTAACCTCTTAACACAAACAATTCTCAAACTCGCCAGCTCTCAAACATTGTTCTCCAAACTCTCAAATAAATCTCTCCAACCCTCACCAACGCTCCAAACAATACACAAACAACTCACAAACACTCTACTCTCCAAATTCTGTACAAAACTCTCCACAGCACAAATTTTGTAGTCTCCTGTACAAACTCTAAAACAACACATGCTCCTCCAAACAAGTAAATAAAATTATTTAAGCATTGAAATTAAATTAATATCAAAATAAATATTAAAGTAGAAAGAAGAGCAAGTGTTATAGGAAACTACTAACACAAGAAAAGTAGAACTACTGCTCCAGAAAAAATATACCAAAATTGACAAGAAACTGCTAAGCAAAAAGAAAAGAGCTATTGCAACAAAACACTAGTATCACACAAAAATAACTGCTGGCTAGTAAGTGTTAAACTAATAAACAAACTGTTAGTAAACAACTACACAGTGTGGTGTCAAGCTAACAAATAACTGTTGTCATAGGACTAGGTTGTAAAACTCATTATTGGGCAACTTCTAAGTGAATTTGATCTTTAAATAAAATGCAAAATCCCTAAAATCTCAACCAAATTCAATAATGGTCATCTTAGTCTAAATGATTTAGTTGTAATACCCACTTTTAGGCATATTTCAAAAGAAGATGTAAGACTTGTTACTTGAGAGATAACTCTCAAATTAAATTTGAACCTACGGGCAGTTTAGCCTATAGGGCTAAATTGTAAGACCCTCCAATAAGCTACTTTCAAATGAAAGTAATAAGACCCATCATATCCAAATTATTAGTCAACTTTTAATAGGAGTCACGAGGCCTATATTATTTGAAAAAATTTTAAATGAAATATTAAATTCAAAATTAATGGATAACCTTGCTATCGAGCTAGATTGTATGACCCGCTACTGGGCAACTTTTAAATAGAGTTGTAAGTCCCACTACAAATTAAATATACATGCAACTTCTAAGGGAGTTGTAAGACCTGTCAATTAAATTCAAAATTAATGGGTAGCCTTATTATAGAGTCAAGTTGTAAGACCCGCTAATAAGCCACTTCTAATAGAAGCCGTAAGACCCGCTTTACAGGCTACTTTCAATCAAGGTTTTAAAAGGCAAAATCGAGAATCAAGGCGTTTTTTCTAAGCGAGGCGAGGCGTAAGCCTCGAGGCGGATCGAGGCGTAAACCTCAAAATGATTAAAATAAATTAATTTAAAATTTTAAATAAGGACAAAAAATAGCAAATATTATGTCAACTATAAATTTAAAGATTTGTTTTAAGATAATATTACTAGAATACAAGATTTAAAATAAATTCACTTAAAAATAAAACATCCCCTTAGGATCAAGTTCCAAAGCAGGCTCATCATCACTTTGATTGTCTTCAGAAAAATCTTCATAATTAATGTCAAAGTCATCCTCCAACTCTTCTTCATCCATAATATTTTTTCCTTTATCTCCTATATCAGTTAATATTTCATTAGCTCTAAAATGAAACAATAATAACATACAAAATAATTCATTATATTTAAGAATACCTTTAAATTTTTTTGAAGCTTCAATATCACTTTGTTTCTTTCTTTTATATACTTGAGTAGTTGCTTCATTGTCTTCTTCATTGACATGAGTTTCTCGTACTGTTTTAACTTCAGATACATCAGCATTCTTAGGAGTAACCCATTCATCATCAGATTGTAGCTCATCAACAAGCAAATGGTCAATTTCATTCTCAATATTTCATTGATTTTGCAATTTGAGATGTCTATCTTTCAATTTTTTGTTAAACATAACATAAACTAGTTTGCTCATTCGATCTGTCGCCAATCGATTTCTTCTTTTTGTATGAATTTGATTGAAGATATTCCAATTACGCTCGCATGCAGAAGCAGAAGAACTTTAACTGCAAAAACTTTCAATTCAGGAACATCATCTTCAAATTGAGCCCACCAACGTTCTACATGAAGACAAATATAGTATTTTATGAATATTGGTTGAAGTAGAAGACTTGAATATAAATATTAATATTAAAATTATAAATACTCAAATTATAAACATACCAGGAGATCGTGTTTTGTAGCATGCTTGTGCTGCTTTAAATCCAAGCATTCTCATTTTCAAATGAAAATCCTATAGTTGATCATTCACTTTGAGGTAGTTTTCTTCAGAAATGAATCTGTCCATACATGCATACAAACTAATTTTCACCTCTTTGTCAACATGAAAATCCTTATCATAATGAAATTGGAGATTTAAATAGTACGCAGCAGCATGTAAGTGTTGGTGTAATTGTCAATCACACTTTTCATCTATAATATCTCATATTTCTTTATAGGCACTTTCTTGACCTCCCAATTCTTTTGCAATGTCTTTTTTAGCCCTATTCATTGCTTCATAAGCAAATCCCATAGTCGGGGCCCTCTCACCATCAACCATTCTAAGCACCTTTACGGTTATGTTGTCTTCAAAGCATAATTTGTACTGCGCCTAAATGAATCGTCTTTCATAACAATCTTTTTAACTTGTTTTCCTTCTTGTTTTTTGGCCCATGAACTTTTATCCCACTCTTCAGAAGCAAACATTGCTTCCAAAGATTGTCTTAACTCCTTGAATCTCTACAATGTTAAATATGCAGTAACAAATCTTGTAACAGCAGGTCTAATAATTTCTTTGTCAGTGAATTTTCTCATCAAGCTGAGTACCCAAGAATGATTATATATAAACTTACTAACGAATTTGGCCTTCAATATGACTGATTTATGTTGAGGCAACTGTCCCAACTTCTCAAACATCAAGTCAATACAATGTGCAACACAAGGAGTCCAGTAAAGGTGAGGCCTCTTCTCCATTAACATTATTTATCAGAAGACCCAATAGAGAGTCGACCATCAAGGTTAGGTGAAGGCCTATAGGGTGGGGCAGCAACCCTGATGTTACTAAATAATGGGTGGTTTCGACTACTGTGATGTCCATGGTTTGTCCCAACAAAGGAGGTAGAGTGATGCTCTAGGTGACGATCACTAGTAGAGGGTCGGTATTTTAAATTAAGTTCTCGTCTCATGTCTGTACAAATAGGGTACTCTCCGTGAGATTCTTTATGATCTTCCAATTTCATCCAAAATTGAAGAGCCCGACCTTTTAGGTGAGACTTAGCGATGCTAACCTGGTGGGACTCAGGGATATGGCATGATTCAAATTAGTCCTCTAGTTGTCTAGCTCATTCCCTAAAGTAGTAAGGGTCCGAAGAACCATCAAAGGTAGGTAGACGGTAAGGTGACTCAAAGTGAGGTCGTTGTGGCTTAAACTCGGGTCTAGGTTGAAAAGTAGAGTGGGACACATAATTCGAGTGGGGATAGTCAACAGGTTTCTTCGTCATAATTCTAGTCATATTGCCAACTAGGTTAACGATGTCATCTAAACTCTTTTGGAGTCTTATCGGGTCCATGGGTAAGTGCTAAGATGCTTAAAGAAGAATGGGTGTAAGGGACATCATTTAGACACTAAGTTAGGCTCACTTAGACTCACTATAGGGTGCAGAAAAAGTTTGGACAGCAAGCTAAGCTAGTGGTTAAAGTCACCTAGTAGCTTAGGAAGGTTGCTAAGGCTTGGACAACACTAAGACACTAAAGTAGGATGCTCCTAAGGCTTCTATAAGCTGCTGGAATGCTGTGGACAACAACTTACCACAAGGGCGTAAGTTGTCTAAGCATTAAGAATGTGTTGTCGAGAGTGGACAACAACTTAACAATGGTCTTAGGCAAGGTTTAAAATTACGTATTCGGGTATTGAGGCGTTAAACTAGGACATATTTTAACAATTATTTGTAGTACCAATAATAGAGTGTTGTAGCGCTGCAGCATACAACATTGCGAAGCTTATATTGTTTTTTTTTTTTCTTAGAGTCGAGAAAGGCAAAGCTATGATGTTGGAAGTTTACGAAGAAATTGAAATTCATGCCATTGTCTCTTTTCTACTTTACAGGGCAAAACTGGGATCCATTGCTCTGTTTAAGGACCGAGTTGTTGTCATGCCCCAAAATCAATTTGAAAGAATTATTCTTTATCTTTTAATAACAACAACAACAACCACTAGAGAAATCTTTTTTTTTTTATCAACAATAAACTAGAAGCAAAAAATCATTCTATTGATCAAAACATCAATATGCATCTGTAGTTATATTCCAAAAATTATATACAATAGTCAAGAGTTATACAATCACATCATACGGTCTATCTGCTCATGCCTATAAAAGAATAACTAAAAAAAAGAAATAAAACCGGAGAAACCCTGTAACTGATCAATCTCACACTCCCGATTCTCTTCCCTGATTTGAAATCATTTAAACAACATGTAATGAGCTAAAAAGTCCAGTATGTCACTAAATCTTACAATTGAACTCAAAGCATAGTAAAGTAACAGTATGCATGTTGTTATTCAATTCATAACAGTGATAATGAATTAGTAGCAATATCAGTAATATTATCAATATTCATAAAATCGGTGACAGTAACAATAATAGTAAAACTGTAATCAATAGAACAGTAAAACAATATAGTAATAGTTGTGCAGTAATATGCATTCCATTAATCATGCTAAACAAGAAGTTCTGGCTTACGTGATGTTTTCCAGTAGGTAGTAAATCAATAACCGTTGGCTCAATAAATTGAGTTGTTACTTCTTACCCGTCGGCATAATAATTCCTTATAACTCCTATCAATGAATCACGTGATTTAATAGAGGATAATACTAAATCACAATATTTAAAGGAAAACCCTTCGACTCAATAATTCATCAGCTTTTGCTTGCCTTCACATATTATTATTATCATAGTATTATAACAGGAATAATAACCAACTATTACCCAATCACATATTCACAATGTTTTAATTTACCATGTCTATATTAAATACTAGAATTTCTATTATGTTTAAATTGTTCAAAATACAATAACTTTTATTCTAATCGATAAAATCATATAATCAACTAGTAAAAATGTCCGGAGTAATCAATACTATAACATATAAAAAGTTATGCTAATGGGGACATCAGATCGTGGAAGGTTTATCAGAGACGTTGCCGCCGATCTACGATCACGATCGAGTCTTTGTATTTTTGAGTCATTTGTGTTATTTTATTATTCATGCATTTTATTTATTAGATGTCTTTATGTTTTCAGTTTGTACCCCTTTAATGGGAAGCGTCGTATGTAAGCCCAAAGGGCCAGAGTGTCTTTTATTTCATTGAGTCATTGTGTCCGGCTATTTATAGCCTCTTCTTTCATCTTATTGATTAATGAATGATTGCTTATTGCAATTTTCTTCTTGCATGAGTAGTGAGAGCTTGAGAGTTCTAATGGGGAGAGCTTCCTAGAAGAGGAAGAAGATTGACGCAATACCCATCAACCTAGATAAGTCGGGTTTGTGATTTTCTTCGTTTATCTCGTCTCTTTTCTTCCGCTGTCCCTCGTTCTTCCCCCCTCCATTATCCCATAGCCACCGGATTCCCACCTCCACCCGAAACCTCTCCTCCCCTCTCCACCTCACGGTCCACCCCTATACCCGAACCCATCCACCCGTCGGCTCTAGAACCCAATGCTTTTCATTGCCTAAATTGGAATTGGATATTTTGGGACAAAATTTTGAATTCAAATTCATTTAATTTGAAAATTGAAAACTTTCCTAAAATACCAAATCTATTTTTTGGAAAGTTCCTAAATTAAACCTATTTGAATTTTAAATTTGAATTGGATTTAATTAAAAACTTTCCTCTTTAATAATCCCAATTAAGAAACCCCTAATCCCTCACATTAATTGCCCCCTTGGACACCCATACCGCCGGCCTCCTCCCCCTTGGATTTGGGATTGAAATTTCTTTCCTATTTTCTATCCCCACCTTTGGAAATGTTTCCAAACTCCTAGCTACATAGCCGAATTTCCTATTCTATTTCCTAAATCAAATCACTGATTTAGGGAATAGAAATCCCTCAGCTCCCTATTATCCCGCCGCCCCCCTTCTCCCCTCTCTCTTTCAAATCTCCTCTCTACCTTTATTTCCCTATTGGGTTTGATTTCATAACTCTTGCTCCTTCTAGTTCTTTTCCTCCAAACACTGAAAGTTGAAATTCCTCTCAGATTTCTGAAATAAATCTGAAAATATTTCAGATTTCTTGAAGGAACTATTTCAGATTTTTGGAGGACATGTGGAGTTCGTTCTTGCCACTACTCGAGAGTTGTATCAATTGCTAAAGAGATTCTACCTTCAATCATCCATGAATGGCGGATCCATACACTGAGTATGGTTTAACTTGGGACGAAGACGGTTTCACCGACATCTTACGATCAACCTTCTTCGACGTGCGCCCAAGAATCGACCACACCGTCGAAGACTACTTGGAGCGGATTTTAGATACCTTGGTGGAAGCTATCGACGAACACTTCGAAGGTGTCGAGTGGAGGATCTCCACTACTCCTTGACGAAGGTTCCTCTTCTCCCTTGCATCTTTTTATCTTTTAGTCTAACTTCTTTTGATTAGATCGCAGTCACAACGGACTCCTCCGCTTTCCTCTTGCTTAAGCTTAGTAAACGTAGGATTTGAGTATACCTCTATGCTTTCTAATTCTCATTGTTAGACTAGGGATTATTTTGAAAGCTACTGCTATTCATTGCGTTTTTTTCTAATTATTTTGGAAGTTTTCAAAGCTCTCAACATGTGATTTAAGCCTAAGCGGATAACCACTAATCGTTTTGATTCATTGTTTGAATTTGCTAGTAATTTTGTTCTAGAATTATTCTAATAATGAGTTGTGCAAAATCCATATGAGTTAAAGAGCATTTCATTTTCGTAGTCCTGAATCATATGCGGTAGAAGTTTTACAAATCTAACAGAGATAAGATAACAATCACCTACCTCGATCTGAGCAATTTTTGTAAAAACAAACGGATCAATGAATATATATGCATAGCGCCACAACACCGCCACACAATGTTGCATGTTGAATTCAGAATTATTGTAGAATAGAGGCTTCAATGCCGCGGTGGCAATTTTTGGCACCGCTATGTCTGAGGCTCAGTGCCACAGCGTCACAAACTCAGTTATGCAGCAGTCCAGTTCAAACAGAATTTCAGATTCTTCATTTTTAAATTAAATTCAGAAATTTCAGGTTATTATAGTTGTGACTAGCCAGGCCATTGCTAACAGAGGCTAATGATGTTTATAATCATGCTTCAATTTGTAAATTGATTGATTGCTTTGTCAAAATTTTTTTCTA